>NC_139020.1:131845698-132353198 GCF_964662115.1 Mustela nivalis | reverse complement strand
TAGTTCAGGCTCCTGTTGCCCTTTGACCCTATTGTGGTCAGGATGGTGTCCGTCATCCTGGTAACAAGCAACCCCAAAACCTGAGTGGCTCCACACAGGTTTCTTACTCAGGCAGCATACCCAGCATGCATCACCCAGAGCTCTGCTTATCATAATCACTAGGGGACCCTGTCTGAGGGAGGTTTCAGGGTGAAAAAGAGGAGATAAATCTGCTCTGACTCTTAAGGTTTCCACCCAGAAAAGTCACGTGACAGCTCAGCTAACATTTCATTAACTAAAACATGTCACACAGCCACACCCAACCCCACAGGGAGTTTGAAAGTCAAAGTAGACTGCGAGCCCAGAAGGAAGGAAGCTGGAAAGTGTGACCCGCACATCAGGTTTGACTGAAGAGCTCCCGAACAGGTCTTCCTGCTTTCTGCCTTACCTCCTCCAATTCATCCTCTCCACTGACCTTTCTTAAATTCAAATATGATTATCTGAGCATATTACCACCCTGATTAAAAATATTTAATGGCACATATGTCACCTGAGATGAAGCTAAACGTGTTTGGCATGTTGAACAAGCCCATTTAAATCTCTCCTATTTTCTTCTTCATCTACTACCACTATTGAAACCTTTCCCATCTGTAGCGAAAATGCCATATGTTCCAGCCATACAGAAGCACCAAGTGGCATGTCTTGTTACCTCTGCACTTCTGCACATGCTGTCTTCTCTCCCTGTGCCGAGAATACTCCCCAACCTATTGCACCCTCTTCTTTCAGAGGAATGGATCCACTAGGAATCATCTAAAATGTCACAATCCCTGGGACTACTCCCCTGACATCCCCAGGTTGAGTTAAACTTTCTTCTTCTGCTCTCATGATGCCATCTCCATACTTCCTTGAGTGTTCCTATTACATGAGAATTACTATTTGTTTAAGTTTCTCCACCAATAGATTTTGAGCCCCAAGATGGAAATGGGCTATGTTTTTTGTGGGATGGACCTGGCATAAATAGATTATTTGAAAATGTTGATGGGGTATGTAAAATAGAACACACACACACACACACACACAATCAAGTTCTAAGCTTTGGCATAGAATCTAAAGACTATGGGAGTACTAAACCAATGAAACACTAGTTTTCAGCCAAAAATACATTAATTTTCTCAAATTTTCACATACGTGTTATTGTGCTGATATATTGAGAATAATTGATGTGCTTTTCTCTTTTGTCTTTGCAAGCACAGGTCCTTCACCTTAGTTGATGGAGCATCTGTCTTCCGAGGGAGATTAGGACCACTAGACATGGCATATAAAGAGGAAAATAAGGTAATTTTCCATTTCTGACATTCAAATTTAAGATTTTACAGCAAGATGATCATGTGGCAAGCTGGGCTTCTGATTAAGAAAAAATTGTCTAAATTTATCATACTGAAAGCCAGACTTGATGGACTGGAGGGAAGTTCAAACAAAAGAAGGGAGAAAGTTTGTCCCTTTCTGACTCCGGGGGGATTGTGGGTAGGCAAAGCAAGAGCAGCAGGAGAGCCAGATAACAGATCCCTCCTGACTGAGTTTCTACAGGCTAGACAAGGAGAGTCTTGATTATTGAAGATAGCACCAAAGGCAAAAAGAAGCTCGCCTTCTGGGTCCCCCTTTCTCCAATCACTTTAGATCATCTTTGCTGATCTGGAATACAACCACATCAAAGTAAATTTGGCACTGAAACACAGTGACAAAGAAGGGGGATCTGACATTCATCATTCCCAAACCTGTGCTGTAGCCCCGGAAGGAGGCTGTTGTAGCCGGGTGATGTTGCTGTAACATGGGCGGTAAAGTGGACCCCCACCTTCACCAAAGCTCAGAGGGGCCGAAGGTAAGCCTAGAGAAACCCAATTCAGGTATGGCTCACCATCAGCCAAAGAGAAGATCATGGATGGCACAGCTTCTGACGTCAGAGTCCGCCAAGACACCCAGTGGTCTGTGAAGATGAGACACAACCTCAGACATCAGTAAATAACAGACCCAATACACCTGAGGAGCAGCTTGAGGCACAAAGGCCCTTTGCATGCACCCCAGGAGGGGGTGAAAATCCCACATCCTTCCCTTCCACCCTTCCCTCAGCTGAACATATAGAGAAGATCACTGAAACACTAATCAAGTTTTGAAGAGACTGATAAAATTATTGCATCAGTCTAAGCTTTAAGGCAAATCGGACATTTAGTTGATCTTTCTCCCACCTTCCAATGAGTGGGGGAAATATGAAAGACTTGATAAAGAAAGAAATGTTTCTTTGCTGTAGATCTAGAGTTAAATTTGCAAACCCACTGCACATGTATATTATATTTATATACATACATTCAGGAGCATGTTTATTCCACCTTAGTCCATGAAGAATTTGATAACAGATTTTTTTTTTTAACCTACCATTTGGACTTACATGGCTTACAGGAGGAAAATAAATTTCAAATATGCTTCAGTCACATAATTTTTATTCCTTGTAGCCTACACAGTTGTGGAGCCTGGACATATTGGTTATGGAATTCATACATCTCAGGGAATTGTCCTTACAGAAAGTGGCAGCTGGTTTTTGTTATCTGTGGTTGAGACTTCTGGTGCTCTCACAAGTCCAGTTTTCATCTTCAGACACACAGGAGGATTACATTTTACCATCCCTTTATCATGCCAAAGGGACTATATACAACTATTTTTGGCCAATGTGTTGTGGAAAGTATGATATAATCACTTCTGGGCAAAAGAGTGGGCATGACCCCCCAAGAGTCACTTCCTCTACCCCAGTGACTGAGGAAGCCATATATTCCACATAGTGCAGTGGTAAGGCGTGTTTATAAGTTCTGTGTTGAAGGCAAGCCCCAATCCACTTGTGGACCATATGATATGATTGAAAAATAAACCTTTGTTATATTAATCAAGGGAGATGGGGGAATGTTTGTTACTACAATGTAACCTAAGCTATCCTGACTAATGCATTAGACAGAGTCAATATTTCTACATATTAAAAAATGAAGACAGGAACCAGGGTTTAAAAAAGAAAATGGGATGGATATGGGGACAGGGTATTTTAAGCTACTTAACTATGAAATACAAATAAAATTAGCTTCCAAGTACTCACAATAAGGAAAGAGTAACCCACTATCCCTAATGTCTTGGTCATGGACCTTCAGATATCTTCAGATATCAGCTATTGCCATAGCTTTCTACATCCTTGGTGCCTCCTTGCTTTCCTGAGCTTCGCCTGCCTCATCCAGATATTAAATGTGAACTATGAGCATTGTCATATGAAAACGCTCAACCTAGCTTCAGACTTGCAGGGTGAGAGTTCAAATACTGATGTGTTGGTAAAATGTAATACTAGTTGAACAAAGTAACCCATCATAGCCCAACACATTCTAAGACACTTTTCCTGAGCAAATGCTATTTTCTTTAGCTAGCTCTGTATGAAAATATTGACTATCCTCTCAAAAACTCAAAAATACTCATGAGTGAACTTAAAGCATGGAAAAATCTTTAGTTATGCTTTTAATTGGGGAAATGAATTTTAAAAACACCATTTAAAGAGCAATTCATGGAATGAGCAATTCCCAAGAGGTTTAACAGCACGTTGGGTGCTGCCACCTGTGGCAAAGTTCCAATTGCGTGGACCATTTTATGGCGCCAGGCCTGGACTCTTCTGGAGCAGAGACATCATCATTATGATCCATCAATAGACAGCTCCCTCCATAAATATGCACATAAATTCAAAATCTTAGCGGTGGTGTTATTATTGTAATGGAAATACTATACATCTTAAATCAGTAGAGGTACTGCATTTAACTTGGAAGTCAAGTTTCTGTGATGATGTAGGACTGCCTTGAAGAATCCCATTTACCCTGACTCCTTCAAGTCTCTAATAATGGACTTTATTGTGTTGGTTGCCTGAAAGCTGATTATGTTTAGAGCCTTGGTTATCATCAACAGTCCATCACTTTGTTTTTGGTGGATCTTGGGAATGGTATCCTAGAGTATGCAGTAACTCATCTACTAACTTACTTATTTATTCACTCCACAAATACTTATTGACTGCCTCCTATGTGACACAAACTGTACCAAGTCCTGGGGATCCCGCAGTGAATAGAACAGACAACAATTCTTGTTCTCATGGCACTTACACTATAGTGAGGCTAAGGATCAGAAAATCAGGGTCAAAATCTCAGTCTGGGATGTCAGCTTCTTTGATAAAGCCATGGGAACTGAAGAAAGTCCTCAACCTAAGACACTACCTGAGAGAGTGTTTGGAAATACAATGGGAGGCTTTTGTTATAATAATTGGGAGGTGCTATTAGCATTTAGTATCAGAGGCCAGGAATGCAAAACATATTTCACACAGGACAGTCTCTCACCAGGAAACACTGTGACACCCAAAGCGCAAATGAAATTCCCTTTGAAAAACTCCTGATGCTTTATAAGATTCCTTCCATCTCTAACACCATATAAATTTAGAAGAACTGGCTTTTATTTCTTCTTGGGGAAAAATAAAAAACCAACTAGGTGCTTGATGTCTCAGAGGACCCATCCAAGGAAGAGGATTCCTGATAATTCTTCATTTCTCTTAGATGTTCTAACTGAAAGTATAAACCTAGAGTCTCGTGAAAATAAAAACACAAGCCAAAGACACATTTTCTTATTCCAAGAACAGATTCCCATCAGAAAGGTGTCTGGATTTTTTCTCCCGAAAAGAAAGTACAGTGTCTCTTACAACCTTGAGACAACTGTGAACATTCTCTATTAGAAGAGTTGCCCTAGTCACACCACAGAGATAAGAAGGATAAGTTAACCTGGAATCTGAGTCCACCCTGAATAAAATTCTGTGGCTTAATTTACCAAACTGATCTTACAACAATCTCCAGCTCATCGTGACCCACAGTAGATAATGTCAGTGTTCTCTCTGCGTTAATCTATTTATGGCATTTCATATCTGGAGATGAGCTCTGTGATGATCTAACGTGTTTCCCCTTCTCAAGCTGTCCTTCTTTGGAGATTCTGTTCACTTGTTTAGGGGAAAGAAAATTAAATGAAATCAGTTGAAAGGGAGTGATGAAAATTTGCATTTCAGGGTAATTTCTAGGTGATGGTGATGCTGCAGCTGCCGGTCCCTGAACCCCACTTTGAGAACCACAAGTTTTGATAGTTTCTTTTACATACTTTCTGGGCTGAGCAAATGTCAAGATTATTCTGTAGCTAGAGATTTGCAGGAACTGATTCCACAGTATGATTCTGTTTCTGATCCCTAACTCTGGTGCCAAATTTCATCAAATGGTAAGACTCGGTTTCTCCCTCTGAGCAGCTGATGACCACTAATTGCTAATACAATGACCACAAAAAAATATTGCACCAGTGGCATCTGTACTCAGCATAATGGAGGAGACAAGTTTTAGGGGACAAAAGAATTTCCCAGGTTTCACACCCTTTTAAAATAGCACTCCTTATCTGTCCTTAACCCAGTCAAATCTGTAGGACTGAATTCAAGCTTGGCACAGTGGAACCTGACCCCCGAAGGCAGCTGATAATTAAAGCCAACACTCCCCACAAACAGATTTGAATTTGGCTGAATTTGGCAACAAGATTGTTTTTTTGTTGTTGTTGTTTTGTTTTGTTTTAATAACATCCTATTGCCCTTCAGGATATCCTGGGCCAGATGCCATTGACCTAGGACTATTTGAACTTTACCTAAAGTCAGGATGTACTGCAGCAGAGATTCAGAAGACTTGGTGTAAGGAAAGGACTCAGATAGAGTCCTAACTTGAGGACACTTTCTGCCAATAACAATGAGTCAGTGATTTGAACTCTCTGAAGATTCCTTACCCATAGAATGGGGACAGGAAGATCTGTTCCAAGGTTGGTTGTGAGGACTTAATGGAACTATGTACATAAAAAGAACTCTGTAAGCAACGGAGTGTTACCCAAGGCAAGCGTCTCATAGTAAGTTCCAGGTAATGGTGAGCCATAGGGGCTGGTCATGTTTTGTTTATGGTTGAACTTAAAGCAACAACAGGAAGGGCTTAGAATTTTCTGAATTAAATTTATGAACAGGTACCCACAAAAAAATAAAGGTGAGTTTTTAAACATGTAGGTTAGCTAGATCTACAGCCTTAATAAGGCCTTCCATTTGATTAGAGGTCTCAGCATTTTTTAGGTCTCTGGGCATTCATATCAGTCTCTCTCATTGTTTTCATACACATAAACATCCCCTGGAGTGTTCCTAAAATCCCCAGGGTGGAGAAGGCAATTGTCCCCAGAGAAGTGTATATGCTTGATGTATAGTAACTGGGAAGTATATTGATGCTTTACACTATGTGGTAATATTTTTTGAACAAGAAGAACAAGTTTGAAGGACTCACACTATCAGATTTAAGTGTTACCCAAAACTATAGCAATCAAAATTGTGTAGTATTAAAACAGAATAGAACATATAGATCAATAGAACAGACTTGAAAAATGCAGAAATAGACCCATATATATGGTCAACTATTAAGGACTTATATCCAGGATATATTAAAAAACAACAATACTCAAAACTGAATATTAAAAAAAAAACCTAATTCAAAAAAAAATGGGCAAAACATTTGAACAAAAACTTCATCAAAATGTATAAATGGCAAATAAACACGTGAAAATATGCTGAACATAATTATTCACTAAAGAAATACAAGTTAAAACCACAATGACATACCCCTATATATTTGCTAGAAAGGCTAAAATGGAAAAATAAAGAAAATCGGGCAATACCAAGTGCTGACAAGGACACGGAGCTGCTGGAACTTTCGTTCATTGATGGTGGGAATGCAAAATGGTACAGCCACTGGGAAAAGGGTTTGGCCACTTCTCATAAAAATAACTGTACAGCTCTCTGTACCCCACGCGGTCTTGTTGCGGAGTCGTTGCTGGACGCAGTCCCTTCCCACTGTGGTCTGTAGTGCTTGCAGCTCTTCTCTTTTAAGATGCCTGAGGAAGTGCACCATGGAGAGGAGGAGGTGGAGACTTTTGCCTTCCAGGCAGAAATTGCCCAACTTATGTCCCTCATCATCAATACTTTCTATTCTAACAAGGAAATTTTCCTTCGGGAGTTGATCAGTAATACGTATGATGCCTTGGACAAGATTCGCTATGAGAGTCTGACAGATCCTTCCAAGTTGGACAGCGGTAAAATTGACATCATCCCCAACCCCCAGGAATGCACCCTGACTCTAGTGGACACAGGCATTGGTATGACCAAAGCCGATCTCATAAATAATTTGGGAACAATTGCCAAGTCCGGAACTAAAGCATTCATGGAGGCTCTTCAGGCTGGTGCAGACATCTCCATGATTGGACAATTTGGCGTTGGCTTTTATTCTGCCTACCTGGTGGCAGAGAAGGTGGTGGTTATCACAAAGCACAATGATGATGAGCAGTATGCCTGGGAGTCTTCTGCTGGGGGCTCCTTCACTGTGCGTGCAGACCATGGTGAGCCCATTGGCCGGGGTACCAAAGTGATTCTCCATCTTAAAGAAGACCAGACAGAGTATTTAGAGGAGAGACGGGTCAAAGAAGTGGTGAAGAAGCACTCGCAGTTCATAGGTTACCCCATTACCCTTTATTTGGAGAAGGAACGAGAGAAATCAGTGATGATGAAGCAGAGGAGGAGAAAGGGGAGAAGGAGGAAGAAGATAAAGACGATGAGGAGAAGCCCAAGATTGAAGATGTGGGATCAGATGAGGAGGATGATAGTGGGAAAGACAAGAAAAAGAAAACAAAGAAGATTAAAGAGAAATACATTGATCAGGAAGAACTGAACAAGACTAAACCCATTTGGACCAGAAACCCTGATGACATTACTCAGGAGGAATATGGAGAGTTTTACAAGAGCCTTACTAATGACTGGGAAGACCATTTGGCAGTCAAGCACTTCTCTGTAGAAGGTCAGCTGGAATTCAGGGCATTGCTTTTCATCCCCTGTCGGGCTCCTTTTGACCTCTTTGAGAACAAAAAGAAAAAGAACAACATCAAACTCTACGTTCGCCGTGTGTTTATCATGGACAGCTGTGATGAACTGATACCAGAGTATCTCAACTTCATCCACGGTGTGGTTGACTCTGAGGATCTGCTCCTCAACATCTCCCGAGAAATGCTTCAGCAGAGCAAAATCTTGAAGGTCATTCGCAAAAATATCGTGAAGAAGTGCCTTGAGCTCTTCTCTGAACTGGCAGAAGACAAGGAGAACTATAAGAAATTCTATGAGGCATTCTCTAAAAACCTAAAGCTTGGAATCCATGAGCATTCAACTAACCGGCGCCACCTTTCTGAGCTGCTGCGTTACCATACCTCCCAGTCTGGGGATGAGATGACTTCTCTTTCAGAGTATGTGTCCCGCATGAAGGAGACCCAGAAGTCCATCTATTACATCACCGGTGAGAGCAAAGAGCAGGTTGCCAACTCCGCTTTTGTGGAGCGAGTGCAAAAGCGGGGCTTCGAGACAGAGCCTATTGACGAGTACTGCGTGCAGCAACTCAAGGAGTTTGATGGGAAGAGTCTAGTCTCCGTTACCAAGGAGGGCCTGGAGCTGCCTGAGGATGAAGAGGAGAAGAAGAAAATGGAGGAGAGCAAGGCCAAGTTCGAGAACCTCTGCAAACTCATGAAAGAAATCTTGGATAAGAAGGTTGAGAAGGTGACCATCTCTAACAGGCTAGTGTCTTCACCCTGCTGCATTGTGACTAGCACCTATGGCTGGACAGCCAACATGGAGCGGATCATGAAAGCCCAGGCCCTTCGGGACAACTCCACAATGGGCTATATGATGGCCAAGAAGCACCTGGAGATCAATCCTGACCACCCCATTGTGGAGACGCTGCGGCAGAAGGCAGAGGCGGATAAGAACGACAAGGCTGTCAAGGACCTGGTGGTGCTACTGTTTGAAACAGCTCTGCTCTCTTCTGGCTTCTCACTGGAGGATCCCCAGACTCACTCCAACCGCATCTACCGCATGATCAAGCTAGGCCTGGGCATTGATGAAGATGAAGTGACAGCAGAGGAACCCAGTGCTGCTGTTCCTGATGAGATCCCCCCTCTTGAGGGTGATGAGGATGCCTCTCGCATGGAAGAAGTAGATTAGTTCTACCTGCAGACCTTGAGCCCTCTGTATAGTGTCCCCATGGCTCCCCAGCAGCCGGGAGTGGCCCTGTTCACCTGGTTCCCTCTGCTGTCTAGTGGTTTTTTTTTTTTTTCTTCCTCCTGTCTTTGAGGCAGGAAAGAAGGCCCTAAAGCCCTATCCCTTCTGATTATTTGACAAGGGGTTTGGATGTGTATTGTGTTTTTTTTGTTTGTTTATTTTGTTCTGAGATTAAAGTATGCAAAATAAAGAAAAAAAATAACTGTACACTTACCATATGACTCAGCAATCAGATCATGAAGTATTTAACCAAGTGAAGTAAAAGTTTATATTCGCACAAAAACATGTTCGTGAATATTTAGCCAAGTCTTATCTTTCAGAGCTCAAAACTGGAAACAACCCAAGTGCTACACAACACGTAATGGATACATCTGTAATGTTCTATACTGCGATCTATCTATACAATGGAATACTATTTAATAATAAGGCATAAATTACTATGTACACACAACTGGGTAGATCTCAAATACATTGAAGTAAATGAAGTACACATACCCCAAGGTCTACTACATGTTGTAGTATTCCATGTATATGACACTCCTGAAAAAGGAAAAAGGAAAAAAAAAACTTTAGAGACAGGCAACAGGTAAGTGATTGCCAGGGAATGAGTGTGAGGAACAGGATATCTACAAAGAAGACATGGGGAAATTTTCTTAGAATGATAAAACTATTCTATATCTTTATTAGGGAGATGGTTATATAATTATATGTGTTTGTCAAGTCTTGCAGAACTATACGCTAAGAAGTTCATTTTACTGTATAAAAATTACATTCATTTAAACATGGAGAAAGAAAATGTATCATTCTATTTTCAAATGTAACATTATATTAATGATTGAACAGAGTCCGGAAAGTGCACATTTTCTTTTCACCTTCCTCTGGGGTAATAACACAGCCTGGGGGAAGTAGGCATGAGCATTGCACCAGATTGAGAACTGGTGATGCAGAAATAATGATGTTCCTTCTTTCCCTTCCAGTGACAGCCCATTGTAAACCACAGAATTCTAGAATGATGGTAGACATGAACTGATGACTGACCTTCACATGTCCAACCCAGGGCCTGAAGCAAGAGCCAGACTGTGTGATGTCCACCATTCAGGGGAGGCAGTTAGAAAGGCATGCTTGACCCTGACGTGGAGTTGAGCTGAAACCACAGCTGCAGAATGCTTAGAATTCAAGTGCCCCACCCAGGTAGATGCCAGTGGTGAGGTAGGTTTTAATGACATGTCTCCCCTTTTGAAGCCATTTCAGTGCTGTGAAATGGGGAAGTGACGGAGAGAATAGTAGTAGTAATCACTGGTATTTATTGGGCATTTCTATCCGTTTGCTTTATACACCTGATCTTATTTAATCCTCATGGCTACTTAGGAGATCAATGGGACTATAATCTACTTCTCTTAAATAAGGAAAACAAGCTATAGAGATGTCAAGTAGGTGTCCCCAAATCACACAGCTAGCATATGGTGGAGCCTGTATTTGAGCCTGGGCTCTGAATCTGGTTCTCCTCAAACAAGGGATGAAAAATAAGAAAGTCCGTTGTGTCTTTGTTTAAAAAATTCTTTTAAAGTGTTCTTGGAAGTGCCCGAAAAGCCAGTGCAGCCAATGCTAATGGCTCCCAACCCTTATTATTAATGTCATATAGATACATATGCATACTTTAATTTAAAGTAACTCCTTGCCCTCCTCCTCTTTGTTACTATTCTTCTCCCCGCCATGCACCAGCCAAATGGTGTACCAGGCTGTGTAGCTAACACTTGCATAATAACTTAAGATCCCACAACCCCTCTATTTATCAGGCAACAATATTACCAAAAATAACCTCACAAGTAACTAAAGAGAGGAAGCAAGAGGTGGGGGGAGAATCTGTCAATATGTTTGGAAATGTACAATGAAGAGCTAGTGGAACAGGTTTAACTCTCTGAAGTCACACCTTTGGGACATTTGGAATAAACAAGTGTCCATTGGGCCATCCTACGGGACGGCTGCAGAACCTGGATCGAGGCCAAGTGTAGTGAGATGGTACAGGGTTTCAGCTCTACATTCCCAAAATGTGGCATGTGGCAGCAGCAGCTATGACAGAGAGATCCAGAAAGAGAGGTGAGCATCGCAGTGTCCAAATGCATTTGCTGGAAAGAAGCTGCGGGCACCCCTCTGGGGCCTGGGCCACACTCAGCTCAAAGTCCTCCAAGAGTTCCTTCTCTTTCCTACTGCTCTTAGGTTCCCAAGGTTGACATTGAAAGTCCCCCCACCCCACAGCACTTCTCAAGGTCAGCGGGGAAGCAAAAATGGCCACTGGTGACATGCTTCCTCCACACATTCCAAAGGGATGAGTGGCAAGAAAAAGTGGCAATAGCTAAAGCAGCTCTTTCAAAACCTGCCCCGTCGTCCCCCAAGTTTGCAAAATATCGTCAGTACTGATGAACTAATGAACTACAAGAATATGTCAAGCATGGCTTTCATGCAGGCAGCTCTGTCAAGATGCCGAGCAGTGAGGCCTGCGGTATGGCTGTGCCTCTTCCAGGTACAGCTTCAGTGAGTTTTATCTCAGCCTGGAACACAAAGTGTGTTCTGATACTAATACCGATAAAAGCATAAAGGCTGGCACCATCTGCCATGGCAACTATCAAGATGGCAGGTGCTTTTCATCAGCTTTATCTGAACTTTGCATTAATGGGAATTCAGAGACTGTGGGTGCATTTTCAAAAAAAAAAAAAAAAAGGACATTAAAATGATAGCACTCCTCTGAATAGAACCAACTCATCAAATATCAACCTATTCTCACAGCCTTTCTTTCTCTTGCAAGGAAAATAAGAGGGAAGGAATCTTGCTGTGTTTTTGTTGTTGTTGTTTGATTTGGGTTTTCTTAGGAACCACTCTGGTTGTCCTATGATTTTATCCAGACCACTCTCAAGGGCTCCGTCCCTGGGAAGTTCATCAGGGAGGGCTGTCACCTCCAGGCAGTCCTCCACTGTTGCAGCAAAGAGAATGTGAATGTGCTGTCTCTGAGGGCAGGGTGTGCAACGAAAAAGTGTGAGTGTCCAGAGCCTGCTATAAGTAATAAAAGAGGCATTTTTTAAAGAAGAAGACAAAGAAGGAGGAGGAGGGAGATTGAAAGAAAGAGAAAGAGAGGGAGAAAAAAATCATGCTCCAATAGGACTGCCTGTGGTACTGGGATATATACATATATATTTGTAGTTTATGGTTTATAGAACACACCCCTCTCTGCCATTCATTAGCCACAGGAGAACAGGACGACTCACTATATCCAGAAAAGATGCTAATAATTTCAACCCGTGAGCTGAGTTATGTTGGCTAGGAAAGCATATAGTATGTATAAAAATACATGATGGTAATAGCAGGTTATGTACACGATACTGTTCTGCTTCTCTGGTTTATTGTATATTATTTTCCAAAGGATGTTTCCCTCCTTTTTCACTTGTTAAGTCTTTTTTCTTATCTATCTACCTATCTTTTGTCTATATATAAATGTATTGATTTAGAAAGTTTACTAAGTTTTCTTACTTTATCTTATCTAAGTAAGATGCATGGGATTTCAAATAACATTTTTTATTAATTCCATATTTTTAAATTTCTCTGTTGCATAGATGTATACAGACACATAGAGCATGGAAACAAATATATGTGAAACATCGATATACATATGTATATATCATGCATACTCACAATTGACCATTCATGTGTACACACACAGTCTTGCACGTAGCCTCGGAATAAAACCAACAGGAGCGTGTAAATGAGAAAGGCATGAACACATGATGGGTATAGAAAAACATTTAAAGTAAAAATCTTCATAGCTACACCAATGACTACCAGAAATTGGAAAGAGCCCTTTGAAAAGAATTTTTTCACCCTGAAAGGGGGAGAAGAGGAAAATCAAAACCAGAGAGGATGAATAGTAAAATCTAAAAGAGCAGCACCATGGAGGGGCCAGGAGCTCTTTCATGAAACTTGAGCTGGACCACTGACCTCCAACTGGCTCAGGGGCTCAGGAAGATAGTGTAGAGAGCATGTCAAGCCTGCCCAGGCAGGTAGAATAATCCAACTGCAGCTGGTCACACAAAGAGAGTTCTGTGAGAAACTCTCTCGCTTTCCTGATCGTGACCAGTGGAGGGTGGCTTCTTCCCCCAACATACCACAGGAATATTGTCCCCCAGAATTTCTCTATATGAGATTCACTCCCAGGGATGTTTCAAATTTTCTGAAAGAAAGAAAGAGAGAAAGAAAGAAAGAAAGAAAGAAAGAAAGAAAGAAAGAAAGAAAGAAAGGAAGAAAGAAAGGGAAAGAAAGAGAGGCAGGGGAAAGAAGGGGAGGGGAGGGAAGGGGAGGCGGGAGGAATGGCCGCCTGTACAAGAGTGAGGGTGTACAAGAGTGAGGGTGTACAAGAGTGAGGGCATGCCTTGCGCTGAATCTCATGCAGCATTACAGGGTGAAATCCATGCTTCATGAAGACCTACTGAACAGAGATTTGCTTTAATTTTTAGTTTACCCAATTTTCTACCTTTCACACAAAAAGGAAGAGGGTGGGCCATATTTCAAGAAACAAACAACTGCATTTCAAACACCTTCATATGAGCATCAATGTCTCATTTAATCATTTATAACTTCCCTTAGCTGCCTCCATGGATTCTCAGTATGAGGGATTATTTTAGAGGTGGGAAAAAGTGTGTAAACTCCATACTATTCATTAAAAAAAAAAAAAACAAGTTTTAATGGATCATTTTGTTATAATAAATGAATACATAACCACTTAGTCCTAACAACCCAATTAAGTACTAAATAAACAAGTTTATGTTTATAAAAGGGACCCAAAAAGGTAAAGGCATATAAAAAGAAATGCTGTTACACATTAGGAGCAAATCTCTAGCAATAGGATATAAATATAAATCTTATCAGAATGAGATGGCTCAGAAAGGGCAAGCTGAAAGGATGGAAACTGAAAGACAATCGAAAGAAGTGTCTTAAGCAGCAGAAAGTATCTGGAGAACAGGGTTCCAATCCTGGCTTCTATGTTCACTGTGCATTCTTGTATGGGTCACATATTTTCTCTGATCCTTGAGGTCTCCTTTAAGAGTGGGATTGAATTTTAGTCTCTTTTGAACTTTTTTTCTTAAGATTTTATTTATTTATTTATTTATTTGGACTGGGGTGGAGGTGCAGGGGAAGAGGGAGAAGCAGGGAGCATGCTGAGCAGGGAGCATGCCTGGGTCTCCATCCAATGACACTGAGATCATGACTTGAATGGAAGGCAGACGCTCAATTGACTGAATCACTCAGGTGTCCCATCTCTCTTGAGCTTTTAAAATAAAATACAAAAAACTGATACAGGGTCCTATGTAGAAGGGGCCAATGTTTTTGTTTATCCAATAAGGACAACAGAAATAGTCATATTTATAGCTAGTATTTCATAAGAGATGGGAAATTGGAAACCTCTGAACAAGAAGACCTAGCATCAAATAAAAAGCAGTCCTTCAATTTGAAGGAACTTACTTTTAAGGAAATCTCCTCACTTTTATCCTTATTTTTCTCATTTTACCATAAACCAGTAAAAACTTTGTTCCAGGCTTATCCCCATCCATGTGTGGGCATTTGAGAATGATTGAAAGTGATATTCCTTTCTATTGGAAACACCTCTGTGATTTGAAATCTTGATGTCTTTTCTAAACTCTTACCTCCAAGTAAAATACCAGCCAGTCGCCTGGAGCCCTAATATTTTGCTGATAAACAGTGAGAGCTGTGTTACGCTCCCACACAAGGCAGCCTTGGGAGGGAAACACGTGAAAAGAAATGTTTTCATGTGTACAATAAACAGACCTCTAAAAATTTCATATAAACTCCCTTTTTTGGTATTACTGATTATTTTAAAGATACCATAGGAATTTTTTATTCAAATTGAAACCTTTTCTTAAAAAAGGAAGAATTATATTTATAAAGCAAATAATAACCTATTAATTTTTCTTCTGTGTAAATCTGCATTTTTATATACTGGGGTTACTTAAGCAGGGTCCACATGTATCATTAAAGATAATCTGATAAAGGCCAGTTCAGTACTATGAATTTATTTACACTGAGGGTCTAATTATATTTCCCATGAATAGACACCTCGACTATAAATCTCCTCAAAACAGTAATACATGTAAGTATTTCAAGGTACTAGAAAAAGCATAAGACTCAGAACAATAATAACTGAAATAATAGCTAATACACACTGAGTACATATTAAGTACCAGGGGCTTTATGTATGATCTCACTCAATCTGCAAAATATTCCTATAAAATAGATTAGGTTAGTATCCCCATTTTACAGATGACTAAATTGAGGCACAGAGAGAGTAAACAACTAGCTTCAGTTGAGGCAACAAGAAAGTGGTAGGACCAGAATAGAAGAACAGAGAGTCAGACTCCAGAGGGGTGCTCTTAGCCATTCTGCTGTCCAGCTGTGAAGAGTTTCTGCACCACCACGTGGAAGGGGGCTACATATGGATCAGTGGTGGAAGATCTCCCTGGAATGATTTCATGAAGGTGCCATCATTATGCATCACAAGCCCCCATGGAACAAGAAAGATGGCAATGTAATTGCATTTGCCTGCCTTTCCCAATTGGCTGAACTAGATTAGTGATCCTATAATACTCACGCATGATGATCCCCTGAGGTTCTTGCTCAAGATGCAAATATCCAGACCCCACCATCAGAATTTTGGAATCTCTCTGGCTTAGATAAGTGGAAACAATATGTAGAAATTTCATAAGCCAGAGAAGGTTCATGTTTGATTCTCAGACCTCCATTTCCTACCATGGCATGAATGGCATTCCTGAATAGCAGAGGCCCCTTCAGCTGAATCCATTCATCATACTACCTAATTTTCAAAGACGTCCCTGGGTTTCTTCAATGTAGATGTTCTTTTTTTTTTTTTTTTTGTCTTTGTAAGTTTTATTTATTTATTTATTTATTTATTTGTTAATTAATTTATTTATTTTTATTTTCAGCATAACAGTATTCATTATTTTTTCCACCACACCCAGTGCTCCATGCAATCCGTGCCCTCTATAATACCCACCACCTGGTACCCCAACCTCCCACCCCCTCCGCCACTTCAAAACCCTCAGATTGTTTTTTAGAGTCCATAGTCTCTCATGATTCACCTCCCCTTCCAATTTCCCCCAACTCCCTTCTCTTCTCTAACTCCCCATGTCCTCCATGCTATTTGTTATGCTCCACAAATAAGTGAAAGCATATGATAATTAACTCTCTCTGCTTGATTTATGTAGATGTTCTTTTGACCTGACTTAGGGACACCCTGAATCAGATGGTGTCCAAGTTTCATTCTAGCTCCTGCTCCTTGAATTTATCCTCCTAACTAATATTTCACACTGACAGATCTGCACACATCTCTGTCTCTCTTATTCATTCATTCATTCATTCATTCATTCATCAGATATGTCTTGCTCAACCGATTTGTCAACCCCCAACTGAGCGCTGGGGATTCAACAATGAATACAGCAGTTTCATTCTTGCCCATATGGACCCGATGGTCTAAAAGGAAATAGCTGCCTTAAGAGTTGTTAGAGATCTGATAAAGGTTGTAAACAGTCAACACAAGTTGCAAAGGAGCATATAGGAGGGGGATGTGTCTGTTTTAGGCATGTTAAGTTAGGATATGCTGTTAGTAATAGAGTAAGCACCCAAACTCAACCCAACGAAAGTTTCTTTCTTCCCTGTGCTCTCTATTCAACATAGAGGTTTGCACTCCACCTTCAGGTTGACCGAGATTCTACTGTCTAGGATGTTGTGTATCTTCACAGAGGAGAAGAGAAAATCAGACATAAGCTTTCCCTGCTCATGGAATTGCTATGTGCCTCTCCCACTCTCCTTTCATTGAGCAACAAAAAGTCACTCTATGTAACTATAAGGGGCTAAGAAATACAGAGGAGCAACAAGAATGTTTAGAGAGCATTATTGCAAGTCTCTGTCCAATAATCTTGTCTGGGTCAGAAGAATAAGAGGGGTTTCCCCTGAGGAAGTAAGGTTTGGAGTGAGACTTGAAGGCCAGGTGAAGGGGTAGGATGATGGCAGCAGTGCGGAAGGGGGTTAGAGAAAAAGCATCACGTGTTATGGGAGAGCAACCCATTTATGTGAAGTCCTAGCAGCAAGAGAGAGCATGGCAAGTCGAAGGAACTGAAGGTTTGTAATTTGGCTAGACAGTGGAGATTAAAGCAAAGATGAAGGGATTCTAAGACAGACAGGAAGTCATTGAAAATTCACTTATTTTAACAATCATTTGGGATAATCAAGTTGTGAATTTTGTTTGCTGGTAACCCCTGAGTCAAAGTAACTATGAATGGTATTTATTCTAAAAAGAAGTTTTGAGTGAAGCCATTGTAAGATGTTCTTAGAAGTAAAATATCATTCCTTATTCATATTTCCTAATGGGCCCAATCAAGTGATAATCTGTTAATTACCAAATACTAATCCCTAAAACAGTGGTTTCTCTATCTTGACTGCCCACTAGAATCCCCTGGGAAGCCTTTAAGAATCCCAGTGCTCAATTAAGGCAGAATTTCTGGGTGTTGGACCCTGGCATCAGCCATTTTAAAACTCCCCAGGTTATTCCAATGTGCAGCCAAGGACGAGAATGACAGCTCTACAAGCTTTCAGGAACAGTGGTTCTCAGTGGGACACTAAGTGTGAGAAGGCATATGGAAGCAACCTGGGGACTTTTTGGAACTACCCCTCACCCAGATTCTATGAAGCCTCTCCCCCTTGAGGAGAAGGTACCCACTGGGAGAAAATCACAGTGGGGAGTGGAGGGCACTGTTTTTAATAGGATTCTGTTATATATCTCAGATGTGTTAGAGATATAAAAAAGTTGAGAACAACTGATCTAGAGTGTCACCATCAAACGGAACTTTCTGTGATGATGGAAAGGTTCTATAATCTACATTGTCCAATATGGTTGACACCTGCTATGTGTAAGAATTGAGCACTTAAAATGAGACTGATCTGATTCAGGAACTGAAAGCTTAAATTAATTAATTATTTTTTTAAAAAGATTTTTAAATTTTTTTTTTTTTTTAAGATGGGCTCCATATGCAGAGTGTAGTCTAATGCAGGGCTTGAACTCACAACTCTGAGATGAAAACCTGAGCTGAGATCAAGAGTCAGAAGCTCAACTGACTGAGCCACCCAGGCACCTTTTAAATTTTATTTTTATTTTATTAATTTAAGTTGGATTAGAAATAACCAAAAGAACCTAGCTGCTAGTATATTTTATAGCACATAATAGAGCCTGAACCTAAAATGTTTGTCTTAATTACACCTGACAAGTACCACACGTGCATGCATCTATTGCTTAAGAATACTATATTTATGATCCATCATTTTTCTATAGGAAACTCCATCTTTCAATCAAGGTGTGTGGGTAGATATTTTGGATTGTTTGTTCTTTTAAATTCACTTCCTAATATGAAACAACAATTACTTCCCCCTTGATATTTACACAATAGAGAGCTACCTAGAAGCTTCACGGTCATTTAGTCTAGAGCCATGATCTCAACTTATCGAAGGGAGCTGGGCAAGTAAAATAAATGAGCAGAATGTGTTATTTGCATATTATACCCAGAGAAATAGCATTCTTTGCTATTTCAAAGCACAAAGAAATATGCTCTCTGCCATTTTTCTGGGAACACGGGCCTCTCTGTCTAGCTATTCTGTCCCTATCGCCTCTCCTAGCCGACTATAGACTTAGCCCCTCATATCCAGAATGCAAAAGTAGAGAAAACTTGAAAGGTCTGGGATCCCAAGGTAGGAGTGGTTGGTATTTGGCAGAATCAGAAACACAGTAGCAGGATAGAACTTTAAGGCTGGACGAGACTTTTGAGGTCAACAAATCCAAGGGCCTTGGAAAAGCTACCTAACTTTATCATGCTCTAGTGTTTTCCTCTATAAAATGGGACTATTCATCTCTTTACTATACTTGTCTGAGGTCTTAGAACTAACTAGTGCCAGATCCAAAGCTAGGCCCTCATTAACTCTGTGAGTTTCCTTTCCATTAAACTCTTACCCAAGCTTCTTGCAATGAGTCAATGAAGTCAGATCCATGGACATACTTTGCAAGCTATAAATTTCTATACTAACGTCTATTATTATTGTTACTGCTTATCTCAAAAAAAAAAAGCCATAGAGTATTCAATTTCAAGTACTTATCATTATAAATTAGTTGTTCCAAACTCTATCAACTTATAACTGTCATATAAGTTTCTCACATTGTTTTTAGCTGCTAATAACAGAAACCTTATGTAACAGTGGCTTCAAGAGGAAAAGGTTATCATTTGCTCATGAAAATGAAATCCATACTGGGAGACTGGTAGAGGCCACCAACATGTTAGTCCATTCAACAACTGAATAATCTCCAAAAGCTAATTTGGATTTCTCATCTTAGAAGGCAAAAGTGTTTGGGATTTTTAGATGACAGCTTTTCTTTATCTTACTTTCTTTTTTTTTTTAACTGTCTTAGCTCACATTTAATTAATTTATTATTATGTTATGTTAGTCACCATACAGTACACCATTAGTTTTTGATGTAGTGTTCCGTGATTCATTATTTGCATATGACACCCAGTGCTCATTGCAATCTGTGCCCTCCTTAATACCCATCACTAGGCTAACCCATCTTCTACCCCCACCCCTCAGAAATCCTCAGTTTGTTTCCCAGAGTCCATAGTCTCTCATGGTTCATCTCCCCTCTGATTCCTCCCACCCCCACCCTTCGGTCTTCCCTTCCTTCCCTTAATGTCCTCCATGCTATTCCTTATGATCCACATATAAGTGAAACCATTTGATAATTGTCTTTCTTTGCTTGACTTACTTCACTTAGCATAATCTCTTCCATTTCCAACCATGTCAATGCAAATGGTGGGTATTCATCCTTTCTGATAGCTGAGGAATATTCCATTATAAATACGACCACATCATCTTTATCCATTCATTTGTTGAAGGGCCTCTCAGCTCCTTCCACAGTTTGGCTATTGCGGATATTGCTGCTATGACCATTGGGTTGCATGTGCTCCTTCTTTTCATTACACCTGTATCTTTGGGGTAAATACCCAGTAGTGCAATTGCTGGATCAGAGAGTAGCTCTACTTTTAACTTTTTGAGGAACTTCCACACTCTTTTCCAAAGTGGCTGCACCAACTTACATTCTCACCAACAGTGTAAGAGGGTTCCCCTTTCTCTACATCCTCACCAACATTTGTTGTTCCTGCCTTGTTAATTTTTGCCATTCTAACTGGTACGAGGTGGTATCTCAATGTAGTTTTAATTTGAATTTCTCTGAAGGCTAATGATGTTCAACATTTTTCCATGTGTCTATTAGCCATTTGTATGTCTTCTTTGGAGAAGTGTCTGTTCATGTCTTCTGCCCACTTGTTGACTTGATTATTTGTTTTTTGGGTGTTGAGTTTGAGAAGTTCTTTATATATCTTGAATACCACCCCTTTATCTGTAATGTCATTTACAAATATCTTCTCCCATTCCATGGTTGCCTCTTAGTTTTGTTGACTGTTTCCTTTGCTGTACAGAAGATTTTATCTTGATGACGCTCCAAAAGTTCATTTTTGCTTTTGTTTCCCTTGCCTTTCAAGACAGAAAGAAGTTGCTGTAGCCAATGTCAAATAGGTTACTGCCTATGTTCTTCTCTAAGACTTTGATGGATTCCTGTCTCACATTAAGGTCTTTCATCCATTTAGAGTTTTTCCTTTGTGTATAATGTAAGAGAATGGTCGAGTTTCATACTTCTGTATATACCTGTAGATGACAATTTTTCTGATTTTGGGGAAAAAAAAGGCATTTGATTCTGTCTCTGCCTACCACAGGAAGTTACGGGAACTTCTGTTTTTTGGACACAGTTCCACAAAGTGATGACTTAGAGTAACAGAGAAAGATCATACGATGTCCCGTAAACAATCTAACTGTAATCCAACCATATATATACAATCCAACGCCACTGCCTATTAATCTTTTATAATATTTCTAGTTGCCTGATAATAGGTTTCTGGAAGTAGAAATACCGAATGTAGACATGTATTGTTAAAATGTCTTCAGAAAGGTTGGAACCACTTGTAACACCAGTAGAGGATGAAAGCATTTCTCACCATAAAATCACCAAGGTTGAGAATATTATATTTTTTCCCCCAAAGATGGAAGTGAGGGAAGGAGAGGGATGCAGAATTTGTCATTGAAATATTGTTTTATTTTTCACCCTTTGAATCATGAATGAGTAGCCATGAAAGTAGTTCAATGAGGGTCATCATATTGTAATGGAGGTGCCGTAAATCAACCCCATAAAATGGTCTGTCATCAATAAGACAAGAAAATCATTGAAATCCAGAAGTTTTGTCAAAAGACAGCTTAAATGGTATAAAATAGAATCTTAACTGTATGTGTTCTTCAAAATTTTGTTGGCTTATTTTGATACTCTCATCTTTCTCTCTGTCTGTCTTTCTCTCTCTCTCCCTCTCTCTCTACACACACACACACACACACACACACACATACACACACAATCTTTTAGGAATCATTGGATAAAATGTTAAGCTCTTCCTATCCAGATGCTTCTACTAGTTTCATATTTACTAAAAAAAAAAAAAAAAAAAAAAAGAACAGTGTACTAACCAAATGATTGCAAGTCATTAGGATTTATCTGATTTTTGAGATCAAATTGGCAGATTAGCTGACTGTAGTTGATAAAAGAGTTCCAAATCCCCAGTTGCTTTGGCACTTCTGGAATGAATATATATGTCTAAAAGGAATACAGCTATTTCCAACATGAAGGCTTTAAACACATTTACATTTTACCATTATTACATGAATATATTCAAGAGAATCATAGAACTGGTATAATGGTTTGTGATTGGGTGAAGTTATTTAAGCAAAACTTTAAGGAGAAATTGAACTTTACTTAGAATTTTAAAAATGGAGAAATGAGATTTAGATGTTGGGAAGACATTAAAACATATATTTGAGATAACTGCAAGGGAGAGAAAGAGACAAATATAAGAAAGAAGGCCAAATCGAGTAGAGGTAGGTGGGTGACAAGGAGGCAGAGACATGGCATAAGATCATTTCAAACAAACAATTTTTTTTTTCTCAGATTGTGTGAGGTTTTCAAGAGCAAGAGTGGAAGTTTTATTTTGACTAGAGCCTGGAAGGGCCACTGCAAGAGTAAGTCACTGGATATCACAATCTCAGTGCCGGGCATGAGAAATTATTTTGACAGCCATGTGCAGAATAAGTTGGAGTAGCTAGAGACTGTGTATTGAGTCGAGAAAGAAGAACATTCCAGTAATCCAAGAAATAAACTGGAAACTGGATGCAGTAGAAACATAGGGAAAATTCGAAAGACTCCAGGTACATCAGAAAATGGCACAGGAAATAAGCACAGCAGCTCACAGAATAGGTCTGTTGGGAGCAGTGTTCTCTTTTGGGTATGGCACCAACATGCGGCAGGCTTCTTTGAGCATGGCTATTGGAAAACTCTAGCCATTTGCCTCCTACTTCCCCTCATGAGTTCATTAGGGCTCTCTCATGTCTGAATGTCTCCAAACACTTCTTGAACCCATTTCTATCTTCAGCAGGCATGGTTTTTAGTGTAAGTAGTTGCCTTTTGCAGGTAACTGTTTGTGACCAAAGACAGATAGGAAGGAACTGCAGATCACCCGGAAGTTTGGGGCTTAATGGGTCATTGGATAATAAAGATAGCATGAAAGAAAAAAGAGGAGGGGAAAAGTCCAGCAGCTGAAGAATAGGAAACGGATTCGTGGCTGCACAGGCACGGAATGCAGGTCAACAACAATTATTGCGTTACAATGGAGGGGGCTGGAGGAGAGTCTCCATTTGGAATGCAGTGAGAGCAGTCCTACAAGACGGATCGCATTAATATGAAAAGAATATTATTGAAATCAAGAAGGTACAACAGAGGGCAACCAGAATGATACAAGGACTCAAGGACCTTAATTATTAACAAAGGTAGAAACATAGTTGCTCTACTTTCCTCCGTTAAAAAAAAGAAGAAGAAAAAGAAAGAAAGAAAGAAAGAAAGAAAGAGAAAGAAAGAAAGAAAGAAAGAAAAAGAAAGGAAAAGAAAGAAATGTAAAGTGAATTCACCAAAAGTGTCCTCAATTCCAGGGTAACAGAATAGAGAGAGATTTGCAAGGACTAAAAGCCAAAGAGAAAGAAAAAAGAAGGGCTGTGTACTTAAGCCCAGAAAGAACATGGTATTAAGTAAGTTTTAGAGGGATTTCTTTACAAAAACAGAGGTAAATTTACAGTGCAAACTGCTATGCAGGTTCAGATTGCTAATATGTGTGTACTGTACCTATGCATATGTGTATTTATACAAATACTATATATTTTAAGGAGATAAGCATTACAAAGGGAAGTAATTATGGGGTGGCACAATTGCAGACTCAACTAGACTTACAGGGATTTCCTGTTCTAAAATTTCCTGTGTTCCCTAACCCTTCCATGTAATTTTCGGTGTTTTGAGTGCCCACTGGCAATACAGACTAAACACTGAAACAACCTAGAATGATATGCAAGTGAAACTTACAGGAATATAAATCTGATCTCGAGCTGTCAAATCACCACTTGAAATACAGTATATGGACACTCAAAGTAAGGAAACTCTGAAGAATGCCTTCTAAGGAATAAACCACAGAAGCATTGAAAAATCCATTTACCCCAGTCAATAGGTACCGAACCCACACAGAACTCACCACAGAGTCTAGTATTTTCTATGTTTTGACTATTGTTACAAAGCAACAATATCTCTTAAACTCCTATCATATACCCTGAAATCTATTTTGCAACGTGAAATAAAACAGAAATGTGAAGACGAGTCCCTTTTTCCCAGAAGTTACTAGTAAGCTATTCTTGCTCACAGCTGTATCCCCAGGACTGAGTGTGGTACCTGTCACTTGGTAGGTACTCAATAAATCAGGCATAATAAGGGGACACCATTAGCTATTTTTGATGGAGAACCTACTAAAAGTTGGGCTTTTTGGATATCTTCTGAGATTTAATCTTCATGAAGACTGTGAAGTCCATGGTTTAATCCCTAGTTTACAGAGGCACAGAGAAGCTAAGAACATCCTCTGAGGTCACACAGCCTGCAGGGAGCATACATAGACCTGTGCACTTTCCTCTAAGCCACTTTACGTTCCTTAATCTAGTTGTGAAAACAAGATAAATGCATTTGAAACAATAAGAGACGCAAAATGGAAAATACTTAAAAGCTTGATAGGATGGCACAGACTCCACAGATTCAGAGCAGACACAGCCTGGAGTGGTCAGAAACTTCTTAGAAGCAGGATCACGGAATGGGCCTTGAAGGATGAGAGGAGCAGAAGGAAAGGTCACTCAAAACCAGCTGTGTCGTTAGCCGGTTGTGAAGGTTAATGGTTGCCAAACCTGGCTGGGCAAGTCTGAATTAGCATTGAAAAGAACCACCGGTGTAGAAAACTGGTTTGCGTATTTCCCCTCATGGTAATCTCTCTGTGATGGGAAGAGGGGAAAATGTTTAAAAACACTGACTCCAGACTTCTGAATTTCTGAGGGAAAGTTGGTAGAGCTTGCAATACAAAGAAGGCAATGTTTTATACTACTTACTCCTTTCTATTTCTGCCTAAGGTTTCAGCTGAGCCACGTCAAGGAGGAGTGGTAATTTCAAAATGTTAGCAGTGCTTTGTGCTGCGAAAACTATGCTGTCCTACACGGCAGCCACTGGCCATGTGTATCTGTCGAGCTTTTGAAAAGTGACTGGCCCAAACTGGGATGTGTCACTAAGTGTAAAAATCCCTGTCAATTTTTTATGAAAAAAAGTTTATTATTTTTATATTGGTTACATGTTGATAATATTTTGCATGTATTGGGTTAACTATAATATATTTTAATCATGAATTTTACTTGTTTCTTTTTTCTTTGCTGATGTGTCTACTAAAAAATTTTAAACGACATATGTGGCTTGCGTTATATTTCTATAGGTCATACATTAGTTTGCTAGGGCTTCCAAAACAAAGTGGGTAGGACAGGGTGGATTAAACAGCAGGAATTTATTTTCTCATAATTCTGGAGGCTAGAAGCCGAAGATCAAGGTATCAGCAAGACTGGTTCCTTTGGGGCCTCTCTCCTTGGCAGGTAGATGGCTCTTCTGTCTTTACAGGGTCTGGTGTGTGTGTGTGTGTGTGTGTGTGTGTGTGTCCTAATCTCTTCTTCTTATGAGAACACTCTATACGGATTAAGGCTCACCCTAACTACCCGATTTAACCTTCATTACCTCCTTAAAGACCCTATCTCCAAATACAATCACAGTCTGAGGTACTGGGGTTAGGATTTCAACATGAATTTTGGAGCTACCCAGTTCAGCCCATCATAGGTCAACACCTTGCTAGAAGGAAGGGGGGTGCAGGAAGATGTTTCTGATTGAGCCTGGTACCTTTTGAAGTGTTTTAAATGAGTTTTAATGTGGGCCTGAGGCAAGAGGCAAGAAGGCACAGAATTCTTTTGAGACTTAACTGAATGGGAGATCGAGGCAGAGACACAGAGTCGACAAGCTAGATTGAGGAACATGGATGGGTGTGGGAACAGGAAAGTCCGAGAAATGATTAATAGCATCATTGGAGAGCAGAGATGCAAGAAAAGGAAAATTGCCAGTGATGCATTCTGTTTGGCAAGAATTCCAAGGGAGTTTTAAGAGCAGGAATGTCGTCTCGTACTTAATATGCTTGTACTTGGCTGGGACGGCAGCACGGAAGCCTTTCTATGACCAGCTGTGCTATAGCACCTGCCACAGCAGCTACAGCAGCAAAGCAGGCCACCTCTCTGTGCAAGTCATTGCCTTGAAAACCCAAAACGGAAGGGACAGTGTGGGACAGAAATGAAGGAGCAGCCGCAGAAGTCTCGAAGTCAGGGGAATCAGGAATTCAGCTCGTAAAAGGAACTGGAGAAATAGAAGAAAGGTGAGTTGGTTGAGATTCTCCATCAGTGTTGGCCTGAAGCTCCTGGGGAGGTGGGGGAGAGTTCGTGGGCTCCTCCCATCTGGGGAATGAGGGCTAGAGCCCATCTTATTTCACTATTAAAGAGAGTATAAGGGGAATACCTAGGTGTCTCAGGCGGTTAAGCATCTGCCTTCAGCTCAGGTCATGATCCCGGGGTCCTGGGATCAAGTCCCTGCTAGGCAGGGAGCCTGCTTCTCCCTCTGCCTGCTGCTCCCCCCTGCTTGTGCTCTCTCTCAAATAAATATTTTAAAAGAGAGAGAGAAAGTATAAGGCCACAAGGCTGAAGGATGGGGGGGATGTCCTGATGCCTGGATTTACACACATCATCTCATTTGATTTTCGAAAACAACATGTGAAGCCAGACAACTCTACCTTACCACTTACCAGACCTTACCACTTACCAGTCCCATTTTGCGGATGAAAAAACGGAGGCTCAGAGGATTTGCATGATATTTGGAATGAAAACACCAGACATATTTGGTGCTATTGTAGCCCTCCCATAGCTCTCTGTCATATTCACCTCAAACAGCACACGCGTGCACACTCACACACACACACAGCCTGCTGGACCAGTGTATGTGGGCTGGATGCCTAATACTCAGTTTTATGTCAGAATCTCTCACAATCCATTGTTTCAGCCTATAACTTCATGTATTATCCAATTCTAAACACTTCTGGTGGGGTAACAAAATGAATGCCAGGAAATTATCCAGAAAGTTCATGTTAAATTGAAAAATATTTTTGTTTACTTTGTTTTGGGGGTTATTATTTTACTTATTTATTCATTTATTTTATTATTATTGTTATGTTCAGTTAGCCAACATATAGCACATCATTAGTTTCCGGTGTAGTGTTCAGTGATTCATTAGTTGTGTATAATGCCCAGTGCTCATCACCACATGTGCCCTCCTTAATACCCAACACCCTCTTACTCCATCTCCCCACTCCTCTCCCTTCTGTAACTTTCAGATACAGACACTTCTCCAAAGAAGACATAAAAATGTATGGGGCACCTGGGTGGCTCAGTGGGTTGGAGTCTCTGCCTTCGGCTCAGGTCATGATCCCAGGGTCCTGGGATTGAGCCCCGCATCAGGCTCTCTGCTCAGCAGGAGCCTGCTCCCCCACCCACCTCTGCATATTTGTGTTCTCTGTCTGTCAAATAAATAAATAAAATCTTTTTTTTTTTTAATGGCTAACAGACACATGAAAAAATGAATGAAAAAATGTTCAACATCACTCGGCATCAGAGAACTACAAATCAAAACCACAATGAGATACCACCTCACACCAGTCAGAATGGCTAAAATTAACCACTCAGAATACGACAGGTGTTGGCAAGGATGCAGAGAAAGGGGAACCCTCTTACACTGTTGGTGGGAATGCAAGCTGGTGCAGCCACTCTGGAAAACAGTATGGAGGTTCCTCCAAAAGTTGAAAATAGAGCTACCCTATGGCCCAGCAATTGTACTAGGAAAATATGTTTTAAAAATACCAGCTACATGTGTTTTACAGGTATTTTAGCAGAGCTATGGCCTAAATTGGGTGAAACATCTCAGCATCTCAGATCTGTTATCTTTTTTATGGGGATTTTTGCCCTAGGAAAAGATTTGGAGAAAGAAGATTCATTGGTTTAAATTGTATCAAGAAGGAAAGAGGATGCCTTAAACTTTTTCTCCCTCTGTCAGCATGAAAATGAAAACATACAAAGTGGGGGGGAAAGGGAACTTTCATTTAGTGATAGATTAAAAAATATTGCTAAGCATAGTTCTCTTTATTTGATACTCACCACCTTCCTCCCAGCATGACTTGTTCATAAATCCCCTCTCTGAGCCAAGGAATGGTGCCACAAATTGTGAATGGAGGTAATCTGACTTACCTTAATGTCTTTCTCTAGGTGGTTGTTTTCTTATTATTTGTAACTGACACATGGTCATCAGGGTGCTGCACTAACATTTTCAGATCAATCGTAACTAGGAAAACATAACCTATAGACATCTTTTTCATGACTAACCAGCCAAATATTTAGTGATCTGGTTGAAGAGTCAAGCTCTAGAAAAATTATAGGCAGAAAAAGTCACATGAGCATTCTAGACCAAAGGCAGTTTCCATAGGTCTCCAGAGAAAAATATGGGACATTTGTGAAGAGTTCCCAAGTCTCCTCACTCTAGTTCTTGCTACTCAAAGTGTGATTCGCACACAGACCAGCAGCATCAGCGTCTCAGGTGAGCTTGTGTGAAAAGCCGGTTCTCAGATCCCATGTTAGAAATACAGATTCCGGGGCACCTGGGTGGCTCAGTGGGTTAAGCCTCTGCCTTCGGCTCAGGTCAAGATCCCAGGATCCTGGGATCGAGTCCCGCATCGGGCTCTCTGCTGAGCAGAGAGCCTGCTTCCCCCTCTCGCTCTGCCTGCCTCTGTCTACTTGTGATCTCTGTCTGTCAAATAAACAAAGAAAATCTTTAAAAAAAGAAAAAAAAAAAAAAAAAAAAAAGAAATACAGATTCCGAATTGACGCTTTAAGGCATCCACAGCTGATATAGTTGGAAGTTTAAAGAGCACTGCTATAGGTAATTCTCAGATACAGCCCCTAAATCCTGACAGAGCAGAATTTTAAGCCCCAGCTACAACAATCTTTGAGATTGGAATCATGGGCAGACTCTTCGGGAAGTACTTTGTAACTGAGAGCAAACGTCTGTGTCCCACCACAGTGCTGGGTGGAATCACGGCTGGCTGAGATCCTGCACCGACTCTCACTTCATGTGATGGCTGAAATTCCACAGCAGGCACCCAAGCTAGTCTTCAGGGACAGTGTCCACAGAACCAAACAAATTTCCTGGCACCGCAGTCCGGAGCCAGAGAACTGGGACTGACCAATTACTGCTCAGTGGGGAGAAGTGAGTATAGGGGGTGTGGGGATCTGAGAATAGGGGCAGGAGTGAGGAGGGGCAGAAACAGAACCAGTGGGAAAGCAGCTTGGGTGTGCTAGACAACCAAGGACGGGTCACCAGCCTTTAGAGAGAAGAGACCGGAACACAGCGGGAAGGGGTAAAGTTGCCTTTCTGAGGTTAACTGAATCACACAGGACCCCCGAAGTCCAGATGACAACACTCTCCTAAGAATAAACGGCCTTCTTGGCTTTCCTAGAGGAGATGGCACAGTGCGACATGAGTCCCCAGGCCACCTTGCACACAATTCTGCGTTTCCTGACAGCTTTTAGGGCCGAGGACTTGCCCTCAGGCCATGGGTCTCATCAACACTTATATGCCAATTCCAAAGTGACCAGTGTGGGAAGAAAAGAGCCAACTGCCTGATACATTTCAAAAATGACAATCATCATCATCATCATCTAAAGGTCTTTTAACCTGTTAACGATTCACCGACAAACCCTGAGTTTGCCTTTATTGGAAGAAATGATGCTGGGGCCAGAATGGAGACTACAGATTGATTGATTTTTTTAATTTAATATTTGTTCATGGGGAGGCTGGCTTTTTTATTGCGGCGGCACCTGCTAGTGCCATTATAGTTACAAGGCCTGTTGGAGAGGCTTTATGGTGAAGGCTTATTTCTATTATAAATACTGGTTGGGGCTGGTGGTTAATATCCCTACAGTTTCCTGTTATACTGGGCTCAATCAAATCTGGCCCATATTGTTAAATCACACACATCATCTCTGCACACAAAAAATTTTAAAATACATGTTGTGCCAAAATCAGCAGCATTAATTAAGTCGTGGAGAAAATATTACCCAAGTCAATCCTTAAATTAATCACTAACTTCAGATTAAAGATGTGAATAAACAACTTCCTTAAAGCTCGTTTTGAACTCAACTCAGTTATAAAAGCTCAGTTACTAAAACTATATTATAAAAATATATACATTTGACTGCTATAAAAATACTTACCTCAAACAAGCAACTCAGCACATGGATTTCCCTCCACTTACTCAAAGACAATAAAAGAGTATTAATCACACAGTCCATTGTTCTATCAGCCAAGGAACTATTACGTGCTTAACAATCATACCATTTATATCCCAACTTTCCAAACTCAGGTACATACTATAAAATATTTATATATTCTACCTGGTAGTAAGTGTAAATTCTATCCCCCAAACCAATATGTCAAAAATGGGTTTTGTCTTTGGAAGGTGAGGTTTCCCTCACGCATTGAGCAACTACAAGCTTGGGCACAAAGTGAAAAACACTTGGATTCCAGTCCCGTTTTTCATCTCAGCCCTCTTCCAGGTGTGTGACCATGGGCTGGTTAATTAACATCTCTGTATTTCATATTTTCTCATTAGTCAAACAGGAGCAATAATAGCATCTACCATTGTTGTTGTGGGAAATAGTAAAACAGCTAACAGACGATTACTTCCAGGTCAAGGGTAAAGAAAGTACAAAGTAAGCCTGGGATATCATGGAACTCCAGAAGATATGGAAATGCTTAAAGAGTAATAGATACAGGTTGTAATCAGCAGAATAACATTCCCTCAAAGACGTCCCTACCTTAATCCCCAAGCTTCTAAATGTGTTATCTTACATGGCCAGGGTAGAGGGGTATTCAAGGTGCAGATAGAATTAAGATTGCTAATCAACTGACTTTAAAATAAGCAGTTTATCCTGAATTTTCTAGGTGGGTCCAATGTCATCACAAGGGACCTTAAAAGTCGAAAAGGGAGGCAAAAAAGGGTCAGTGTCAGAGACTTGCAGATTCTAGTCTGCTGGCTATGAGGTAGGAGAGATGAGCCACCAAACCAAGGGATGTGGGCAGCCTCCCGAAGCTGGAAAAGGCAAGGGCCTCCAGGAGGCACACGATCCTGCAATGTCTTCATTTTAGTCCAGTGAAGCCAGGTTCAGAATTCTGACCCTCAGAGCTACAAGAGAATAAATTTGTGTTGTTTAGCTCACTAAATTCATAGCAATACAGCAATAAGGCACTATTGTGTAGGTCAAGAAAATAGGGCACCTGGGTGGCTCAATTGGTTAAGCCTCTGCCTGCAGCTCAGGTCATGATCCCAGGGTCCTGGGATTGAGCCCCACAGCGGGTTCTCTGCTCAGTAGGGAGCCTGCTTTCCCTCTCCCACTCTCCCTGCTTGTGTTCCTGCTCTCTCTCTCTCTTTGCCAAATAAATAAATAAAATCTTAAGAAAGAAAGAAAGAGAAAAAAAGAAAGAAAGGGAGAAAGAAAATAGGATCCAGCTTGCATATGTACCAGGGATGAATAATAATGCAACTGTTAACATTTGGGGAACCTGGGTGAAGAGTATAAGGAAATTCTTTGTACTGAATACAGTTTTCACAATAGTCTGAAATTGTGTCAAAATTAATATTTTAAAGAGAAAAATAGTTTGCATAGTGATGAATCAGATCCCCAGCATCCCTCCCCGACTCTATACAGCCAGGCTACTGACTGCCCCTCCCTGATCTCAGAAAGAGACTAGAGTTTCTGTTTCTTTTAAGAGGCCCTGACCTGGGAGCACCAGGCAAGCAGAAGGAGGAGGAGAGGCTGGCCCTAGAAAGTAACAATTAAGATAAAGTCTACCTGCCCAATGGTGGGGCCCTTCTACTAAGCTTCAAACACAAGCAGCCAGTTTGACGCCCCAACCCTCACCCATTGGCAGAAATTTGAATCACTCTTTTCTGGAAAAACTAACCATTCCAAGAGTAGACACCCACAGAAGGGTGGCCCACTGAAAGAACAAGACCACTCTTCACTGAAGACCACATGTTGATGAGATTTATATACACACACACTATGGCCCCTCAGAAATACCCACAGTCCAATCCCTGGAACCTACAGATATGTTAGATGACATGACAGGGAGGAATTAAGCCTGCGGGGCGAATTAAGTTTGGTAATTAGTCAACCCTAAAATAGAGACATGATGCTAGATTATCCATGTAATCCCAAAGTCATCATAAGGATCCCTTAAAAAAGAAGACAAAGGCCAAAGAGGAAAGTCACAGGGAAATGTGACCATGAGAAAAGGTCAGCGATATGATGTGATTCAACCTGTCATTGTTGGCTTTGGAGGTGGGAAGGACCAGAAACTGAAAAAAGCCATCGAAACAGGTTCTCCCCTAGAGATTCTAGAAAGGAAGGCAGCCAGAATCATGATTCTAGCCCAGTGAGACCCATGCTGGATTTCTAACCTACAGAACTGTAAGGCAATACATTTGTGTTGTTTTAAGACTTATGTGTATGGTAATTTGTGAGGGAAGCAAGAGAAAACAAATACACACATCCAGAGCTTCCAGTATGGTCTTCATCTTAAATACAAATGTACAACCAAGAATCGCTGGACATTTGAGAAGCGCTTCTAACATGAAAGACAGGGATAGAAATGAACAAACAAACAACATACAATACAGAAGGCAATAATGTTCCCAGAGAAATAAGTGGACATATCGCATCCATAAAACAAGGGCAGGGTGCCATTTATTTACTATATTTATCTGACACTGAATTAGAACTCACTATCTGCCAGGCAATATGCTAAGTGCTCTACAAATATTAAACCATTTAGTCATCATAACAGCTCTACGCAGTAGGTTCTGTTATCCTTATTTTACAGATGAGGAAGTCACAGAGAGGATCACATAGCAGAGCTGGGCTGTGAACACAGCAGTCTGGTTCCAGGGTCACAAAAGAATACTTGGGGATATAAAAATATAATAGCAGAAATGGAGAAAAGATACTGAAAATGTTGAAATATAAAAGACAATATTTGAGGAAGGAGAAAAATATATAAAGAAATCAAAAATAGGAAAAGAAATATGAGAAACCCAGTAAGTTCAATATCCAATTAATAATAGGTTCAGAAGGGGGGCGCCTGGGTGGCTCAGTGGTTAAGCCGCTGCCTTCGGCTCAGGTCATGATCTCAGGGTCCTGGGATCGAGTCCCGCATCGGGCTCTCTGCTCGGCAGGGAGCCTGCTTCCTCCTCTCTCTCTCTCTGCCTGCCTCTCTACCTACTTGTGATTTCTCTCTGTCAAATAAATAAATAAAATCTTTAAAAAAAAAAAAAAAAAAAAAAAAAAAATAATAGGTTCAGAAGGGCCGCCTGGTTGGCTGGTTGGTTTAGTTCAAATCAAGATCCCAGGGTCCTGGGATCAACACCCGCATCAGGCTCCCTGCTCAACTGGTAGCCTGCTTCTCCCTCTTTCACTCCCCCTGCTTATATTCCCTCTCTAGCTGTTTCTTTCTCTGTCAAATAAATGAATAAAATCTTTTAAAACAAGTTTCAGAAAATGAGAACAGAGAAAACAGAGGGAAAGAAATTGTTAAGGAACTTGCAGGAGAAAATTTTCAAAATAGCAAGACATGAGTTTCCAGATTGAAATGGCCTATAGGGTGGCCAGTGCAATAACTGAAAAATAAGTATTATCAGTGTTATGGGTTGAGTATTACTATCCTCCCAAAATAAATACATTGAAACCTATTTCTTCAATGTAATGACATTTGGAGGTAGGGCCTCTGGGAGGCAATTAATTAATTAGGATGGAATCCTCATGAATGGTATTTGTGCCCTTATAAAATATGGGACCCCAGAGAAATCTCTCACCCTTTCACCTATGAGAACACTGTGGAAGGGAGCCATCTGTCTCTGATCCAGGAACAGGCTCTCACCAGACACAAAATCTGTTGGAGCCCCGCTCTTAGATTTCTTAGCCTCTAAAACTTGAGAAATAAATTTCCAGTGTTTATAAGATGCCCACTTTATGGTGTTTTGTTATAGCAGCCTGAATGGACTAAGAAATCAAGTCACACTGAAATTTCAGGATAGCACATATAAAGAAGTCCTAAAAACGTTCCAAAGATAAATAAAACACATAAGATATTCAAATGATTGGCAAAAATAGTGGCATCAAATATCTTAATGGCAGCACTGAAAGCTAGAAGACAATAAACCAATGATGTTAAAATCTCAAGAGAAAATGAGTTCCACACTAGAATTCCATGCCCAGCCAACCCACCAGTCAAATGTGCAATCAAATAGACATTTTAAGATATATAAGGTCTCAAAATCTTTATCTCCCATGCACCCTATCTCAGGAAGCTTATTAGTATATTACCCAACAACACAAGAAGATAAAACCAAAAAGGAGGGGCACCTGGGTGGCTCAATGTGTTAAGCCTCTCCTTTAGCTCAGGTTATGATCTCAGGGTCCTGGAATCGAGCCCCACATTAGGCTCTCTGCTAGGCAAGGAGACTGCTTCCCACCCTCTCTCTCTGCCTGCCTCTCTGCCCACTTGTGATCTCTGTCTGTCAAATAAATAAATAAAATCTTTTAAAAAAACAATAAAGGAAAACATGGGAGTCAGGAAACAGGCAATCCCAAAGATGATGATGAAAGGAGGTCCCAAATGATAGCTGTGCAGTGGCCTCGAGGAGCCCACTCATATGTGAACAGGGGGATTGAAGTAATTGGTAGACTATCTAATGGGTTTGATTGAACTAAGAGGAGTGTTAGAGTTTTAGAATTTGAAGAAAGAATTTGTGATAGTTATGTAAAAAGCTAAGGTTTAAAAAGTGAAGCAACTATTAACTCCCCCCAAAATCAAAAGAGCCATAAACATTTCAGCTGTAAGTAATATTAAGGTCATAATAAAGCAAATGCTGAAATTGAATTTTTAAAGTCTTTGAAACAAGTATAATGAGGGAATAGGGAGATTGGAGAGCTGAATCCTCATCTCCCAAGGCAGGAAATCAATAAATAATATTTTAAAATGGAAATTCAAGATATTGAAATACAAGATTGTTGTTTTCAAATAAGGAGTTAAATAGCAGAAGAAACAACCAAGATAGTTGAAAGTGATTATCTCTGTGGAGGGGAACTTCAAAGATGGGGGAAAGGGTGGAACAGGAAAACAGAATTTCATTATAGACCGTGTAGTACAATCTGACTTATTTTTTCTCTTCTTCACCTCTTCTTTCAATTAGCTTTATTATATAAAAGCATCATTTTGATTATAAAGATTAAACATAAATGCCTTGAACAGGATTTGGCACACAGTATGTGCTCAATGAAGAGTTGATGTTGATGTTCATACTATTGTGAACTTTGTCAAAGCTGTAACACTAGAAGGGGAATCAGTCCATATTCTGCATAACAACCTTAAAGTAAAGTTATTTCATACTTTTTAATTTCTCCATTTAAAGATAAAAATGCTTAGTGAATCAAACTCTAGATAAGACTAAGATACATGTACATTTAAAAAATGCTCTAAAAATACTAGAAATCTGTTCTCTAAATACATAAGCTAGAAGGAAGTTTAGCTAAAGATGCTTCCTATTATATTGTAACATATCTTATTTACTTCTTCATTTATTACCCATTTTTCACTTATTTATTCATTCAAAAATATTGTGCATCTACTATGTGCCAACACTGTTTTGAGATGGATCAATACAGAAAAAATTCCATGTCTTTGTGGAACTTACATTCTATTTACAGAAACAAAAAGAGATTCTGAAGATAGAGATAATGGGACTTGTTGATGAACATGATATAAGGTATGAAAAATAGGAATAAAAAAAAAAACTTCCAAAAGTTTTGGCCTAAGTAACTGGAAGTATCAATTGTCATCAACTTATATGAGGAAAACTGTGGAAAAAGCAGGTTTTAGTGGGAAGATCAGAATTAAGTTTTGGAATTAAGGTCGAGATGCCTATTCCATATCTCTACAGGGTATGAAGTAGGGGCTGAATATAGGAGTCCAAAGTCCAAAAAAGAGATCTGGACTGAAGATACAATTTTTTAATCATTAGCCTCTCAGTTAGGATTCATGGCTAGACAGAAAAACTATTTAAGGTATTTAAGGCAGAAGTTTCCATATTTGTTGGAAGGGGTGAAAGAACATATTTCAGGGACCACCACTGGATGTTTTATTCTGAATTCTCTTCATCATAACTGTAATCCAGAAGGCAAAACACTGTTACCACTACCACCATCCCATGTTTTGAACCTAAGAAACTGGTAAAAAGGGGCTCCTGGGTGGCTCAGTGGGTTAAAGCCTCTGCCTTTGGTTCAGGTCATGATTTCAGGGTCCTGGGATTGAGCCCCACGTCAGGTTCTCTGCTCAGTGGGAAGCCTGCCTCCCCATCTCTCTCTGCCTGCCTCACTGCCTCCTTGTGATCTCTGTCTGTCAAATGAATAAATAAAATCTTAAAAAAAAAAAAAGAAAGAAAAGAAAAAAGAAACTGGTAAAAAGATGCGAAATATGGAGCCCAGCTGCTGGAAACCCTCATGCTTCATGCATGTCAGATGGGGCTGCCCTAGAAAAATGGCTTCAGCACCATTTCCATCTTATACTTCTCCTCTGAGTACTTATTGTTGGCAGAGCCTGACTTGCATTCCTAAGCTGAGCTGCACAAGAGTCCGGGAAATTTAACTGTTAGCCTTCGAGTAGCTGAAATACAGAAGGGAACTGAAAGGAATCATATGGATGCCAAAGGACAATAAACAATACCCGGCATAAATGGTGTTGGGAACCAGAAGCCTGGGAGAGGTCACCAAGCAAAAAAAAAAAAAGAGAGAGAGAGAGAGAGAGAGAAGGGAGGAGAACCAGAGACTGAGCAAGCTGTGGCTCATGCCAGCATTAAAAGACAGGGGAGGTGAAAGGAAGCAGAAATGGCATCCAAGCTTAGTGGAACATCAGGATGGACCGTTGTCCTGAAAGCCAAATGAAGAAGTTCTTTAAGGAGGAAAGGGTGATGATCAGTCCTATATCTTCGGATGCTTTACTGTTTTAATCTTTTCTGTAAAAATAATGCATAGTTAGGCACCTGGGTGGCTCAGTGGGTTAAGCCTCTGCCTTGGGGTCAGGTCATGATCTCAGGGTCCTGGGATGGAGCCCCGCATTGGGCTCTCTGCTCAACAGGGAGCCTGCTTCCCCCCCTTCTTTCTGTCTGCCTCTCTGCCTACTTGTGATCTCTCTCTCTGTCAAGTAAATAAATAAAATCTTAAAAAAATAATGCATAGTTATTATAAAAACAAAGATGCAAAGAATATGTATCACTTGAAGTTCTATTCCTTACGTAGAAATAATCACAATTAACATTTGGAAAACTACTCACTGTTAAGTATAAGTATATATAACATTTCTGTACTTGCTGTTATCTATGTACCTATATACAATTACATATGAATAAATCATATTATTTATGCTATTTTATAATCCATTTTTATTGGCCAATAATATGGCGTGGCCGTGTTTCTATGGCCAGTAGAGGTATATCTGCATCATTGTTTATCCAAAACAGTGTTTTATAAATAAACCACAATTTATATAACCCTTCCCCTGTAAATGGACATTCAGGTTGTTCCAGTATTTCAATATTACATGCAATACTGCATGAGCATCCTTGTTAATATGATACAAAATCCTTCCTGTCTAAAGCTTCTTTTCGCTGAATTAAATATTTGAGGTAGAAAGAATCTATTCTATTCAGAAATAGTCATATAGTTACAAAGCTTCTTAAAAGAAAATAATTTGGAATGATGTTATTACTAAAACCAGCACCTGATTTTGTGTGTCTTGAAGTTTTGAAAATAATACAATGTTTCTTATATTGTTTATATCAATTCATATGAGTCTAAAATTTGATGACTATGCCAGCACAGGTGCCCTTTTGAACTTAGGCTATTATCAATATATAGTACTATATTTTTAGAACACTTAGAAAATATTTTTCCCATAAGTTTCCTTGCCATTATAATTTGATAGTTATATCAGCCATCAGTGCTTTGTAAATATAAAATTTAAATATTTAACATTGAGTATAACTTTTGCCGGATTGTCAGTGTCCAGGGTTGAGTTTAGTAGGAAGCAAGAGTAAAATGAAAACCCATATTGTGGTTTACCCAATCATTTGGGCAGGCAGACTCCGGAAGCCTCTAGAGATTTTTGCACTGTGCTTATCAACCCCTAACAGATTATTTCAATAACAAAGAATTTGTTAAGGTGGGGTAACTTCATATCTCTCCCTCTCTGTGTATATATTAGTTACTGTGTAGATCAATCTAAGTATAGTGTGCTCCTCTGTGGATAGATACCTCCATAGTCTCTGGATTAAATGCACCATATATAGAAAGTGAAAGACTTCATCCGTGTGTAAAGTAGAATTCTAAAACTGTGAAGCCAATTATACCATAGGAACACTGGACACCAAATGGTAAACAAACCTAAGCAAATAAGCTCTAAGTCATTCATTTCTGTTTCTAAGAATATTCAATCTAAGTCTTAAAGGTTTCTAACTTCTTTCCTCCTTTTGTAGGCTGTCCGTCCTTGTCTACACTTTGTGATATGTTGGCCTCTTCAAACATTCTACAGCCATAAAAATCTCAAGAAACATTTCACCCTTTAACGGACCATTCTGCACTTGGCTGGAGCCAGGAGCCATGGGTGATCTGTTTACTATGACTCCTTGGGTATCCAGAGAGCCCCTTTCCATATGGGAATGATATCAAAGCCTCTACAACTAAAGTGGTCATGTGTGGACATCTCCAAGAGCCTGTGCTCACGGGACCTTCAAGTATCCAGGGCTATCAATGCGGCCGTTTTAGACTCTGTCAGCAGTTACTCAGAAAAGAGATGAAGATCAAATAAGAAGGCATTAGCAGTTGCCCCTTCATTAGACCTTCAAGTTAGCACACCTCAGGAAACAGATTCTGACACAGAGATTTGAGTGTCGGAGGCTTATTGGGGTGTGCTTTGGGGATTGTCATTGGTGGGGTGTGAGCGAGAACAAAATTGGGACCAGGGTGACATCTTCCTTTGAGGCAATGGCAACAGAGACCTCAGCTTGTCCCACAAGGAGCTCTGGAGCCAAGATGGCTCCTCAGAGTTGAGGAGGTAAGTGGATCTGGCCTCGGTGCCCTCGCAGTGACCAGTCATTGGATATAGGCTCCCCCTGGGAAGGATGCAGTGGAGTGAGGGATATCTTCTTGGCTAAGGGTGCTTCCTGGGCCAGGCCTTTGCTATGAGCTACCAGCAGCCACATCCCCCAAAAGCAGGAGCGTGAGAGCCTGTCCTGGAGGGAAATCTGGGCAGGACACCAAGGTATGCATTATACTCTCCCACTCTCGTGAATTTCCCAATGTTCTAGAAAGCCAACTTTATATGAAAAGTTCCAACCTGAGCAATCTAAAGATGGTGATCCCTGTCTTTAGACATAGAAAGTTATCACAGAGGCACCACCAAGGTTCAGTGGTCTTCAAATGCAGAGCCTCAGTCACCATGGGCATAGCTTCTATAAAAACTGAAGCAGGGGCTCCTAGGGGCTCAGTCAGTTAAGAGTCTACTTTTGGCTCAGGTCATGATCTCAGGGTCCTGGGATCAAAACCTACATCGGGCTCTCTGCTCAGTGGAGATTCTGCTTCCCCCACCCTGCCTGCTGCTCCCCCTGCTTGTGCTCTCTCTCTCTATCAAATAAATAAATAAAATCTTAAAAACAAAACAAAACAAAACTGAAGCAGCAAGTTTGAAAAGCCACACCAGATTAAGGAGTATCCCAGGGTCTGTGGTGAGAGTGTGCCAAATGAGTAAAATTTTCCTTGGGGACATGAAATAGGAATTTATGCCAGAATATCACCGACATCATCTACAATTGATGTTTCCTTAAATTACCATAAAGATGTTCTGCCCAGATCCCTGAGCCCACCCCTGAAATCACCATTGGTACCTATATATGTCAACAGATCCTAGTTACATTTTTCCACCATATTTCCTCCATCTCTCTTTTCTAGCCCCCACACGTTGGGCAAACAAGAAGAAACAGGGAGATAATACCCAGGAAAAACCCTCAGACAATGAAGGATGGATGGTAGAAATGGTAGGTAGAAATGGTAGGTAGAAAAGTGGTAGGTAGATAGATTGATTTATAGACAATGTATTCTTACCCATGTACAAAAGTCTGTGAAATTTCTCTTCAGATGAGATCTTAGCAGTGTAAAATCTTTGATTTTTGTCCCCCTGCCATCCATTGCCCTTCCTTCTGTTCCTAACATTTTAGATTTTCTTTAAGGAAGCACTCTTGCCCACACTCAGAACCTGTGCACTAATGGGAGCAGACCTTCATGAACCTCAGCCTTCTAGTTCCTGCAGAAGCATGCACTCTGCAATACCTTTCCTCTGTTTAAAGCCTGCCTCTTGCACCCCACCCCCACCCACATGGCTTCATGTTGCACTTAAAGTAAAACTCAAACTATTTCTCTGATTGCTATAGCCCACATGTCTGTGAACCCACAACATTCATATGTTGAAACCCAATCCCCACTGTGATGCTATTAAAAGTGGGGGCTTTGGAGGTGGAGCCCTCGTGAATGGGATTAATACCCCCATAAAAGGGACCCTGGAGAGGCCCCTCACCACTTCTACCATGTGAAGACACAGTGAGAAGACAGACATCTATGAACTAGGAAGTGGGTTCACACCAGACACCAGATCTGCCAGTGCCTTGATCTTGGACATCCAGCCTCCAGAACTGTGCAAGAGACATTTCTGTGGTTTATGAGCCTCCCAGGCTATGCTCTTCTGTAAGAGCCGCCAGAATGGACTAAGATACTGATCTAAAAGTCTTCAGGTGATCTGGACCTTTCTGAACTCATCTCTTACCTCACTGTCCCAGCTCAGTCTGGCTCTCTCTCCTCGGAGCTGCCAACCTCATCCCTGCCTTGGGCCCTTGCAGTAGTGCATTACCTGGAAAATTCCTTTCCCGAATCTTTGTTTACCTCCTTCTTGTCATTCAATTCTCAAACCTAATGTCACCTCCTCAGAGAAGGGGTCCCTGTCCTCCCAATCTAAGGTAGTCAACCTCTCAGTCACTATCCATAACTCCGTCTTGTTTTCACCAATTCCCATGACAATACGAAATTATTATGTCTATTAATTGACTCATTCATGGTCTGATGTCCCTACAAAAACACAAGCTTCATAACGGCATGGCATCATTCTTGTTCACTCCATTATCCTCAGCACCTAGATCTTGGAACATAGTACTTGGAACATAGCAGGTATGCAATAAAGATACTTAAAATAATACCTGAATCGATGAAACATTTGTTGCTTATATAGCAGAACATAAGCTTGGAGAAAAAAAAAAAGAAAGAAAGAAACAGCTACTCCAAAATGTATCAATCATTACTTTAAAACATCCTAAAATCCAAAGGTAAACATGGAACACAGCAATCGTTAAGATTACTGCAGGCTATCTGGTTTCAATTGTCATTCTAGATTGTCTGGAGATGTAAAATCCAAGGGCCCTTCCAATTCCAAACTTCCCTAACACTATGGATTTCATTATCCTAGATTGAGTTATTTGTTGTTTCACAATGTTAAAATAATAACAGGCTAGTTAATAAAAATAATATAATGACAACAATAGCAAGAAGTCAATGTTGCTATTTCCTCTGATTTACAGAGGTACCCGAGATGGGGGATTGAAAAGCAGCTGATTTCTGAGTCAGGCAAAGAAGTCCATCATAGTTATGGATACTTCAAGTCAAATCAGCAAAATGTGCTACCCAAGGTAACCTGTGAAATACGTTTTGCTCGATGTTACCAGGCAGGGAGGAGGGAGAAACAGGTGTTCCACCAAGGATATGGGACTGTGTTGTTTTTGCAGGACAAAAAGGAGCAAAGCCTGAAAGATTTAGCCCTTCCAAGCGACAACTTTGAGAGCCTGCAGTGATTTATTTGACAGGGAAGAGGAGGGCAGACTCCCCCTCCTCTACAGGATCAGCTCCTTGATTATAAACACTCAATAACTTTCTGGTTGAAAATGCTTTTTCCCCCCTTGCCTATACATTTCTGACGCTTGCTTTATTATTTTCTATTAGGAAATGCTATTTAATTCCGTCCACAGCTTGGCGACCTTTGTGTGGCTTCCCCACTTAGGAAATTTACAAGTAAATCACCAAGAAGTATGTACACATACTCTTATAAAATATACATGTGCTTGTAAATGAAAATGCACCAAACGGCAAAAAAAGAAAAAATAAAAAGCTACATGCTTTGCAAGAACTGGGCATATGTGCATAAGAGGTGGGAGGCAGGTGTTTGGGAAATCTTCACACCATCCCAATATTTTTCTAATGGTTCCCATTTCCAATGCAAGGGAGGATTTGGAAAACATTAGCCACTCTGGTGTGCTCTGAGCGGTGACATGTAGCTGGCAGCGTGGTGGGTGGGATCCCCCCCTTTCTTCCTCTAACAAAGAAATAGGGTGAGTTTATTAAAGCATAAATGCCATTTTCATCCTGCAATGTTAACTGTGAGGCTGGGATCCCCGAGGTACTGAGGCAGTCAAAGCAAACAGCTGTGCCACCTACTTGCAACAGTTGTACGCCCACCACACAGCACCGAGGGGAGGAGCAGGTCAAAGAAAGCCCGTAAAGAGGATGGGGAACCTCACTTAGCTCGCTCCCCCGTAGCCCGAGGGAAAATCCAGCTCTTCCGAGGGTAGGTATTGTGTGTGAGCCTCACAGCACTGAGCATTCTCTTGCAACTTGTCTCCTATAAACCACCTACTGCATTTTTATATTCTGCGGTCATATAGACTAAAACAGTGTTTAGCAAATTAACAGAATGCTAAATAAAAGACATATCAACCAACCTAGCAGGCAGCTTGTCTATGATCCCGAGCTGCTGGGGAGGGAGGGGGTGATAACTGCTGCTTTGGAGGCAAGTGGTTGTTTCATCATCCAAGTCTCTTTGTGGGGCTTGAGAAAGATGGTGCACTCTGGCCAAGCTGTTATTAGGCTATCTTTGTGGAGCCTAAGGGTTGCCCCATGCCTGCCTGCGCCAACAGAGAACAGAGCAGGAGGGCTCATGCAGAAGGAAACTGAGCCCGGCTCTGTAGATTTCCAAGGGCCAAGAGCTCTCCTCTCTTGTAACTCAGCTGTCTTATCAGCCTGCAAGAGGCAGACAGTGGAAAGAACACCCTTCTTTGGTAAGCCCTCCTCTCAACCTGTTCTGTGCGCAAGAGAAGTTTGTAGGTAGAGTCCTGCTAAGTGAAAAACATGAGAATAGAAAACCTTAGAATATGCTTTTCTTCTGAAATGTGGCTGCTGGCCACCCTCTTCCTTGAAAGGGAAGAGAATCCAGCCTGATATGCTCATCCCTTGTGACATCTCCATGTCCTAGGAGATGACAGTGCAGCCTAGGGTCAGTGGACCAAACTGAGAACTGAACCTACAACCTAGACCTCAGTGGGAAAGAGTCCTGATCAACAGTACATGAGTCTCCATCCACTGTACCCCTGGATATAATTGACTCTTCCATGTCAGCATCCCATCCTGTGAGCACCTTGTTACATCCGTTGTCCCCCTGTGGCTTCAACGTATATTTTTAAATGCCTTCATTCATTCAACATCATTGATTTAAGGCCATCTTTGTGCCAGGCACTGTCCTAATGCATATGGGAAGCATAAGGGGTGTATTAGTAGGATAAAATGGTCAAGCATCCCTGATTTGGAAGAGATCATATTCTAGCAAGAAAAGACAGACAATAAATAATTGACATAATATATTAAGTGATAAATGAGGTGGAAAAAGAGAATATCAAGTAGAATAAGAAGGAAGCAGGAGTGTGGAGGTTGGAGGTCAAGTGGCAGTTCTCAACGACCAGTCAGGATTTTATTCATGGAGAAAACATTTGAGTCAAAACTCAAAGGAGGGGGCGCCTGGGTGGCTCAGTGGGTTGAACTGCTGCCTTCGGCTCAGGTCATGATCTCAGCGTCCTGGGATCGAGTCCCGCATCGGGCTCTCTGCTCGGCAGGGAGCCTGCTTCCCTCTCTCTCTCTCTCTGCTTGCCTCTCCATCTACTCGTGATTTCTCTCTGTCAAATAAATAATAATAATAAAAAAAAAAACCTCAAAGGAGAAGAGCAAGTGAGAGGATGTTGGAAGGAAGAATGTTCCAAGCAAAGGGAACATCCAGAGCTAAGATAGGAGCACAGCTGACACATGAACAAGAAAGGACTGGAATTCAGGCTGCTGGGGATGCCGGTTCATGTCAGGCATTATGGATTCTTCTGAGGATTTTGGCTTTGACACTGAGAGTAATGAGGAGGGCTGGCAGGTTTCCAGAAGAGAAGTGACATGATCGGACTCATGCATTAAAAAGGCCACTATGGCTCTTATGGGTGGAGTAGCAAACTCAAATTCCCCTCTTGTTATTGCTTGCTATCTCTTTATAGCTAGTCTTTTTGAAGAAGTTGTCTCCACTCAACACCTCCATTTCTTCAGCTGTCATTCATTGCTCAGTCTACCTTTCCATACCCACCAATATTGACCATGACCCCTTAGTGCCATCTGGAAATCCATTTGGGAAAATTCAAAGCTGGCCTTCTTGTCCTTACTTTTGCTATAATTTTAGTAACTGTTGATGATCTTTCTCTCTTCCATAAAACTCTCTCCTACCTTGATTTCTTGGATACCACACTCACTTTTTTTTCCCTTTAATCAGCTACATGGGTCTTCTTTGTTAACGTGACAGACATTGGTGCTGCTCAGGTTTCTATATTAGGTCCTCTTCTCATTTGATACACTTTTCTGGGGCGATTTCTTTCTATTCCACAAACTAAAATTTCATCTTTATACTAATGACTGCAAGTTGCTATTATCTTCCCCAATCTTGTTCCTAACCTCCAGACCCATATATGCAACTACTGAATGGACATCTCTACTTGACAGACAAGGTTCCAGAATTTCTATAGAGGAGAGGCTTAGAAATAGCACTCTAGTGGGAAGGGAAGGGTGGGATTGTATTAAGACTGCCTTTGCATAGCAGGTACACTGTATTGGCTACAAATGCATATATAATTAGAGTAACAATGTGGAAGGTTAATTAAAACTATCAGGAGGCTATGAGCCACTCCAAGCTACTTGCTGGCACCACTACTGACATTTGGATGATGTGTGTGTGTGTCTATGTGTCTGTGTGTGTATGAATATATATATATATTCATTACAAACAAATCTAACCCCTCATCCCATATCCCCTAGCCCAAACAATGATACCTTCATCTACCTGGTCATCCAAACTCCAAACTGGGCCTCTTCTTTAGTTACTGAGTATCCCCTCCACTCCAACTTTTTATTCTGATCATAAACTCTGTAATTAGCCTCAATCATCCTCCCTGGGGCTCTGTTCACTCAACCCAGCCTTTACCCTTGAATGGCTCAGCCCCATCTATGTAGTACCCTCTTAGCATTTAGCTGGGGTCCTCCCCTAAACCACAAAATTATCCTGAGCCACCATGATTTCTCCCATATGATCTTAACTATGGTCAGTGCCCAGAAAATCCTGCTGCTGTCCTACCCATTAGATCAAATCTTCTTGGATACACACTCTAATCTAGAATAAGCCTCATTCTCTGGAGACTGTTAAGTGGGCTGCTAACCCTTCCAGGGTCACCTCTGCAGATGCATAAGTTACAAGCTGCTGCTGCTGTCCTATTGGCTTCTGCTGAAGTCCTAGCACATTCCTCAGACAAACCAGCTTATCAGTCATGACACTTTATGTTAGTCAGCGTAGGCCAGGTGATCTGCAGCAAAATTATCCATAGCAAAATTAAACAACAAGGGTGTGATTCTTGCTTATACCAAAGTCTAAAGTGGCTTAGGTACTCCTGCACAACACTCTTCCAGATGGCAAATCAAGGACCCAGGCTGCTTCCACTTTGTAGTTCCATGAACTCAAACACATGTTCTCTAACATCACCAGTGTGGGAAAGGTGAAAGCAGGAAGAAGATGTGCCTTATCTTAAAAACCAGAAGTGACACAACACTGCTATTGACATTTTACCGGTAAGAATAACCCTGAGACCCCATCTATCAGCCTCAGGGCTGGAAAACGCAGAAGTGGTGGGTATTTGATACTCACTGATTAATATTATTTCATAAGTATTTCAGGAAACTAACCATGATCTATGGGATCTGAAAAAACCAACCAAACAAACAAACAAAAACCCAAAACCTTAGGTTGATCTAAGAGCCATACCCTTTTGCACCTAATAAGAATAATGGTTGGTTGAGTAAACAGAAGCCTTACTCAAGGGTACCTCCATGCGGGACTCATGACCGACAATTACTTGAGTGCTGACCCACATAGAGAGAGCTGGCTTTGGTGGATGTTCGCCGATAGTGAAATGGTGGCTTGTTTATATTTAGGGTGAGACTGAGTAATTGATGGTTGCCTGACAAACTGGCAGAAACTATACAGACATTCTGAAAAGTTCATTAAAAAGCACACACTTAAATACACCAAGATTACATGTGACTCTCTTCCCGCCTGCAACATAATTAAATAAAGCTTTATCTAACCATTTTACTTGCATGCATTAGGGACCTCAACCAGGACTCTCTTCCTCCCAAGACTTTAATATGCTCTTATCTGTTTGAACTAATTGAGTTTTCTCATACTGCCACATGGGCAGCAGCTAAAAAGATGGGAAGTCAGATCTGATATGCCTATGGGATGGTGGTAGGGTTCCTAAAGATCTCTGCCTGACCTCAGATCTTTGGGGCCTCAGATTCATAATTAGAGGTCTGAAAGTCTCATGCCTTCCTACTAAATGACCTAATCCATGTAGAAAGGGGGAGAAAGAAAGAGGAAAACAAAAAGGAAACTCACATTCTCATAAGGACCAGATAATCACACAAATGAATGGAACAGCTAATGTGGAAAGCATTCACACTACCAAGCTGTACTCAAAAAGTCAACAGCAGTGAGAGGTTCTCAAGCACACACACGCATCAGCATCACTGATGCACTGCTGGGCCCACCCCCTAGAGTTTCTAACACCTTCCCAGGTGGTGCAGGTGCTACTGGTCCAGGAACCGCACTTGGGGAAGCAGTGCTTAAGAGACACGCTCACTGTGTTGCCATATCTTCTAGTTTTTCCAAAGAAACAAAGAAACCTGGATTTATATGCAAAATCTCCCAATTTTTAAAATCTTGACAACAAATTCAGAATTGTTATTTTTTTTTTTTTAAGATTTTGCCCACTTATTTGACAGAGAGAAATCACAAGTAGACGGAGAGGCAGGCAGAGAGAGAGAGGGAAGCAGGCTCCCCGCCGAGCAGAGAGCCCGATGTGGGGACTCGATCCCAGGACCCCGAGATCACAACCCGAGCCGAAGGCAGCGGCTCAACCCAGCGAGCCACACAGGTGCCCCCAGAATTATTTTTAAGATAATCTGAGCCATCATTTTGGGGCAGTACACAACTCTACCAGAAGCCTTCACTGAGGTGTGATAATGTGTGCGCACACACACAGCTCTGTATGGAAAGAGGGTGCCTTCCATTTAGCGACCACCAGGTAGGTGAGTCAAACAACTCTCCTGATAGATGAAGAAACAAATATGGATGTCACCTCATGGTCTCTTCTTGTCCATCGGGGGATGCTACCTTTTCTCCTAGCATTCAAAGAGCTACATTTGACTAAAAGTGGATCACAAAAGCTACACTACTTTTCACATTCCTAAAGTAAGCCTCACCATTCCTTCCATATACTGCCAAGGAACATACACTTAAAAGACGTAGATCACATTTGGATCAAGCTTTTAATACACAAACTCTAAACATTTCCACCTAAAACATCTTGTGTTCACATAAGGCACTAGGCTCTGTGTCATTTCACAAACATGTATTGGGCACCCCTATGTCATGGGTGCTCTGTCAGGTGTTAAGGATGCAGAAATACCCAGCCCTTGTCTGCTCGGCCCAGCTCTGGGCTCCATGGTCTCTAGGTCTGGAAAGACAGAAGGGCAAGGAGCAGGGGAGACATAGAAGCAGACCAAACTCCAACCTTTATCTGGTTTCCATGCACTGATCCATGAAAGAGTCTATTTGAAAAACATTACCTTAGCATAAGCATTTTGGCCAGTCATTTGGACAGTGAACAAGCATATCAAATACTCTTTCTGATTCTTCTCTTAGATGTATCCAAACTCTCTGGGCCAAGTAGTCTCCTTCAATATGATTTTAACTTCAAACACCAAACCGTGCAAAGTAATTATTTCTAGTATGGAAAAGCCCGGGTTCTAATTCTGACAACTAGCCAGACTGTATCAAAACCTGATAGAATTGTTTTTATTCCACCCGGAAGATGGAGAACACAAAACTGTGTAGGCCCTTCTAGCTTGATGCCATCATGTTACCTACAGAAACATGGGTTCCAAGCAGGAAATGCAAATAGGTAGTGACTGTAATACACACTCCAGAATGCCAACTTCAGCTGTGGTCCAGGGTTACCCCTGCACGTGCTTTCTGTCTCTCACATTCTATTCCTGTGCCTCACTTATAGGGGAAGGTTTGCCGTGATGAATATGCACATATTGTGACAAAACGTGAAAGGGTTTTTAACAAATGAAAATGCTATCTCATCTTGTAAAAAGGGCATTGGTCAACCAAGTCTGAATCAGGGAGTCCCAAGGTACAGTACTCTTTTTTCATTGATTAAAATATGTAATTTCTGTGCAGCATTACCTTCCGTGCACTCTTCCCTCTAGATAGAATACAACATCAGAGACACAACAAAAGGACAACTCTGGTAGAATTATGGAGCTGACATTCACAAAAAGTGTTCTGATTGCCTCTGCCTGGGCACTTCTATACCCTCATTCAAGCAGAGAGATCTGCCCTCCGTTGTAGAAACTCTTCTGCTGAAATGATAAACATACTGATTGCGAGATCTTTGAACCCAAGAGTGAAGTAAATGAGTGGAAAGGACATGGAAGTAGTCAGCAAGGCCAAGATTAGAGAAATCCTGAGGATGCAGTTGCTGTCGGCACCCTAGTCTTCAGCATCCTGTCCACAGAGACCAGCTGCTGGGCGCAGCAGACCCGTCTGCCTTGCAGCTCTGTGTCCCATGTTGGGGCAGAGATCCCCGGGCCATCTGCACTGAGAGGTGCGCCCCCTGCCTAAAAGGAGCCTCAGAAGAATGGAAAAGGGCTGCCTTGGCAGTGCCACACATAGAGGAAGGAAGTCCTCTGAGCTTTGCAAGAGACACTGAATGCGCCCCCGCCACGGTTCTGACGTGTCCGGCTTGGAGGGGAAGGAGAAAGCTGGTATTGTTACCAGAGGATGTCCAGGGAGAAAAATCATAATTTGTAATGAATCTTTTACCTATTTAAGGTAATTAAAGATCGACTCCATATGTGAGAGTGAGCCTTTGTCTCTTTACTCTCCTAATTAGTCCCTTCACTGCCTGGTTCTGGCTTTACCTAAGGCAGATTTTGTTCCTCTCCTCTGCCTTTTTGATCACTGCCATGCTCACGGTGCCTCCTAGAATTTGTTTCCCTGCAATGATGAAAGGGTGTTGCTTTTGGCACACCTCCAGTTGTCTCCTTGCTTCAAATCAGTTTCTCCCTTTCTCTCTAAACCCCTGCCCCCGTCTCTTCTGTTTGGGGAGTTGGCTCACATTTCCCCACCTGCCCATTAAACCTCCACCTTCTTAGATGCAACAGAAGACGCTTAGAGAGGTAGGATACTGATGGCCATTTTGAGCCCAAAAATGTAAACAAATATTAAGAACATAACATGTTAATTTGGCAATTTCAAAATATGGAAATATCAAAGGCACACAAACCCCTCTGCCTCAGGGATTCCACCTCCAAGACTTTATCAGTCCCTCAGAGGGACTGCAATATGTTATGTAGAACATATTGCATCATTTTTGCAATATGAAAATTGGAAACAATTGAAATGTTCATCACTAGGAGACTCTAGATCAAGTTGGCTGAGACCATACAGTGGAAAACTGCGCAGCCTTTCAAAAGGCCATGTAACTTTTATGAAATGATTTACAACGATCTCCAGGACACGTGGTAAAGTCGGAAAAGCAAAGAGCCAGAACAATATGTAAATAATGATGAATACTAAAAAAAATAAAAGATGTACTCTACCCATGTGTTTGCCTAGCAGACTTTAGTAAGGACACACAAAAAAATTGATAAAGGGATTCTCCCCTGGGAAATAGGATGGAGGAAGGAGAAAAGGTGGGAGGGAGATTTTTGTGTTACATTCTTCCTATCTGCATCTTTGAAAGATGTGTGTGTGTGTCACAAAACAAATAAATTAATCGACGGTGAATTCATATGTACGGCCCAAGATGGCCATCGGGGAGCAGCATCCTAACTAAGGCTTTCCTGCTGCCACAGTGTGACCTCTGGGAGTCTAACTCCACATGATATTTAGCAGTGTTTCTGACAAAATCCTTCAGGTGACCACAAGTGAGCGCCCATCTGGGGATGGCCCGGGCACTAGAAAATGTCTGACAGGCTAGGAATACAAGTTGAGCATCTCCATCCCCAGACACACACAGCCCAAGTTGGAGCGCTGGTGCTTGATTTGGAAGGTACAGTCCCAGGGTTCGAGGGATGAGGAAAGGGGACATGACGTCCAGGGCCCTGGAAGCAACCACAGATGATGATACCTTACTCTGTGGACCACAGTTTCAAGACAACCCTTGAGAGAGACTCGGCTGGGTACCCAGAAGATAAGGGACATACTGGGATCAGACAGAGTTAGTAGAGAAACCGCTCTCAGTTAGCACATCAGAAGGAGGAAAGAAATGGAATTTGTCTGCTCACGGTGGTCCTGTCTCCATCTCTGTGGTTCAGTCTGCTCCACAGACAGCTGCATTCCTGGGTTTCGTCATCTGGCCCTTTCAGCACCTGCTCCTGAGCCCTGATCCTGTATGGCACTCCTTTACAACCTGGAAGTGGGGACAGTGGAAGGGGAGCCTGAGCTGGTAGCTGCGGGCCACAGACTCTGCACCACGTGGACCTACGTGGACCCACATAGTCTGGTGTTAATGGTGGTGACCCAGGCAGAGCCAGCGATTTGGGGTCCAACAGACATGCAAAGCCAAAGAACCTGACAAGAATGTATCGTGTGTCTATTATGAGCAAGAAACTCTTTTTCACCCCCAAAAAAATTTTGCCTAAGGGAAGAAACAGACACTGTCCCCAGAATCAAAGTACTAAGTGCTTTTCAAGAGGTACGCTCCGTGCCATTGTCCATGGGGCTGCCATCACAAAGTTCCACAGACTAAGCAGCTTATAAACATCAGAAATGTGTTTCTCACAGTTCTGGAGGCTGGGAAGTCCAGGATTTGGTTGCTAGCAGGCTTCGGTGAGGGCCTTCTTCAGGGCCTTCAGATTCCTCACTGGGTGCTCACATGGTAGAAGGGACTGGGGAGATCTGTAGGATCTCTTTTATAAGATCACTCATCCCACACAGGAGAGCTCCACTCTCATGACTGAACAACTTCCCCAACTCCCCATCCTAATTCCACCACTTTGGTTATGATTTCAATATATGAGTTTGGAGGGGGACACAGACATTCGGACCATAACACTGCATATGGGTTAGCTTTCACTGCATAACAAACCTCTCTGGAACTTAGGGGTTAACACAAGAACCATGTTATTACTGCTCACAAGGCTGAGAGTTGACTAGGGTTGGATAAGTAGAATGGCCTCACTGCCACATCTGGAGGTGGGGAGGGCTGTCAGGTGGTGCTGGCTGTCAACCAAGGTGTCTCTCTAGCCCTGGCTTCTTCACACAGTGGTGATTACAGGGTCCCCCAGGGTAGCAAGAAAGGGCAAAACCTAATCTTTAAACACTTTTTAAGTCTTTCCTTGGTATCAGAGTTGCTACTGTTCCATTGCTGAGAACAAGTCATGTGGCCTGGACCAGAGTCAAGAGATAGAAAGATAAAATCTACCTCTTGATAGGAAGAGTGGGAAGTTACATTGCAAAGGGTATGCATATTGGGATGGGAGGAATCAGGGTCCATTTTGCAACCAACCACTAATTGCCAAGTAGCCAGACAACTAAGAGAGTCCTTTTCATCATTTCCTTCCCTAAAAAAGGCTGAGGAAAATAGTTTTCTGATCACCTTCAGCACTGGAAGTTCACTTTCCTATTTAACCAAACTGACTATTCTGGATGTTTTCACAAAGAGGCAGGAATCCTAAAGATAGCAGGCAGCTCTCGCCCTTCTTCACAAGACCTTGATAATTCACAATTCAGTCATTCAACCAGATGTTCAAAACGCATGACCTCATGTTGAACTCCTTAGCAATAAAGAGTTTACAGGATGATTATTTACATCAGTATTATTACTTATGCTCACTCTTAGTGATGGAATAACTAACACTCTGGCAATTTGCACAGAATTTTATGAGAAATCTATTGTAGTCAGCCTGAAACGACTAAGGGAGCCGCTCCTCTTCTCTCTTTTGAGAGAAAATGAGAATCTTTTTGGTGTACAATAGCTAAGTGAAGACCTCGAGGTTTACCATCGCCTTGAGAAGATTTGGTAAGATTAATACTCTAAAAAGTCTTCCTTTTAGGCACTAATCTCTTCAATCTGGGGAAACTGCTCCCAAAGGCTCAAGCCACAGCTTCCTGATTGGAGCATTCAGGCAGCGCATGGTGTAGTTCACTGAGTCACTGAAGAGACTTTCTCCTTCTTAACCACCCTCTTATGCTTCCCTTTTAAAAAAATGGAACCATTTACATAGCAATGAATTTAAACAATTACTTATCATTGATTGCTATAACTAAAATGATATAAAATTCAAAACGCTATTTGAAGATCACTCCTAAGCATAATTAGCTATCTAAATAACAATTAATATCTGTTGGTCTCCAATTTTGAGATCTCTCCTAGGACAGTTTTTTCACAAAGTATGGTGCCTAGAAGAGCTACATAAAGTCACCGTGATCAGGCATGGCTGGAAGGCAGAGGGAACTAGATACAGGTCCCCCTTGTTCCAAGCACTTAATTCGGAAGTTGTGGGATGAAATCTGAAAAACACTGCTTGTGGTTTTTTAATGGCTCTGATAGCATCAGGATTTTAGGGAAGGTTTGCTTGAAAAGTCCTGGCAATGGCCTTCCACATAGACTTTGGTTTTTCTTGCAAGACCAAATTCTAACTGACTACTAAAAAGTTGGGGTGTCTGGGAGGTTCAGCTGGTTAAGCGTTCCACTCGGTTTCACCACAGATCATGATCTCAACGTTGTGATCTCAGAGTCTTGGGACCAAACCCTACCTCGGGCTCCTTGCTTGGTGACGAGTCTGCTTGAGATTCTCTCTCTATCTCTTCCACTGCACTGATGCACACCCCACACCCCGACCTATGTACACGCTCTCTCTCTCTCTAAAATAAATAAATAAGTCTTTTTAAAGAAAATATGACCAGGTTAATGAGGGAAGAAACCTATATATACTTCCAAATCTCTTTGTTTTTTTCTCTCCTATTGTAAGTGAGAAGAAGTAAGAAGAGGAGAAGGGAGAGGGGAGGGGTGAGACAGGGAAGGGAGGAAAGAAGAGAGGAAAAACAAGAAGAAAATAAAAATCACACTACTATAAGGGGCTATCAAGGCTTTTGAAATGATCTTTGCTCCAACTAGTACCCGGGTTTCTAAGTCTTTACGTTTCTTATCTAGGAGAAATTGCCCACCCACTCTCTGGACCTTGTTTTTCATGTTTGTTCAGTAGGTCTTGGAATAACTACATTCAGTTTCCCTTTATATAGACAGTCACACACTTAAAGCAGAGGCTGTCAAATCCAGTTTGCATCATAATTCAATTCAACTTAAATGATGAAAGAGAGTTATTGGCTGAAAAATCTAAAAGTAGAGTAGGCTTTAATTGAGGCTAAATCTAGCTGCACAGTGAAATCAGCAGAGCTCTAATTTCTCTCTGTCTTTCTTTACCAACTTCCTTGGTGCTACTTTTACCCAAGGCTGACTTTCCCTTGGCAGCTTTCATGCATCCACATTCATATTTAACACAAAGAGAATGTCCAGGAATTCTCAAAGAAGACCCAGGATCCCCCTGAAATTTTCTCCTGTGATCTTATTGGGTCCAAACTAGGTCACACAATCATCCCTGAACTCATCACTGTGGCCACAGGAAATTGGATTTGCTGATTGGGTTAAGTCTTTGGGGGCTCATCCTGGAGATAGGTGTGGGATGTGTTTCCCACCAGAGATAGGGGATAAACTTGGGGGAGGATGGGGATGAAAAGCTGGGTTACTATTATCAACAGGAAGGGAGAGAGAATCTGGGTGGCCTAAGCTAAATTAAAAAAAAAACAACAACAAAACACTCAGTACCCTTTTACAAAGGACTCTGTGAGGATCACATAAAGTAACACACATAAAACATTAGTGGTTGACACATAGTAAACACTCAGTAAAAGTTTACTACGATTATTACTATTATTATTACTACTGTCAGCATCAATTAATGGACCCAATGCATGGCAATGTTATTAAGGCCTGAATATTACCCAGAGAATACAGGCATCTGCTTCTCATTGTGGAAATGAAGGAGGGGATGTCATGCTTAAATCCCACTGAAGCGTGCTTTTCTTAGCCACATGTGGTTAAGGGTAATTGTTCAGCATGACAAGGTATGAAAGTTCTGGGAAAAACCTATTGCTAGTTCTTGCTAAAAAAGCTTCATTTTCACCACCAGAAAGGACACCTTTATGCCACCCCTAGACACACCATTAAGGCCATTATAGAGTTCCATCCCTCAAGACTGCATTTGGCAACTACTGTGAAAAAGGGACCCTCACAATAGAAACCTCTGTTGACTTTTATATCCTGTATTTATAGGCAAAGGATGTGCAAAACTGATCTAATTTAGTCAGAATTCTAACCTCTGAAATGCACTGCCTTTGTTACTCACTCCTTCTCATGGTGTTTTCACACTAGAGTGAAAATGACGCAAGTGTGAATTGGTGACAGGAAGAGAGTGGAAAGGAAATTTGGACAAGTTGTATCTATTCATTCCCAAGCATTCTGTTTAGTTTGACTGGCCCATTTAAACCAAAACAAATGGAAAATTATATCAATTAGAAAAAAAGTAAGGATTCCCACTAGATTGCTAAATGTAGCTCTTCGCATGATCTCTGCTCCAGCCAGTTTGGACATATTTTTTTCCTAGAGAAGCATAGAAGAGGCATACTGGGTGGCAAAGTGTTAAGCTACTCTCCTCTGCAGCTCAGTTAATAATACTAGGGCCGCAGCCTCTGCTGTCCATCGTTCACTTCCTTGGGTTGTAAGAGAGATAACCTGAAAGGAAAGAATCCCTGCCCATGGCTGGCTCCCCCAAGGGTCTGCTGTGTAGTTTCCACAGAAATTCTTTCATCTCTCTACGCCTCCATCCTGTCAGCCGTGGATGAAGCAGGCTTCTAACAAGAAATCATGGTCTGTGTGAACTGTGCGGGTCCCCTTACACACAGATTGCTTTGTAGTACAGGACTATAAATGGATTTTCTCTTCCTTATGAGTTTCTCAAGAACACCTTCTGTTCTCTAGCTTTCTTTATTGTAAGACTATAGTACATGATACACGCAAAATACAAAATAAGTGTGAGTTGACTATGTTATCAATAGGTAGTCAGTCAATAGTAGGCTATCAGTAATTGAGTTTTGGGGGAATCAAATTATATGTGGGTTTTCGACTGTGTGAGGCTGACATAAGCATCTCTAACCTCTGTGTGATACACAGAGGTTATCAAATTCCAAACAAATACAAATTCCAAACAGAACATTCTACACAAGTGCTTCTCAGTTCGGGTTGTGATAGAAAACTCAGGGGGACTTTAAAAATATAGATGCTTGGGGGCGCCTGGGTGGCTCAGTGGTTTGGGCTGCTGCCTTTGGCTCGGGTCATGATCTCAGGGTCCTGGGATCGAGCCCCGCATCGGGATCCCTGCTCCGCAGGAAGCCTGCTTCCCTCTCTCACTCTCTCTGCCTGCCTCTCTGCCTACTTGTGATCTCCGTCTTTCAAATAAATAAATAAAATCTTTAAAAAAATATATATATAGATGCTGGGGTCACACCCCAGAACTACTAAATCAGAATTTCTCAGGGAGATGCACAGATATGTTTGTGTGTGTGTGCAAAACATATATTTTTTTACTCTTAAAGTCATTTCTGATAAACATCTCCTCGATTTATTTATCAATATAAATGTAATAGGAAGGGCCCAAGTATTATAAAAATGTATATTCCAAAAAAGGGAAATTCTATAGGCTTCTTATTTAACACCCAATAAAAGTGAGCTTTTGAATTCTTTTACTTTATTGCCCTAAATGGCTAATAACAAATTGATATCATAAATGGAGAATTCCAAAATTAAATCCTATGTAAAAAGATAAAAGCAATCACAGGAAGGATGTACCTTATTTGCACATTGCCTAGGGTCATATACGTATCACAGAGGTGTTAACATTTTACAGATGAAGACAAAGAAAACAATAAGTAGGCTATGTTCACCCGTATTGGACTAAATAAAATTCAGAAGAGGAGGGTTTATAAAATTCTTTTCATTAGAAAGAGAAAGTTTCAAAGACCAAAGAAAGAAAGAGAAATAGGAAAGCAGGGGCACTAATTCCAACCTCCTAATTTAATTCAAATATATATTAATCCAGACGAGGCTGTATTTTAAAAATTAGCTACAAGGTGTGAGGTGTGCTGATTCCATTTCATAAAAGCTTTATCTGGATTACAATGAAAGGAGACCCCCAGAAAAAGAGTGGGGAGAGAGGCTTTGCTAACATGAATTAATTAATTAATGATGTGTTATATTTTACAGAGAAGAAAGGCATAATGAGTAAATTATTATTTCTTGAATCAATATATTGGTGACTGTGTACATGAAAATTCTATCATTTGGTCTGGTCTACATTATCCACCCCAGTTTTTGCCAGCAAATTAGAAAAAGATAAGCCATAAAAATCAAATGACTGCAGTCTAATATGTTTTGATGTGTGCTCTTACAATGAAAAATTGGATCATTTCCCCCAAAAGGTGTTCTTTATATTTAAGATCCCACTAAGCCTCCCATGTTCCAATCAGAAGGAAAGTCCTGGAGAAGAATGGAGACAACATTACCTTCCTCCATTCACTTTGTCAGTTAAAAGAAGCAAAGGTGAATTCAACATATTGCAAACATTTATCACCACACACTGATATGACTATTCACTATTTTCTTTGGTCTACTAATCACTGTGTTCTATCATTCAACCTATGTGTGTATTTACCCAGCAGGAACTAAACAAAGACAGAGGAGCAAGCACAAAAGAGACAAGACAATTGAGGAAGAGTACAAAAAAATCTAACATTGCTGGAACAAAGAAGACATCATTAGAGACATCTAATTAAAACACTAAGTCAGCATTTCTCCAAGTATGTTCTCTGGAATACTTGTTTCATGACAGGCTCAACTAATAGTAGGTTCCAAGGTCAAGTGGGTTTGAGAAACACTGCAAATTATGCCTCCCCCACATCCCTTGAAGAGTCACGATATATGTTGGCAAACAAAGGCTCTGAGAAGTCTTGCAGAAGATTGATACACTTGATTTACACCAAGTAATCCACAAAGTTACTCAGTTGTGGAACTCTTTTTGGATATCCCGGTACCCATAAATAAACCATGGGACTAGTGTTCTGTAGAACAGAAGACTAGCCATGAACATAAGACTGATGGTTGAAGGTAGCCCAGGAAAAAAATATTGCTTCGGGCATTGGCCAAAATTAGATTCTCATTATTTTCCTTTTCTGTGGCAAAGGCAGCACAGCTATGGAGGAATGCCATGATTTCCAATAAAATTCCATGCAGGAGATAGCTAGTCATTGAAAATAAAAGACTGAATTCAACTAAAGGAAGAAAACAGATGATCAAGGTATGTAGCCTTTGGGCTTCTTTAAACACACAAAATATATCTGGATTATATTTTACCATCACAATGAAGGAAGAAAGATAAAAGAAGGTAAATATACCAGTAAGGTTAGAGGACTAATGTATGTTAGCACCTGTGAGGCACAGGACTTTGGATGACTCACTCTACATAGCTAATCTCATATTCGCCATCACAATTCTAGTAAGTAAACATTACTGACCCTATTCAAATACGGGGAAACAGCTTTAGAAAGAGTAAGAGAACTTTCACTACTTTGTGAAGTATTTCGGAAAGATGAAAGACTATGCATAAGGAGAGACGGGGAGAAGACCAGAAAAAAAAAAAGAAGAAAAAGAAGAAAAGGCCCTACCTTTGCATAAGCAGGATGCTAGGTCATCATCTATTCTGGGAAGGAGCAAGGCTGCAGAGGTTATGAGAAGGCATCCTGATGGCCCGGCTCAGCAAGCATGTTTGCACCATGATGGTATGTCATTCCTCAGCCTAAGTAACCCACCCATGGAAGATGCTGCAGGATGAGTCAATCCTCAGTGCATCCTGGTGTCACCATCACATTTTCTGTGTCTCTGGTGAGTCCAAGCAAGAGTAAGTGAAGAAAGTTCAAGACTTCCCTGAACTTACAACAAGTAAGAACAAACCCAAGACTCAGTGGCTGATGGTAACTGGACATGAATTTTTTTACAGGAGTGCAGGGGTAAGCCCTGTAGACCTAGAGGACTTGAGCAGTAGAGAACATATCAAAGACTAACAAAATAATCAAGAAGGTAAGTGGAGGGAAACAGCAAAAGAAAAGATGGAACAGGGAAGCAAGATAAGAGTTTTTCTATATTCGATCCAGTGTGAAGTACAATGTTTCAGGATGGTCATTAGAACCCATTTCTCTGCTGATCATGGAGGAAATGTCTTCTGCTGCCAATCTTACCCACAGATTCTGGCATATATGGATGTTATACTTACAATTTCAACTATCTACAGCTTCAGAGATCTTTTAGTTACGTGTGAGAAAAAATCCTACTCACCCAGGTTTAAGCAAAAATAAGATAAAACAAAATTTAAATAATAAATTTAATTACTTCATTGCAAAGTTTGAGAAATATTTCTGGCCCAGTTAACCATAGGATCTCCAACAGCTCAAATCATATTAGCAGCTTTCTCTCTCTTTCTTTTTTTTCTTTCCCACTCCTTTACCTCTGCCTCCATTTTTATTTCTAGTTCTAGCTCTTTCTATCTCTCTGCCCCATCTTCCTCTCTGTTGACTCATTCTCAAGTGGACCTTCTCCACTAGAAGCTTCAGACCACTCCCACTGCCATTATTACTACAGCTGTTAATCCAAGTGAAAAAGGACCTTCTCTTTACCCAAAATGCTAACAAAAGTCCTGGCAATAAGTCTCGACAGACCAATTTGAGTCACCTGCTCCTCCCTGTACCCAACACAGTGTCCAGGGAATGGGATATGCTGAGTGGTCCTATGTGCCGCTAGACAGAGAAGTGAGTCAGCCCTTCCCAAAGTCATGGACTGATGGTAGAACAGGGATGTTCTCTAGGAGAAAGGGGGGAATTGATGTCAACCAGGCAGAAGTAATACGTGTCTACTATGAAGACCAATGTAGTCATTTTAAAATTTAATGAGGTTCTAATTTAAATCACTTGAGCCTTGGTTTTGGCTATCAAGGTTTATATCAAAATACTGTGAATATAAAGGAGGATGAAGCAATTTCTTCTTGGAAAGGGACAGGAAGTGCTGCTTCATGGACGTGGTGCTCTTTGAGCTGAAGCTTGAAGGAGGAGTAACATTATGACAGAGGCAGTAAGTTCTCTCAAAATATGCATGCATTCCCTGACCCTCCCCACCCTCCTCTGTGGTTGGGTTGGAGCCATGTGACTAGTTCTAGCCAATGGGTTTTGAAAGCAAGTTACAAGCCTCCAGGCAAAGAGAGTTGAATTGCAGTGTGCCTTATCCATTTCTCTCTTCCCCTTTGGCAGAGTCTGTGGAAGTTGTGTGCTGAACTGTAGAGCCTCAAGATGGAATCCTTGGGTCACTGCGTGAAAGAGAGCCACCCAGGAAAGATGCCCAACCCACTGTGGTCTTTGCATGGATAAGAAAACCTCTGTCGTGGTAAGTTACTGAGATTTAGGGTTAAGATAAGATCATCCTCAGGATCTGCTTTATATTTCTGGACCCTTGTCCCATGCACAGTAAACTTTATGAATTTCACCTAAGCAGGTCTGCTCTGCCTTATAGGTCTTTCTTTGTCCTTAGACCAATGAGTAAGCTGTCCAGGTCATGTAATAGTGTTGGGATAGGCATATGAAAGCAAATGAAAATATACACAGCCCTTTCAGGCCTAGGCTCAGAACTGATACCTTGTCATTCCTTATGCCCTTAGTCAAAGCAAAGTCACATGGCCAAGCCCAAATTCAAGGGGTTGGGAAATGTACTTCACTCAGGACAAAGCCATGGAAATGGTATGAATCTAGAGAAGGCAAAGATTTGGGACCAAAAGTCCATCTACCTCTTTGTCATCTTACATTGTAAGCACTCGTGAAAGCCTCAGAAGACATCCATGGGGAATATCAAATTCTCTTGGACTATGAAATCAAAGATAATGACCCCTAACCTGCAGAATTTTGCTCACTTTGGATGCTAAAAGGCCACAAGCGTCTCTCTCAACCTCTCCAGCCTTCTCTGCCCACCAATATACGTTCTCCACATTGCAGGTACAAGGAGTAGTCCAGCCCCCCAGGCTGGGGAGTCTGGGTCTTTATTTACCCCAGTGACAAGCAAGGAGATGTAAATAGGCCATAAGGAAAGCTGGTTTTTCATTTGCACTACTTCATTCGTTTTGTATTTGTAAGATATACAGCTCGGGAAAGCTGTAAATAAAGAGGCTAGAAACAGCTTGAGGGGCTGGTGATGGAATCACAAATCACCAGAGTTACATCTTCATCTGTACCCTGATGTAGAACCTTTATAATTGCCAAAATATATTTATCTCTGCTCAGGCAATGCGATTTGTATATCAGAAGCTAAAGCTAAGTGACCTCAACTTTCCTAAAATATCTGTAAAGTTTCATACTGACCAGCCCAGATCTGACTGGGGCAATTGCAACTATTTCTCATCTTGTCCAAGGCAAAGTCGTCCTAGGTGCTGCTTCTGGTTGTAGACATTGCCGTGTGTCTGCCTTCCTCTTTATAGAAAACCCCCAAGTGAGCCAGGAAGTGATGTGAGGGTTTAGGCCCACCAGTCCCCTTGTCCTGATGCAAATTCTTACCAATCAATCCCCTTCATGATTTATTATATAAACTGGGAAGATAGGTGTAGGTAAAGAGTGTTGCTTCCAAAACACCTCACTATCAATGCACCCAAGATTGTCTGAAACTAATTTATTTACCCACCCCACTAGAAAAAAAAAAATGATTTTCAGATCTTTTGAGAGGACAAAAAGCACATTTCATGGGAAAAAGAAGCCTGGATGCCAGAAGGATTGACCTGGTGAAAGTTAGGAGATAAAGGGCTCTCAGTGGACAAAATCAGGGTGTGGGTCCCTGGGGAAGGGAGAATGGACTTACAACAAGAAGGAAGCATAAATAAAAATAAAATCTGACAGAGAGAGGCTTAGCTTTCCTTATGTTTCCTTACATTGTTTCTGAGGCTTATCCTGAAAACGGAATCTACACTAATAGCTAACACTCCCTGAGTGTTTGCTGTACGCAGGACACCGTGCTAAGGGTGTTATCTGCCCCATCTTGTGCTCTCTCGTTTTTGATTCACAGTTGCTATGATTTTCGCATTTTCAGGCCAGAAAGCTGAGGCTTGGGAGAGAGTGAGTGACTTGACAAAGGTCACACGGTTGGTAAGTTGCAAGGGGGTGGGAGGTATAGAAGGACACAAGGATTCAACCAAAGCAGTCTGCCTTTTACCTCAAGAATGCAATCACTGTGCGTGCTGCCATTTCCTTTATTCTCTTTAAAGAAATGAACTGATCTGGCCACTGGGATCTTATAAAGGAAGTCAAAAGAGAAAAAAGCAAACAGTAACAATAAAACAAATATCAACCAAATCATGAGAAACTAAAAATACTGAATTTGGATTTAGAAAATCAGTGTTTTAATCCTGGCTCTGACATCTAATTATTTGGGAGACAAGGCACAGATTCTCTGGACCCCAATGTCTTGCACAAAAATCTTGCAGTGTAATGGCATATTGAGTGAAACTTCCTGCTGCTCAGAACTGGTAACACACCACAGAGGAGAGGACAAAAAGAGATCAAGTGCCCCATATTCTAAAGTCAACCATAAATGAGTGGGACAGATCACTGCAGGGACTACCAAAAGACAGGCCGCCAGGCTTTGCTCCCTCCAACCACTGCCTAGAATATGCGCTTGGGGTCTCACCCAATTCCCTCGGCATTCACTGTTCCCACATATTCCTTCCACTTTCTACAAAAAGAACCTACAACTCTGCCTGTGAGCTTGCTGCTTCCACAGAAGCACGTTCAGCGCGTGCCTACGTAGTCTGAAAGTGTAGAGTTGTACGTCTTCCAGGAGAAGAAGGATGGAAAGGAGCTGACAGGAAAAGAGACCAGCTCCCTTGCCTTCAGGAAAAGCCTTCATGAATTTTCACCAGTCCTTTTCTTATTCAGAAAGGTCACCATGTATGCTTGGAAAACTTCTTCAATCAGCCATAGTAGGATCGGATCAGCTGCTGAAACAAGTAACCCTAAGCCTCAATAACTTACCACAACAGAGGTTTTCTTTTCACCCATGCAAAGATCAATATGGCTTAGGTGCCTTTCCTGAGTGGCTCTCTTCCATGCAGTGACCCAAGGATTCCATCTTGAGGCTCTACAGTTTTGGTATACAACTTCCACAGACTCTGCCAAAGGAGCAGAGAGAAATGAGTGGGACACACAGCCTTTCACCTCTCTTTGCCTGGAGGCTTGTCACTTCCATTCAAAACCCACTGGCCGGAACTAGCTGCAGGGCTCCAATTCTATGTTCACCTCCACTCCTCCTTCAAGCCCCAACTCAGAGAGCACCTGCCCCAGGAAGACTTCCCCAGTTCCTCCTGCTCCCTTCCGAAGAAAATAAATTGCTTCATCCCCCTTTATATTTCCCACAGAACTTATGATACATATCCCTATGTTTCTCTGTTGCCTTGTAACTTTACTCTCCCATTATTTTGAAAGCCCTACAAAGGCAAAAGAAAAAAAAAAAGAAAAAAAGAAAGAAAAGAAAAGGCTTGTTTCTCTTTCTAGCCCCTATCACTGTGGCAGGGAAGTGAACAGGATTTAATAAGTGTTTAGTGAATGAACGAACGAATGAATGAATGAATGAGTGTGTGAGTGAATTAAGGTTTCATAAGTAGCTATAAACTTGCGAGTTTCCTGCTGTGTCTAATCACAAAAGCATGCACTCAGCATCTTCATCCTTAACTCTTCTGATGTGGAATTGTTCCTTGACTACATTTCTCCTTCTGGGAATGGCAAGGAACCAAAGTCGAGGCAATACAAGATAACAGTAAAACCCAGGATCAGGAGCCTTGAATTAGTACAGCAGTACTCAGATGCCAAACATAGGTCAGAAATAAAAACTGGACCTCCAGGCATTAACACATTTTCCAGGCTGTGCCACCCTTCCCCTCCAGCCCCCACCAAACACACACAGTGCCCATTCAAAGCCCTGAGGGCTGCTGGCATTTCCAAGACCACAGTCCAAACCTTTACAAGAGATGAGCTGAGCCAAGCCAATCCCCAACTGGCAAGAATGAATGAAAGAACTCGAGATTTGTCAGCTGAGGAGCCTCTGAGAAAAAGCAAAAATTTAAGCTTCCTAAGATTCATCACTCTTGCCATATGCTGCAACTTTTCCATTCATTTCAGCAACTGTGGGAATTTCAGCTTCTGAATATAACATTGAGAAATTAACTAAGAGTTTATAAATAAGTCTTGACTCAGAGCATGGCCCTTGTTAATGTTCTTGTGTGAAATGATGTTCCAATCAAGGCCCTTACTGTTTGGGACAGTACCCAGCAAGAAGGAGGTCCTCACTGTCTTTCTATGACCTTGCTTCTACGAATCCTTGCCACCTCTCTGACATCAGAACTGATACTCTCTGGAACTCTCGGGTTATGCCATAAATCAAAACATTATGCCAACACAAGAGCTGAAGGAAGGACCTAGAGGATGGGAATGTGAGAAGTAGGATACAAAGTTGTAGCAGGGTAGTGCCTTGTATTCTGACCAAAGCAGGACCACTTCTTGGGTACATGGGTCCCCTGACTCTATAAGCAATTGGAGTGACCTAGAATCAGTGTGTCCCTCCCACTATAACAAGCTGGCCTCATCTGATCCTGCAAAAAGAAATAATGTACTTTCCGATATGAGCAATCTTCTTGCCACAGACAACCCAATGGGCTAAGAGCTCATTAGGTAGAGCTCCCCAGGGCATCTGGTCAACTCCATATGGTAGTTAAGTGTCAGAGAGCCCGGAGGATCAGGTTCTGCTCGAGACCCAGAGTATCCATCTGGAATGGCTTCATAATCAGAGAAGATTTGAGTCATAGAAATATATAAAGAAGATAATAAATTTCGCCTATATGTTTCTACCCAGGATTATCCCCTACTGAAATTTCACTTTATTTAAAACTAATGTTTCTGGGGTGCCTGGGTGGCTCAGTTGGTTAAGTGTCTGTCTTCGGCTCAGGTCACGATCCCAGAGTCCTGGAATGGAGACCTGTGTCTGTTGGGCTACCTGCTCTGCTGGAGTCTGCTTCTCCCTCTGTAGCTCCCCCCTACTTGTACACTCTCTCTGTCTCTCAAATAAATAAATAAAAATCTTAAAAAAATAAAATGGTTTCTTTCACATTCACTTAGGATAAATTTACATTTTCGGATACCATTTACTCACAAAAGCTCAGCTAAGAGAAATAAGAGACATGGAGGATTCCTAAGCAGAAGATGATTAATCAGGAGATACTGTTCTTGCATGATATCACGTGCTGACCTCTGCTTTGACATTAGCCTAATGGCTTATTTGAAGGAAGATTTAAGAAGCAACTTCACATGAGACTTATTTGGTTTATGCAGGGACAATGAGGAGTAAGGTGTCAATTAGGAGAACGCACAAGATACATTTCTCCAGGCATAGCTCATCTGCTTTTGTCTTACAGCTACTTTGACCATGGAAAGGATCATATTTTCCTCTTTGCTTCGGTTGGTAGGAAGCTCAGAGCCAAATTTATATTTCATCTCCAGTTAGTGCATAATTTATGGCATGCTGTTTTGTCACTATACTTCCATTTAGTTCAATGGACTTTCCTTGTCCAATTTTTCCTTAGTCTCAGTTTCCTCATAACTTAGTTTTTTACCATATTGTGCTCCATAAACCACCTCAAAATTGTTTTCAGACATGGAAGCCCCCTTGAATATCCAGAATTCATCTAGTTGCAGGAGTTCTCTATCTTGTAAAGTCCTCTTATGAATACCTCCACTGAAGACTGTTTTATAACACGAATGCTTCTCCCACTGGATTGCACTTCTTAAGAAAGCAAACTGGGTTTTACTACATGGCCCCTGATATATACCAAGCAGTTGAAAAATGTTTGCTTGAGTGAATGAGTGCAGGGATGGGGGAATGCTTTGAAATGATTGAAAAATGTGCGAAAGTGACTTCCATTGTGGAATTCATTGCACATGACAATTTGCTTTTAAAATATTGTGATAATGTTATCATAAGATAGCTCTATAAAAATTAGGATGAAATTTTAACATCAGGATTTTTCAGTGCCATCCACGAAATCTTGTTCTGCAAAATGACTGTCTGGCTGAAAATATGTTTGATGCTCTTTATTCATTGTGAATGCAAACATGGAACTCTGTGAAGCAGGTCCTATTGAATACGATCTGCTGTCAAGCTGAAGATTTTTTTTCTTCAAGTCACAAAGTCTTTAAGCAAAAAATGCTTTAGTGCTTGGATTAACACAAAATAAGCCAATCTTTCCTGTGAGAAAGGTAGCACAGTCTAGAAGTGTAGGTTATTCACTGAACCCGCTGAGGGACCTGTCAGCCTTCAGTTAAGTCCTAAACCCACAGCCTCTGAGTTCTCTGGGTTGCGTCAAGTTCCCTGTAGTCCTAATTGCCATACCAGTAGCCAGTGGCTTGCATTTTCACAGTACTTTACAGTCTTCAAAACTCAGGTACTTAATGCAAAAATGATTGTTATTTTCTGAACATTTACTATGTGCCAAGCGTAGGGTCAGCACTTTATGCATATTTAGTGAGAAAACATTGATATTAATAATCATCCTTCTGCTTGCAAAAGAGAGTAAATTCCCAGATCCCCTCTTTGTACTGAGAGTAAATGATGGGTGGGGATGCAAAGGAGGAAGCTGACAGAGAGTTAACCACACCAAAGAACAAATCAGAAAGACCCACAGGAAGGTGTAAGAAGGTGGAGGACCTTGAACAGCAGACCAAGACAAGAGCGACTTCAGAAAGAAAGGTCTGCTGGGCACCAGGGTGGCTCAGGCTGTTACGCATCTGACTCTTGTTCTTGGCTCAGCGTCTGAGTTCAAGTCCCATGCCCAGCATGGAGCCTACTTTAAAGAAAAGAGGGGGGGGGGTAGAGAGAGAAGGGACAGGAGAGCCTGAGAAAGGTGGAACAGCTGCTGTAGGGAAATAGAAGAAATATTTAAATGGGACAGGGATGCTCATGACATGGTGTGCAATAGAATCATTCTGTGAAATAAATACAAAAATGCAAGTGAGGCATATGAGGAGTTAGAATACTAAAACACGCCTGGTTACATACATAATCTCTTTGTCCGTAAGATTCATTACTCTGTAGCAGGTATCAGCAAACTACAGCCCGTGGGCCAAATTTTGTCCAGCCTGGTTTTGCAAATAAAGTGTTATCAGAATACAGACATGCCTATTGATTTTAAAAATGGACTATTGCTGCTTTCACACTATAATGGTAGAAGTGGGTGGCTGTAATAGAGCTGTGACCTTATGGCCTACAATGCTGTAATATTTACTTTCTAGCCCTTTATAGAAAGTTTGCCAACCGAGCCCTGCTTTCAACTCCTAAATAAGAAATAGAGAAGTATCTGTGAAAGGAAAATGTTTTATCAGTCAGGCTAATGGTGTCAGGAAAGTTTGGACTCCGTAAACTTAAGTTAAAGATATAGTCACTGTTTTCTTGGCTACATTTTCCCATCTGTAAAATTGGATTAATAATACATGCTTCACAGAGTTATATGGAGACTCAAAAGTGAAAATCGTTTTCTGAAACATGCTTTGTAATTCGTAAACCCTAGATAAATATCAGATATTGCTGATGAATCACATGTTCAAAATTTTGAAATAACAAACGTTAGAGAAGCATCAGGTATGGCTGACTAATATACCATCCCCCACAATGTCCTCGGACCAGAAGGAGCTGAACAAAGAGCCCAATAAGGATTCTTGAAAAGACATGATCTTCTACTACAATTGTCAGCCTACCACTTTTTTGTCTTTAAAAGTTCCTATCAAAACGTTAGCTTGACATTTTCCTCTGTGAACACTTTCATTTCCATGAAGCCCTCAACTATGAAGTTCATTCACACATAAGAATGTCACCAGGCTGAGGAATAAATATGGGGAGGTCAAACACCTTTCAAAAGTATTTGGGTTAAAGTAATCCGAATGAAACCATCCAAATGACTTAGCCATGAGAAGACTATATGCATTTTGTTCTTTCTTTCTTTTCTCTTTAAAATTTTATTTAATCTTTGAGAGAGAGAGAGAGAAAAAGAACACAAGCCAAGAGGAGGGAGACAGAGAGAGGTAGACTCCCCACTGAGCAGGGAGCCTGATGTGGGGCTCAATCCCAGGACCCTAGGATCATGACCTGAGCCAAAAGTAAACACTAAACAGACTGAGCCACACAAGCACCCCCATTTCAGTCTTTCAATGAATAACGGGTATTTATAAAGTCCTTATTTCATTTTTTTAATTTGCAGAGCTTCAATTGTGGACATGAAAGACAAACACCCCTTCAATGGCATTTGAAGGCAAATAAATATATTTAGAAGAGCTAGAAGATATCTTGGCATAACCACTGTCCATCATGACAGGAGTCTCAGATGCTCAGTTCACCCTTTGGGTCCCTTGAAGACTAACTGGCTTAAATTCCATCATAAATACAATACGGTTGCATCAACAAAATCTTCAATATGCCCCTATAAAATATGATAAATCAGGTGAACAAGTGGCCAAGCAATTGATCCACCTTTCTCTGAATGACATTTAAGGGCTTATTTATTAAAGTCTAGCATAGCTGGAATACATAATTATACACTTCCTCATGGCCATCCATCTTCTCCCACTGCCCATTTGCTCCTGAAAGATACAACAGTCGGCTTGTTGATTTGTCATTGATGAAATCTGTGTCAGTAAACTTCATCCAAGGAGAAGTTAAAATGTTATGCATTGCACTATTCTGTTTGAAAGCAGTGAATTTTCATTTCAAAACTGATAAAGATTTCAATTTGCGAGCCATCTAGAGACCATTATTGCAATTATAATTGCACTGTTTTATTTATTGGGTTTGGGCGGAAAAAAGAATAAATTGCATATTATGGAGTTGTCCTGAATTACTTTAATAAATAATTATTATTAAATGTAAATGGTATTCAGAGGGCATCTTGCATACCTTTGACCTCAGGCATTTTAATTCTTTAATTCTTTAGATAAAAATATTACAATAAATTTACAATGAGTGATATTTTTAATTAGCAATGTTGGTTTATAATTCCTTCTTACATCAGAATTATCTTTTCTTAGGGATGTTTTTCTAATGGAGGAGGAGAGGAAAGAATTATAAAAAACTGAAAATTATCTGTTAGTGTAATGAGTAGTGGTTCCTAAACATGGCGACCCATCAGAATCATCTGAGAACTATTTAAAAATTCAGATTCCTAAATCCACTCAAACCAACCAAATAAAAATCTCTGAGGGTCTAGTCATTTTTATTCTTAAAAAACATCCAAATTACTCTTTCACAGCCAGTTCAACACTAGCCTAGAAACTGCTTTTGGAAGCCACAGGATCAAACAGCACCACTTGGCATGTCCTCGTTCCAACAGATTGACCTTGGGCTGTTGAAAAAAATCATTAATGATTCACAGAAAAGATAAAGGTCAGAAATTCAGTTAAAAGTTAATACATGAGGGGTGCCTGGGTGATGCAGTCAGTTAAGCATCCAACTCAGTTTGGGCTCAGGTAGTGATCTCAGGGTCATAAGATTGAGCCCCACATTGGGCTCTGTGCTCAGTGTGGAGTCTGCTTGAGATTCTCTCTCCCTCTCACTCCGCCTCTCCCAGCTGTACTCTCTCTCTCTAAAATAAATAAATCCTTAAAACAGTTAACACATGAGACCTCAATGGATGAAAATATACTATTATATTAAATTTCATAAAAGATCAAAGTAAAAAAAAAAAAACTTCATACTTTTAGGTAGGATTATTTACTCTGTAAAGATGTCAATTCTCCCTAAATACAATTTCAATTATTATTCCAAAATTTGAATTAAAAGATTTACAAATAGCTAAGTCAACTCTGCAATTGAAGAGAAAATATAAGGAGGGAGCTGTCCCTACCAAATATTAAGACATACTAAGAAAAGCACAGTAACTGAAAGTAATATGTTTGTTAAACTTCTGCCTTAGGCTCAGGTCATGATCCCAGGGACCTGGGATGGAGCCCACGTCAGGTTCCCTGCTCAGTGAGGAACCTGTTTCTCTCTCTCCCTCTGCCTGCCACTCCCCCTGCTTGCGCTCTCTCTCTGTCAAATAAATAAATAAAACCTTTTCAGAAAGAAAAAAAGGAAGGAAGAAAGAAAGAAAGAAAAAAAGAAAGACAAAAAGAAAAAAGGGGGAAAGAAGAAAGAAAGAGGGGAAGAAAGAAAGAAATGAATATGGTACGGGAACAAGAACAAAGACGTCTATGGAAGAAAACAGACAAGTCAGAGTTAGACTCATGTATAAATGGAAATGTATTGGTACAACCCAAATCCATAGAGAAAAGGTAGTGTATATAATAGATGAAGTCAGGAAACTGGTTCACTCTATGCAGAAAGCTAATACTGGATCACCACCTAACACCACTTGCAAGGTAGGCATCAAGTGGATTAAAATCCTACACGGGAAATATAGAAATAGTAGATTTAATAATGTTGAAGAATATCTTTAGGCTCTAGTGGCAATGAAGGACCTCTGAAACAAAACCCCAAGAGCAAAACCTATCAAGCCAAAATTAATTAATTTAATCCCATCAAAATTGAGAGTATCAATGTGAGCAAGGAAATTATGAAGTTAAGAGACACATGACATCCTGGGAGAAGATTGTTACCATGTCTAAAACTATCAAGAAACTAATATGTAGGGGCGCCTGGATGGCTCAGTGGGGTAAAGCCTCTGCCTTCGGCTTGGGTCATGATCCCAGGATCGAGCCCCACACTGGATTCTCTGCTCAGCAGCGAGTCTACTTCCCCCCCACCCCCACCTGTCTCTCTGCCTACTTGTGATCTCTGTCTGTCAAATAAATAAATAAAATCTTAAAGAAAAATATTTTTTAAAAAAGAAACTAGTATGTAGAACATGTGAAGAAGTAAGAGGAGGAGAAGAAAGATGGAGGAGGAGGAGGAGAAGGGGATGAAGTTGTTACAAGTCTTACAAACCAACAAGAAAATTTCACAGATTTTAATGGAAAAAAAAAATGTAAAAGATATAAACAGGCGATTATTTAAAAAGAAAACTAGAAGTGTGATAATAACATAAAAAGAGGTCAAACAAATTAATAATCACAGAAAGGCAAATTATAACTATGGGATGATGTTGTACATCATCAAACTGGTAAAACTGGTAAAATTAGATACCAGGATAACACTAAATGTTGGCAATGTGGGGCTCAAGGAATTCTCATGCCAAGCTCATAGAGAATGTGTAACCCTGTTGGAAAACTATACAGCTGTGTAATCAAATCAAGTGTAGTCCCATCCTATGGCCCAGCATTCTAGCTTCTGGGAGTGTCACAGAGACATCCCCACCCAGGTCAATAAGAGAATGCATGAGAATATTCATGATAGTATTGCTATGGTGGCGGGAAATTGGAAGCCATCCTGGTATCTAACACCAGGAGATGCATATCCGAAGTGGACTATTATGCAGCAATTAAAACCAACAGGAAGATGTATACAAAAGCACAAGGAAAGATTAAAACCAGAGTTGAACAAAAAAAGAAAAAGAGAATGAGATCAGTATAACACAGTATCATTCACAAGAATTAAAAACTGTATGTGCAAAAATAACATACAATTTGTAAAAACATGTATAAATCAACGGATACATGTGAATTGTTTAAAAATGGTTGACTGTGGGGCGCCTGGGTGACTCAGTGGGTTAAAGCCTCTGCCTTCGGCTCAGGTCATGATCTCAGGGTCCTGGGATCAAGCCCCACATCGAGCTCTCTGCTCAGCGGGGAGCCTGCTTCCCCTCTCTCTCTGCTGCCTCTCTACCTACTTGTGATCTCTGTCTGTCAAATAAATAAACAAAATCTTAAAAAATAAATAAATAAAAATAAAAATTTTTTTTAAATGGATGACTATGGACTATGGGTAAGTCGGGGAAACAGGTGGGGGGGAATGGAAATAAGAGAGGGAGTGTAAGAAAGGCGGGAGATGGGACAGAAGGGGGGAATAACAGGGAAGGAAGGAGGACGAGCTTGCCCTCCCAATAATAATAGTGTGCCAGGAAATGCCAACTGTGATTAAGTGAATTCTCTGAGGGCCAAAGAAAGAGAAAAACATCAGGAAAGCCCGTGTTGCCTTGTATTTGAACTGTTGTTCAGCCTAAGCAACTTCAAAAAAGGTTTAATGTTAGTTCTTCGCAGGTACAAGTGATGTGTGAGACTGCCCAGCCCTACAGATCCCTTCAACCCTGACCGCTGGATTCCCTGGGAAGGCTCAGGTTAGTTGTCCCAAATTCCTTGCCCAGCAGTCTTAGAACCAGATCCTTATCTTTCATCTCTGTTTGTCTGTGAATAAATATATACATTATTCTTGTTCTTTTAATTCTGTAACCTCTTCAGAGCAGTTAAAAATTATGTTAAAAACTCATTAACTTTGACGAGATATTGATGATGCCAGCGGTTAATTACGAGCCAGCTGGTGTTATGGCAAGAATTAAAAAGTTAGACATTAGAAGTTTGTTTAAAAAAAAAACCACAACAACAAAAAAGCCACCCTGCATGCAGTTGGAGGATTGCTGAAACGGTGTCACTTGTCGATGACCTTACAGTGAAGGTCAAGGAGACATCCGTGAAACGACAGATCAGATTGCCTTCCTTTACTCCATTACAGTGTTGGTGTCTTCCAGATTCTCCCTCGCTGAGAAAATAAAAAGTAAGGGCTATAAATTCCCATGCTTCATGGTGTTAATTGATTGCAAGCTGGGGTCAGAAAGACATTTCTCCCCAAGGAGTACTGCTGCACAATTTAGAGGCACCGCGGGGGTTCTAACATGCCTAAAAAGCATTAAGCGGTGGTCACTGTCAAGTACCAAATAGCAAAATTTAGTATGCTTTCAGTCTGTGCTCACAAGGGAAGTGTGAGAGCATTCTGGGGTGCCCATCTCCTTAAGACTGAGGGTTTTTAATAAGTCTCTCACCCAATGAGGTCTTTCCTTTGGTAGTCCACAAAAGGTACAGTTTTTAAAGAGAAAATAATTACAAAATATAGTCATGGGTTTTTTTGTTTGTTTTTTAAAGGAGAGAGAAGAGGAAGAATAAACAGAAGGGAAAAGTGTATCCTTTTCAGAAGACTCTCCAACACTTAAATAAAAAGAGTATATGATAGGCATTATAGAACAAGGATTCAGGGGGCTGATTCGCTCAGACCTCAGTCAAGCAGGGAAGTGCCCTGACCTGCATAACCGATGCAGGTGAGTTAGTGAAGCCAAATAAACCTCAATCCCTCATCAGTATCATGGGCGTCATACTTGTTCCTGCCTCATCAGCTTTGCATCAGTAAATGAGACGATCCACGTAGAATACGTAGTACTACATGGGGGTGTGGGAAACACACAGTCAATGTCCATGATTTATTTCCCACGTGAGCAGTGCAGCGCAGGGCCTGGAACCAAGCAGCCGGGCTTCACCTCCATGGATCGGCCACCTCCTGCCAATGACATATCCAATAACATTGGTAAATTCGGGGACCTCTTCAAGTTTCAGTCCCCTCATCCATAAAATGAATAACGGTAGTCCCTGCCTCACAGCATGTGTTAGGATTAAATAATCTGTGTAAAGCATCAGAATGTCTGGCATAGGGTGATCTCTCTCTAATATTAGCTATTACTTAGTGACGTCACTATTACTACTAGTGGTAGTACTGTTGCTATATGGATAAACCCTTTATGGATGCTGGCATAGCCAGCAGGGATCAAAACTCTTGGTGGAACTTTGCACATAGAGAAATGCATGCAGTTGGGGTTACAAAATGACTTTCTCCAAAGCGCTGAAAGGAGCCCAGGCAGAAAGTGAACGAACGCTTTATGGCTAGCACCTTTGGCTCCTACCCCTTTGCTTAAGCTGTTAAGAAGCAGGAATGTCTCTGGCCTTGCCCCTTCCAAACCCTCACTCTTTGGGGAGATGGGCAGCCCGTGAGCTGCGTTGAGTGACTTTCCTGTGAATTATCACAGCTCCCCACCCCCACCCTTTTCTGGGCTTGCAGTTTCCCCTGGCCCAGGATGTTCTCTAGCTGAGCACCTAATGGTGGATTCAGCCATTATCATCTCTCACCCATCAGCGAATAATCATTATTGTTTACTCTCTTCTCTTTTTATGAGGAGCACAGTTATGAAGATGGTTTTCTTTCCTTGTTTCCCACGAGGCTCTTTATTTTATAGACCTGCTCTCAACTTAGCACAGCTTTATTCTGTTTCAGAAAACTACTCATCATTAACTGATGTTCAACATTAAAAAAAAAAAAAGAAAGAAAGAAAAAGATTTCTTTGCTCCCCCAAACCAAAATGTTCGGTCCAAGCCTTACTGATCTTGACCTCCTTCATTTCTGTGAAAACAAACCCTCTATACTCATCTCGGACATTTGCTTTCTCCCAGGTCTATTCCATATGGCTTCTGTCCCTAATGTTATTTCATTTTGAGAAACTGAGGGGAAGTGTGTTTGTGTGGGAATTGCCGTGAAAAATGAAGCTCGGGATACTGTAAATGCTAATTAGTTCAGAACAATGGGGCAAATACCCAACTAAGAAATTCCTTTGTTTCCTTACAGGTCATAGAAATTACCTTATCTTACTCCCCTATTGATTATCCTTAAAAGCCTTAAATAATTACTTTGAACCACAAACAATCTGCAGTCAAACTTAGGGGGAAAAAAAAAAAAAAACCACCAACTACGGTTGGAGGGGACATCATCCTAAATTCTTTCCAATTCTGTTCTCACAACTAACTTTCTGATTTTTTTTTCACTATGAGCATGTATTATTTTATAATCAGGGAAAAAAGAAAAAAATCTTTTTAACAACGTTTTACTGGTAAAATTGAAAGAAGCAGACAGATAATCTCACTAAACCAATGCTTTTCTCTTCCCTCCCTTTCCGGAGATATTGGGGAAGGACTGCTAATAGCAGGGATGGCTGATTGTGTCGCGGGCTGGTTTTCGGAAGGCTTACAATATCATCTCTCTGCCAAGCACCCGATTTCACATTTTTAGCTTACTGTTTGGGGTCTCATGTTTTTGCAATCCAATTCTTGACTCATTGTATGTGTGTACGCACACTTTGTTCCAGACTGTCTGTCAGAAGAACACTTCTTTCTAAATGAAGAAAAGTGTTTCTGGTGAATGCCAAGACTATCTGAGGAATCATAGTGCAGGGTTGCTATTTCTTTGTTCCTGCTGGTTAATTGCTTTAAAGACAAAATCAAGGGCAAGTGTGCCACTAAGAAAATGTTTTGTAGGGCACACACCACTTGTACCTTTTGAATGATCACAAACTGCATTTTGCCAACTTTTGATCAAGGTGACAAATCTTGGCTCAGAAAAGAAATTTAGCGATGTGTCAGCCCCATCAATAAGCTCTAAGGAAAAGTAATTCATTTTTAATGGAAATTCTGTTTACAAAATAGACTAGGTATATAACCAAACTCTAAGAGGAGATAACTCACCCTGGCAAATAGGCTGCATACCTAATAGAGTAAAATAAAAGTGAAGCAGAACACATTGTACTTACGGAAATGAAGTACATGCAACATTTTATAGTTACTACAACAGTGATTTTACATCATACAGAAGCTTTTGTGTTCAGCTTTGATTTAGATTCAAGAAGTACCAAAAAAAAAAAAAAGGTTGGAAAAGATGAAAAAGGAATGGAGCCATTATATTAAGTACAATTTTATCCTTATTTTTCAAAAATCTCCAGTACAAGTTCCCTTTGGTGCCTAGGATTTCTTGGGTCTGCCAATTTCTATCATCCACTGGTCTAGCTCCTCTTGCTCCTTAATAAAGGTGGCATCATTCCCATTACAGATATTACAAAAACATTGCTTAAATTCTTTTGCTTCTATTCTCTTTTTTTAAAGATCTTATTTACTTATTTATTTATTTGTTTATTTATTTATAGAGCACACAGGGCAAGGGGCAAAAGGAGAGGGAGAGAGAGAATCTCAGGCAAACTCCACACTGAGCCTAGACCCCAGTGCAGGGCTCAATGCAGGGCTCCATCTCACGACCCTGAAATCATGGCATGAGCCAAACTCAGGAGTCAGCCGCTTAACTGACTGAGCCACCCAGGCACCCCTCTTGTTTCTATCTTATAATTTGCTTTTCCTACAACTCTGTAAGCAAGTGGGGTGGTTAGCATTATTCTCAATTGGCAAATGAGAAAACCAAGGCACTGAGTGGCTCTGCTGCTCTCCCCAAATGACTGAAAGAATCCATCCAACAACTCTGGGTACACACCATCCCCGTATGCCAGGAGAACTAACGTGAGTGGTGCTACCGTCGGGCAAAATGAACATAACTCTCTCTAAATGTACTCAATTTCCACCACACACACAGAAACAAAAAGAATTAGAAAGAGTCCTTGGAAAATAGAGAAACAAAAATCAAATCGTCTACTAGAACTTGTGAGGCTGGAGTAACAAAAATATAAATGCAGGATAACTAGCAATGATAACTGAGATCCCCAAAGACGCTTGAACATAGTCCAAAGATTCCAACCGTGACAACAACAGCAACCATTTTTCAATAAATAAACCACAACAAAAGACCAAGATATGAGTTTAGGGAAGTAAGACACAGAAATGAACATCTATGCTGCTAAAAGTAACAGTCGTGGGCTTACGTCCCCCCAGGAGCCAGTTATCCCCCAGCTCCTAGCTCCTGGCATGAGTTCACACTCAGGAAGGAACTTTTTGAAGGAAGATTAAATGCATGAAGATCCCTCCTCAATGAGTCTAGGCCTAGCAGAGAAATGAACGTGAACATAAATAATTGTTATAAAGAAACATAGTCTTGATCATAATAGCTAACAGTTTTTGAGCACTTTTTGAGACCCAAGATCATCATGTGTTATTAATTCACTAAATCTTCACAGTGGCCCTATGAGTTAGGGCCCATTAACAGGCTCACTGTGCAGATAAGTAAACTGGCAGAAAGTCACATGGACAGAGAGCTACAAAATTAGAATGAGAATCCAAAATTGGTAGTGTAACATTGGTGACAATTCATACTACTCAGTGTAACAACATTGTGTGTTGTGGAAGGAGGAGACTCTGTTTTAAATTACGTCCACTGGGGTGGACTGCACAAATAGCTACAATTATTCATTCCCTCTGTATTCATGCTCTCTGCAATCGACTTTACATTTTCTCCCAGCAAGGGGTGAAATGTGTTTCCCACACCATGAGTCTGGGCTGGCCTTGTGACTTACTTCGGCCAATGGAATTCAGGAGGGACAGATGATTCCATTGTAAGCCTTGGACTCAAGAGACCTTGCTTCTGTTTATTTTCTCAGGACGGCCATGTGAATAAGCCTGGGGTAGCCCACTGGATGGTCATCACATGGAACACAACTGAGGCAGCTGGATAATCCCAGCTGAGGCCTCAGAGATATGAGAGAGTCTGTCCAAGATCAGCGAAGCCCACTAGATGACCCGCCGTTGATGGCAGATGCTGAAGGAGTCCAGCTGAGACTACAACTACCCAGCTGAGCCCACCCTAAACTGCCAATCCACAGAATCGGGAGCTAGATAAATAATTATTGTTTTAAGCCACTACATTTTATGATGGCCTATTATACAGAAATAACTGATATACCCACCATATCAAAATTTTCTAGAATCATGTTTACATGTTTTTTTTTTTAAGTCACTTAAATGATCTGAGAGGGGGAAGCCATCTTAGAATTATCAAGATCAAAATATTTTTGCAGGGGCACCTGGGTGGCTCAGTGGGTTAAGCCGCTGCCTTCGGCTCAGGTCCTGATCTCAGGGTGCTGGGATCGAGTCCCGCATCGGGCTCTCTGCTCGGCGGGGAGCCTGCTTCCCTCTGTCTCTCTCTGCCTGCCTCTCCATCTACTTGTGATTTCTCTCTGTCAAATGGATAAATAAAATCTTAAAAAAATATATATATATTTTTGCAGGACCCATATGGCCAACTATTAGGCTCTTAACAGCAGGACTATGTCAAAGATATAATCAAAACAAATTGAAACGAGGACCTTCAGGGGCCCTGTTTAGTTATATGGTAGGCTGTCTCCTACAAGGCTGCAACCAAGGTGTCCACTGGGTCAGCTGCCTTATCAGATGGCTCAGTGAGGGAAGAATCACCTTCCAAGGAGATTGCATGACTGTTAGTGGGATCCAGTGCCTCACCAGCTGTTGGACTCAGGTCTTCAGTTCCTTGCTGACTCTTGGCCAGAGGCTGCCCTCCAGTCCTTGCATGTGGACCCCTCCACAGAGCCACATACAATATGGCAGTTTGCTCCTTCAGAGCAAGTACATGGAAAGAGTCAGAGAGAGTACAAGCAAGATGGAAGTCACAGTCTTTTACAACCTAATTTTGAGATCTCTATTTCATCACATTTGCCATATGCTATTCATTAGAAGCTACTCAGTTAGGTCCAGCCCAGGCAGAAGGGAAGGGAATTGCACCGGGTATAAATTCCAGGATGTGGGGATCATTGGGAACCATTTCAGAAGCAGCCACATAACTAGATTCTAAGAAATTGTGAAGATATGAGATATGAGTTTCTAAAACAGGGACTTATTCATAAAATCTTAAAACGCTAAGGCCTCAGGAACCAATTCTTGAAACTCAAGGAGGACAGTTTTTTTTAAACACAAATTGTACAGTGATCTTGTTGTCCCAAGAGAATAACAAATGGCGAAACTATAACCAAGATTTAAAAGGTTTAAGAAAATTCTCAGATGCTGGTTCATGATGAAATAATAAAAGGCACGAGGAACGTGTGCAGTCGATCCCTAATGTTCTCAGAGTAATGTCAAGAAAGACAACCTTAGCTCCCCACGAAACGTCCCTCAGAGGCAGGCAAGATGGACCACTGGCCTAATCTGTTGTGGCATTTCTTATATACTTATGCATAACACCGTGTGGGAATGCAATAAAAATTTAAACAAGGTACTAGAGTTCAACAAAATAGAAGGATGCAGCTTTTGAAAAATGGAGACGTGACATCCCGACACACCGTCTTGGGCACTTGAAGCGCCGGTGTTCCTTTGTATTAGTTGAGTCCTCAGAAGCTCATCTAACTCATAGATTCAAAAAGCATGCCTTGGTTCCTTCCAGAACTGAGCAGGAGAAAAGCAAAGATTACTGCTAGAGAGGGGAGGGAAATATCTGACTCCCTATGACAGGGCTGTCTTTTCTACCTACATTATGTTCAAGTGTTTAAAACAGCAAAGCCATCTATTTTGCCCCGAGGCAACGTCTAAGTAGCTATTTTGGGCACATGCTTGGGGCTTGAGGGATTCGTTCCCTCAAGTTTCTAAAGAGAAGACCAAGGACCGGTGCATTGAGGCTGATGCTTTACAAGACACACAGTAGGACAAATAAATGTTGCTTGCTAACACGGTCGTGCTTCATGAGAAGCTCCACATCGCTCCGTGAAAAGAAGGAATTTGAAAGTTTCCACATAAGCAGAGTCAAACATTTTGACATTGTAAGAGCAGTAGCTTCTGTCAATCAACCTGAATTCTCTTTAAGCCTTAAACATATAAGTCACATTGAGAGGGTTATGCATTTCACAAGTGGATTTATATATAAATACTTTTGCTGGCTCCAGTTCAACACAACAAAAGAAGTCAAACATTAGTCTGTATTTGTATTTCTTTGCTGAAGTGTTTTGACATAAACGGCACACAATCCTAGCTGAAAAGCAGCAGGCAGTTTGGAACTAACTGCTCCTCACACTTGCATTCTTTGTGATATGATTTTTTTTTCCTACTCGGAAAATTAGAAAGCTTATGAGTGAAAAGTTTGCTCCAACTCGAGAGGAAAAAAATGTTAAGGCAGTATAGCATGTCTGATGACTTCGAGCTTCGTGCATAAATTCACTTTCTGCAACATCTCAGAATGCCTGTAAGTATCAAATTCCTCAATTCCAGCCACACAATTTATGGTCAGCCCTTACAATTTTTGAAGACAGAAAGTAATACCTATCACCTCTAAAAGTCACTCCGAACATGCTTCTATTCGAGGATCAGGGTTATATTTAAAAATTAAGAATCCAGGGCGCCTGGGTGGCTTAGCTGGTTAAGCTGCCGTCAGCTCAGGTCATGATCCCAGGGTTCTCTGATCAAGTCCCACGTTGGGCTCCCTGCACAGCAGGGAGTCAGCTTCTCCCTCTGACCCTCTCCCCTTTCATCCTCTCTCTCTCTCTCCAATAAGTAAGATCTTTAAAAAAAAAAAAAAAATTAAGAATCCAGGGGCACCTGGGTGGCTCAGTGGGTTAAAGCCTCTGCCTTCGGTTCGGGTCATGATCCCAGGGTTCTGGAATCAAGCCCCACATCGGGCTCTCTGCTCAGCGGGAAGCCTCTTTCCCCTCTCTTTCTCTCTGCCTGCCTCTTTGCCTACTTATGATCTCTGTCTGTCAAATGAATAATAAAATCTTTTTTAAAAAATTAAGAATCCCAAGTGTATATTTTTCCCAAAAATGTTTGTATTTCATTGAAAATCTGCATACAAAGGGCAAACTATGGTTTAAAAAAGTCCCATGGTTATGAGTTTTACGCCAAATATGAACACATGCATGTACAATTTACATGGATATCGATTAAGTTTTGAATTACATTTAGATTTAGATATATAAGTCTTTTACCATTTGCTTTCTTTTCTCAATAGTTTAATGGAAGTCAGCTGAGCTGTACCCCACACCTTATTAAGTTCCTAAAGGTAGCATATTATTCCAAGGATAGTAAATTTTAAACAAAACAAGATGAAAAGAAGCTAATATAAATGCTAAAATTCCAATTGCATTTCCCCTGTCGGTTCAAAAACTGCCCTCTGTAAGAGACGGGCAAGAAGAAACTAAGGAAAGAGGCTATTCAGCATCAGTAGGTGGTAGTTTTAATAAGCAAGGGGACTGACTTACCAGGTTTGTCTTGAGTGGCAGCGAAACGAGTAGATCCCCGCACCCGCCGGCTAGAATCTTCAAAGTTTACAGAGGCCGTAAGTTACTGCGTCCAGACAGTCCCAGCAACACAGTGCTCTCTCAGGGCTATGTCCTTGGAAATGGCTCCCACTCTAGGAACAGTGGACAGAGTGTACATTGCAAGGACAAGGGAAGGAGTGAGGCGCCTCCAATCGCCAGGTTCAGCTTGCCGGTCAACAGAAGCTCACGGCCGTTCTGTGTCCTCCTCTGCAACCCCAGCCCTCAACCAGCTCTTCCAGCCCTACACACACAGCCCTCCTCCACAATGTCTGTTGAGCAGTCAGCAACATTAGCACAGAGGTGGCTTGGGGGGGGTAGGTATCTAGCTAGGTATCTAGCCATTGGAGGCAGGTGCCACAGTAACAATACAGGCACACGTAAGAGAAGAGACAGACTGACTTTGGGAGTTATCCCAAAGTGAGTAAACATTTTTTTCCAACAAAAGTCCCATTATCTGATCCACAAATTTATTAAATCCCCTAGGCTAGAGGTCAGATTACTCAGAGCATTTACTTGCGTTTTAATTCTTTGTGATTTAATTAAGATGATACATCAGCATACTCATCAGTTGTGAACACACGTTCTGTTCGTATCGCGGTCTGGGTGCCTCCTTGCAAGCCAGTCATCACGTCCCAAGGCATCGAATTTTCAAGGGCAGTTTTTCTCAGCAGATTCATTTCAGTGTTCAGAAGGACAGGCTTTGCCAGCTATTAGTTAAGACTTATTGGGCCAACTTAGTAAAGACTTCCATGACCTCCCCCAATACTGCCCCAAAATAAATAAATAATAAACACAATATCTTAGTCCCCCCATATCAGAGCAGCTACGTCAGCTTCTTCTGTCCTTTGAGGCTTTATGTGACAACCACAAGTCAAAAGGGTGCAATTCTTATATACTTTTCCTCCAGAATCCTGGATTAGCTAAACTCCAGTGGCGTGACTGGCTAGATAATTTCTTAGTCCAGAAGGTGCTAGTTTCTAAAGCAAATAGATATGTGAAGTTGACACAGCAACCTTGCTTTCTCTGGAGTAAGTTATAAAAAAAAGTCTATCTATAGCAGTATCTCTGTTCCGATGGAGCATAAAGACTGGTAGCAGAACCATTCATTTCCAGTTTTTCTATAAAACTGTTTCATAGTTGTTTTTGAGTGTAATCACATGTTCCTTCAATAGGAGTTTGCTGTAAGGGTTTGGGTTTCTTTTTTTTTAGGATTTATTTATTTTAGAGAGAGACAGAGCGTGAACGCGGGAGAGGGACAAAGGGAGAAGGAAAAGGAGAGTCTCAAGCAGACTCTGTACTGAGCATGAAGCCCAATGCAGGGCTTGATCTCACAACCCTGAGATTATGACCTGAGCCGATCTGAGGAGTCAGACGCTTAAACTGATTGAGCCACCTGGACACCCCCTAGTATAAGGGTTTTTATCTCTTACAGAGTAGACCCACTTAGGAGCAAGGAAAAATAACTTTATCTGTGTAAATTTTTCCTACTTGCCCATAATTTGACTTCAAATTCCTTCAAGTCAAGGATTGTTCTCTTTGCATCCCTGAAAACATCTATGTCTTGTATTTATGAAACATTTGATGAATCTGCCCAAATGAATTGAATCATTGGATTGCACCTTTTATAAACCCATTGGCGTAAAAGAGTATTTACCAGTCTCTCGGGGAAGACAATGATTGTTCTTGACAGCGGTGGGTAAATTATGAAAAATGAGGAAAATCACCAGAATAAGAGACCAAACATTGAGTCAAATATAGTTGGGCTCCAACCAAAATGGCAGGAGAAACTGTATTAGTTTCATGGGAAACCACTGGAGCTGGATTTCATCTCCTGTCTTGAAAGAGAATCTTCATTTACACAAACATGTTTTGGCTGAAACAAGCAGAGAGTGAGTCCCCAGTAAAACGCCGGACTCCGTAAAACTGGGCTGGTTGCAAATAATGTTATCTACTCAGCAAAAGAAAAATCATGAAAGCTAGAACATTTAAAAGATATCATAGAAGCTATCTAAAATACAATCCTGTAGACATATGTATAGATCTGATTAACTTGTTTAAGTAATGATACATTCAAATGTCCAAATAACTCCCACCCTATCAGCTAAAACCTATTAAGACCTTGGTTTTGCCTTCAGAAAATAGCTTAACAAAATTCTTAGGGGAATTGAGACAATGATGTGATTTTTATGTAACAATAACCCACTTAAACAATGCTCCTGGCTTACTTTCAGAGTTGAAAAAAAATCATTATAAAACAAGCTCACAAGGTTAAAGACACATATCACATATACTAATTTTGCTTTAATTTTATTAAAATACACACAGATAATCTCTAAAAATAATCACCTAACAGAGGTTATTCTTTTTCTTAATAACAAATGATTACAATTTAAACTGATGTTAAGTTCTTCCTCTCAATAGAAGTTCCTCAAACATCAAGTACTCAGGATATCACTTTCTGTATAAAGTCATTTGATAAACATGTATCTCTTCTCTAATGCCCATGCGCACCAGTACCCATTTATTGGTTACATAAGCACTTCCCCTTGACCAAATGATTGTCTCTTCCATTTCCTGTAATTCTAATCAAAAGAGTCATTTTTAAAAACATTTTTAAAATATTAAAGAAAATGTTAAATAAACTAAGCATGCATCATTAGCGTAGTATAAGCAGTCCCTAATAAGAAGACTCCCACTGGTTTCAGAGTCCTACTTGATAGAACTGCAAGTTGATGCTTAACCCAGTGAGTATCCCATTGTCTTTTGCCCCCAGTCCTGTTCTTTACTAGAATTCCAAGGGAGGGAGGAAAAAATGATACTGTACCTCCTCCCCAACTGCAACCTGGATTGTTTCTTTCTGAACCATTCCTCTCCCAGCCTCACCCTCAACTCAAACTCCTAAGGGAGATTGAGATCCCATGAGGAATTTTAGAAAATGGAAAGCACCTCTTTTTATTCATAAATTCATTCATTCACCAGCTCCTTATGGTGATGTGCCTGGAATGCAATAGGCAGTGAGGACTCTACATAGGAGTTGGACATGATTTCCATCCTGCACAGAAATATATGTTAATGAAGGAGAACAAAAGATACATGGTTACAATCAGATGTGATTAGTGCTGTAATGGGTACATTCAGTTTGCTCTTGGAGTAGAGAAGAGGAGTCTCTCCAGACAGGTGGAGGGTTGGTTGGTCAGGGAAGATTGTTCGAAAGACGAGCGAGCTATGCGATATTTAGATAGGTCTAAAAGATGATTAGAAATCAATCAAGCAAAGATATAAGGGGAAAGCATTCAAGGCAGTGAAAATAGCACATACAAAGGCCCAGATGTTGAGAGCTTAGTACATTTGAAAAAATCAAACTACAATATGGCTAGAGCATAGACTCAGCATGGAGAAGAGGCTTTAAGGGAGATAATAAAGGAATAAATGAGCCTGGGAAGATAATCAGGGGTTAGTTTTTGCAGCACTTATATTTCAAGTGAAAGGAGTCTGGATTTTATCTTGAGGGTGATGGAAACGAATGAAGAATAATAAACAGGACCATGATATAACCAGATTTGATTTTATCATATGGAAAACTAAACTGAGCAGGAAGGTGGGAGGAGACAAGGAAAGGAGCGTGGAGAGGAGTTAGGGTCTATAGCCCGTGGTGGCTTTCTCAGTATTGGAGGGAGTGGAGGTGGAGAGAGGTGGAAGGATTCAAGGAATCCTGTGAATGGAAAGACAATGACATTAACAGAAGAGTTGGTTCTGGGAGGAGAGAGAGAATCATTATGATGCTCAGGTTCCTGCTTGTCCAAGGGAGAAGATGGTGGCACCATTTGCCAAAAGACAGAGTCCATGTTGAGTCCAGAGTCCCCGGAATATGACAGTAGCTACGCTGGGTTTTGGATGACCAAGATTAGATTGCATAAATGCAGATCACAGAAATTGTTAATGTGTCGCCTAGTTGGACATTTGCTACTTTACCATAGGCTACCAACCTGATAAAGGAGAAAGGGATCTGGGTTAGGAGTCAGGAGATGACCCAAACAGCTTGGGTTCTAGCTGTTTGCCACCCAGAGCTTGTGTGACTCTGAGGAAATCCCTTCTAGTCTTGGTTTCGTTATCTACAGAATAACGAGATTAAAATTATCCTTAAGTTTTCTTTTCAGTGTCAATATTCCATTGTCATTGTTCCAATCAATCTGTTCTGTGTGTTCACTGAAGTTTACGTTTTAAAAATAAGCCATTAGTAAAAAACAAAATAAATAACCCATAAGCAAGGCATTGAATAAGACATGCTAACAGGCCATGAAACTCCCTTTATTTTTTTCATATCAGAAACACTTTTAAAAATCTTCTTCATGGCAAAAAAGTATCCTGGTTTGCTATTAATGCTCATTGTTTTGGTTATGCTACCAGGTATCAGGAGTTTTGTAATGTAGCTTTGCCTGCTGTCTAGCACAGGTACTTACAACACAATACTGCATAAAAGTACCTGAAATTTAAATACTGCAGTTTATATAAACAAGAAAACATCAATAAGCACTTGACTTGGAAATTATCTTACCATCTATTTTCCAGCACTATTTTGAGTTACCAAAAAAAGAAAGAAAAAAAGAAAGAAAAGAAAAGAAGAGAAAAAAGCAGTTTCCTACTCGTTTCATTATTCCTTCTGGAAGAACTATATACCAGGTATCATTTCTTGATAGTAATTTCCTTTATTATCATGAGTCCCTTGCAGAAAAGATATCTGAAATATCTTTGGAGACGGCTTCCTTCCACTGTTACATAGCCAGCAGTAGCAACCCAAGTCAACAGGGAATGAAATCAAAGCAAATCTGCTCTCATGTCTCATTTAAACATCAAGCCCATATATCTGACAGCTTCTAGAATATTCCCATTGCTGAGCCTCACTGCCTCCTCACACAGTGGTGCAGTGGCTGGCACGTGGTAATAATAAGAGCTGCTTTTATTGGGTCCTTAGTAATACCAAGCACCATACTAGATCACCATCTAGATCTCAGTTAGTATTCACATCAAGATGGTGAGATGGGTTTTAATTTTAACCATTGTAGAGACGAGGAAATTCAGACTCAGAGAGTCACTTCCCCAAAGCTCCTTCACAGGTAAAAATTGGTGGAGCCATCCAATGTCAGAGTCTGAGTCTTAACAACCGGCCTGCATGGCTTCCACATAAGCACTCAGTGAGTATTACTATTGAAAGGATGTGTAGATGCATGGATGTGGTCTCCATTTCTTCTCAAATGTGCTTGTCCTGACTTCCCTGCTCCTGTTGGCCCACACTGCCATCCTGTGACAACCAATAGCTTAAGTGCTTCCTTTCCTATATCCCTCTGACACAATGACACAGTAGGCCATATTCTAGGAGCAGTAAGTTCAATCTTCTCCAGAGCTTTCATTCCAGGGGAGGAGGTGGGCAATAAAAACAAGGAAACACATAAGTCAATTAAGGAATGCAGGTTGTGTGGGACGCCTGGGTGGCTCAGTTGGTTAAGCAGCTGCCTTCGGCTCAGGTCATGATCCCAGCGTCCTGGGATCGAGTCCCACATCGGGCTCCTTGCTCGGCAGGGAGCCTGCTTCTCCCTCTGCCTCTGCCTGCCATTCTGTCTGCCTGTGCTTACTTGCTTTCCCTCACCCTCTCTCTGACAAATAAATAAAATATAAAAAATTAAAAAAAAAAAAAAAAAAGGAATGCAGGTTGTGAAAAATGTTTCAAGGGCAGTAACACAGGACAAGGGGACAGAAAGTGATTGTAGACAGAGCTATTTTCATCTGTCCTATTGATACTCTTCCGCCTAGCTATTCCCACAGTCTGATCCCACTAGACCTTCAGTTCTTGGAATCCTCTTTGTCAACATAACCTCATAACTGTTCTCTCTACTTCCAAGGTCTTTTTTCTATAGTTTATCATGGTGGCCTCCTTAGAATAATACTCTTACAATGTATTTTCTTAATTTGCCTTTTGCTGTACGTTGGGCTTAAACATCTCATCTTACACCCAAGTACCTCCATCATCTGGTCTCATCCTACACATCCAGAAACATCTTTCTTCTTTCATCCACAAGTGTATCTGAAGCACCTACCATGTGTTAGTAATTATACATTCCCCAGTTATAAGCCCCATCTAGTTCTTTTGGCCACATTTCTTGGGTCCCTTACATATTCTATACTCACTCCCACATGACTAATACCAGACCACTCTTTTCTCCTCTGTCCACCTATCAAACTTCCCTTCTCATTTAGGACTGTTCTCAAGTTCCAGTTTTGCAACTAAGTTTCCTCTATTTATGCTATTTGCACTAATATCCTTTTAAATAAATCACATTAGCTTCTGTGGTTTTCTCTTCTAGCACATCGCTCTGTAATGCTCTCCAGTGTTTGCATGAACATATGTGTTGTACATGTCTGTGTGTGACTGAAGGCTGTACATTTGTTCAGGACAACAACCAGGTCTTACATACCTCTCTTATTCCCTAGTCTCAATGATCACAATGCCAGCCAGAATATATTTAGCATTTATCATGTGCAAAGCACCACAGTATGTTTTGCACACTTTAATTCTCCCCACAGCTTACTCCTCCCCACAGCTTTGTGAAGAAGTCAGCCTTTTTGCCCCCATTTGGCAGATGACGAAACTAACTCTTGAAGAAGTGACTGGACTTGCATAAGGCCACACTGTTTGCAAATGGCAGACCTGAAATTTAAACCTAGAGTGTGTGGTTTCACTCTTCCACCTAACGTCTAAGCCATGCTGCCTGAACACAACCCTCTGCATTATTTGATGATTCTTGTCCCTTGCTACTTCCAGAAAAGACTCTAAGCTCTACTGAAAAAAACACCTTGCCAGGGGTAGTGCAGTGGGAACGGAGTTGTGTAACTCCAGCACAGGATTCTGTCTTCCAGGGGTTGCTTCTGCCAGGACTCGATGAGGACAAGCCACAGTCCCCATACCTGACCAGAAGATGAAATTTCACATGAAGAATTAGTGGGTAAGAAGGGAAAATACCTTAAACTCAAAGTCACAGCACAGGACAGCAGCAAGGGTCACTTCAAGGTGAGGAGGACAAATAAAGCAAGAATCATAGTGTCCACATTAGGGGTTCCAAGGAACTGACTTGGCTTTTTCCTTAAAGGTCAATTGGTTTCTGATAGCCCAACTCCTAAGCACTGAGAATAGAGAGAGAGGATGTCATTGATTTTTATCAAGAACGAATTTCAAGCCATTCAGCAGACTAGACATTCTTCTCATTTTTTTTTCCTTTTCCTTAATCCTTTCTTATTTTTTTAAAGTAGTTTTATAAGGTGATGCAAGTACTGGCTTGAAACAGGTCTCCACTCTCTGAGAGTGTCCCTTTAAAATATCTGGTGTTTTGAATCTCAGTCCTTATTATTCATTCTCGTTGGTCATCCTTTTCCTGAGCTCTTGTGATCCAACTGGAATTGCCTTCATACTGCCCTCTCCTTTTCATAAAGTTTATGTGAATACAGCAGAAGGGGGCCACCTTTTGTATAAGTGGGCATTTTCAGGCTGGTCAGCTATGGGACTGATGGATGGGAGTGAAGCCAGTGACTTCCCCATGGCGTCTGATTTTCTCACCAGTGACTGCTTCACTGCTGCACCTCCTATAGGTGTCTTCGTCTGGTCAGGCTGCTATGATGTAATACCACAGACTGGGTGGCCAACAAACATTTATGTCTCATTGTGCCAGAGACAGGAAGTCCTAGACAGGATGTCAGTGTGGTCAAGTGAGAACTCTCTTGCTGGTTGCAAAGTTCACATGTTTTCACATGATGGAAGGGCAGAGGCACCTTTCTGGGGCTTCTTTTATTAGAGCAAGGATCAAATTCATGAGGGCTTCATCATGACCTCATCACTCCCAGAGGCCCACCTCCCAATATGATTGCCTTAGGAGTTAGGATCTCAACATAAGAAATTGAGGGGGAGAATAAATGAAAGAAGATGGGATTGGGAGGGAGACAAACCATAAGTGACTCTTAATCTCACAAAACAAACTGAGGGTTGCTGGGGGGAGGGGGTTTGGGAGAAGGGGGTGGGATTATGGACATTGGGGAGGGGATGTGCTTTGGTGAGTGCTGTGAAGTGTGTAAACCTGGTGATTCACAGACCTGTACCCCTGGGGATAAAAATATATGTTTATAAAAAATAAAAAATTAAAAAAAAAATTAAAAATTAAAAAAAAAAAAAGAAATTGAGGGGGGAGGGGGCGTGTGCCTGGGTGGTGCAGTTGGTTAAGCATCTGACTCTTGGTTTTAGCTTAGGTTGTGATATTAGGATCATGAGTTTGAGTCCCTGTACCAGGCTCTGTGCTCAGTGTGGAATCTGCTTAAGACTCTCTCCCTCTGCCCCCTCTCTAAAACAAATAAATAAATCTTGAAAAAAAAAAAAAAAAAAAGGAAATCTGGCAGGACACTTCTGACCATGGCAGTGGGAAATGGAAGCTTTTGGAGGATTAAAATGGGGGGAGAAAAAATGTTACCTTAACTTGAACATACCTTTGAAATCTGATGGTCTAGACTCAAAGAAGAAAAATTAGCTTGGAAATGAGGAAGATGGGTCAGTACTAAAAATCATAGTCAACTCCAAAGTTGTCTTTACTGAAGAGTCAATGCATTGTAAGAGCTTTAAGTATAATAAAGAAAGGAGGTCATACCGAAGCACCTGCCACAGAACACAGCTATCTTTCTATTTGCGTTACATATTTTGGCCTGTGGATGGACTTTAAATGATAATTGTCTGTCTCGCTACTCTGAAACCATTCCCATCCAGTGAGAATGTGCAATATAAATTAAAACCTAAGAATTCTATACAAGAAAGGAGGTGTCAATCAACATATCAAAAATTAAAATGAATATCAGGTTTAGTGTAAATACCTCAGCAAGTAAAGCAAAAAAAAATCATAATCAGTTACAAAGTTCTGAATTTGATGACATCACCTGCCATCAGAAGAAAATTATTTCCACCTTGTTTTTCAAGAAAATGTCCTCATTGCCCTGTGTGGTCCCTAAACACTTTTGAGACTTTTGAGACTGAGCGGGTTGCTCTTATTTCTTAATAGGCAAACTCAAATATCATTCTGGGCATATTGTCCAGTAGCCAGTAGTCTATTGAGTTCAATGTGCAGAGACTTTCTGATTTTGATTAAAACATACACCTGAGAAATTTATGGATGTACCAGGCTTCCCTCACATGGTCATTACCAACATTTGCAGTTATTTGATTATGTCCGGAGGAGAAGAGATCAGCAGGGTGTAAGGCGGTAGCCTTGAAAATAAGTGCTCAAAGATAGCATCTCGCCTGGGAGCCATGTCTTCCCACAGACCCTGAATCCTCAGCTACCCCAGTGTAGCAATCTGAGGGTCGACCTCAGTCAGAGCCCTTCGATAGCTTGGCACGAGAGGAGACAAAACCACTGGTGTTTCTTTCTTTCATGCACTATCAAGCTTCCATGAATGACATGCTTTTGGTCTTTTCTTAGCTACTTTTAATAGGTTCGAAACACTGAGGTTGCTGATATATGATTATGTAAACATTTTTTTTCAAGATATGCATTTTTTTCAAGTCCAAATAAATGGCATGTATTCTGTTTGTAATTGGCGTTTATCAGGAGTCATTCTTCCTCTCCCTGAAAACCAGTCTGTGCTTTGTTGTTCTCATTCAAAATCCTTTTTAAAGAAGAAAAATATATGTATTAAAGGTACAGTAAGCTTTAGTGTCTTATGTCGATTGTTCTCTGCCAAGAATCCCATTTTAAATGTTTTATTTTCCCCCCAAAGTTGTGTGAGGGAACAAAGTGGATATTATTCTTTAAATCTAAGTTTAAACAGCTTAATGAGTGGAGCCAATTGAAGTAAATCATAATTGCTAAACAGGATTAAGTTGACAACAGCCTCATGAAAGTCTGCAGGAAAGCGTAATGCAAAAACAGACCCAGACAACGGGAATGCATTTTTATGTAGCTGCTGTCCCAAGACGTCTTTCTCTAAAATGCCAGTATTGTGCATCGGTTTGTGTAAAACAGTAACCTTCGTGGTCCCACGTTCTCACTTGATCCGTATTATTCATGGTCCACACTCTATTATGTAACTGGCAAACATTTCAAATAGTAAGATTCACATGCACCAACGGTGATGTATCATCAAGCTGAATTCCTCTCTCCTACATTAGGAAATTAGGGCGATCCCACCCTGCTGTACCCGTTTGTACACCCTTTGTACCACACAATTTATCTTCAGACTACTGAAGATAAATTGATCGAAAGTTGTGGGCTTCCTTCTCGATGCAATTAACAAAATTATTTCTTACCATTTCAAATCATAGCCTGAGGCTCTACAAGGCAGCAGTTTTTAAAAACTGAGAAGTGAGGCCGTTCCTGCCCTGACATCAGAACAGTGGTAAGAAAACCCCAAGCCCTGATAAAACCCAAAGAAGAAAAGGACAAATACACAGGTGAATTGTAACTGCTGTCAGCCTACCTGTTCAGTTTTGCAAGCCCTCCTTCCCCAGCTAGTTACTTGATCTCACTCTTGGGTTTTTTATGGGGGCTGAGTCGGAACAAAAACACTTTGGAGCGATGTTTCTCAACAAGCAGAACACTCTTCGTGCCAGATGCTCGGAAAAAGGGGTTCTGTGGTCTAATAAGTTTGGGAAATGCACATTTCACGAAGTTCATTAGCATTTTAAAACCAAAAAGGACTCCCATAAGCCCCACATAAACTTTTAACTTAGTTGAGTTAATTTGGCAGAGGCCCCTGCTTCCCAAAATTAAGAAGTCACAGATTCTCATTTTCAACACAACATCCCACGGAACTAGTGTTCTGCCAGAATTCACTTTGGGAAACCCGGTTTTAGAGCACCAAGTTGGCCTTCTGCTTACGTCACCTTTACTAATTTAAATTGGAGAATATGTTGTAAATAATCCGCCATGCCCTTGTATAGAGCATCATAATCTAGAGTTTCTGGATGGTGTCAGTTTTTATGTAAATTGGAATCTCTCTTGGCTCTTAAGCAACTTGCTAATTTTGAGCTTCAAGCAGGCATTCTCTGTTACAGTCTTCCTTGGTGCACAGAATGAAAGGGTTTCAAGAGTGGGTCCTATTGATCCATTATTTGTAATTTTTACAAATGCTTAATTTTTCCCCAACGCTGAACCTCACTTATCTGCTTGACTCATATTAAGGCAGCCAAAGTGAACTGCTCCATATTCTCCCTCTGCTCTGCATCTAGTTCCAGGCCCTCTGGAGCTAGGACACAGACTCAATTAATTACACTAAGCCTCCTCGATCTGATTTCCCTCTCTCTAGTCAAGTGACATCCCCAGAACACAACATCCTATGTGATCGAGCTGCCGTCATTCCAGAGACTTCCAGCTCCCCAAATTCAGAAAGCTGCCGTGTCTCCATCATCAACGTGATTCAGCAAGGACCTAGCATAATAAAGTCTTAGCTCCAAAATGCTAAGTTTTGCCAGAGCATATGGGATTATAAAAGCAAATGTGTATCCTGCATAATATTATGTCACATTATCAGGCCCATTTTTTAAAAAGGCAACACCCACAGGTCTGAACAAGTTCAGTTTTATGCAAATTCTACAAGCATAAGACGTGCTTACTTGTCACTTTTTTGTTCTATCAGCACAGTGCCTGGGGAGGACTCGTGTGTCCCGTTGCTATGCCATTATTAGTGTCTACCTTTGCAAACACTCTCCCCACTTGCTAAAGGACTTCCGGCTCGGCACGAGAGTCCTCGGTTCACATTCTTCTTTTGTGACTGGCAGAGAGGAGATTCTGCGAGTACAATGATGCAACTCAATCCTCCTTGGGAATTCAATGTGCTGCACCATTGATGCCCAACCCCGCACGCTTTTTATAATCATAGCCATCATCTTTTTATTATGTCTTGGACTTGAGGAGGCCTGAAAGCAGATGTAACTCATGATGACCTGACTTCAATGGGAGAATGAACCAGGTGGCTAATTGTCTCTAAAACAAATACACTGATAATTAGCAGGAGAGCACAATGCAACAGAAGCCTAACCACCAACCTTTATTTAAGTTAAGCAAATGGGTGAGCAAATGATGCAGCTGCACCACACTTGGACAAGTTAATAAGGGAGCCATACTTCATCTCGTCAGCCACACTAGCCAAAGCATGCCCTCAGGACTTGGTATCAATGACGCTGAAACCGTGAACTTGGGAAATTGTCAATGCTCACAGTGGAAAACCCTTGTCTGAGCACTTTGTGGAGCCCCAGCCTAAGGTGTGGGGTTTCCTCCCCTGTGGAATGCTGGGGTCAAAGCTGAGACAGAAGGAAGACAGGGAGTTCTCACCAATATGCGTTGCAAGTGCCAGTAATTACAACTCTCTAAGAGTGCTGGTTTAGTGACGACATCGTTGCAAATTTCGTTTTTCTAGGGTTTCGGTTATTCGATTTAGATTGGCTAACAAACATCTAGATCGGGGTTCAGCAAACTTCTGTGAATGGCCAAATAGTTTAGTTATTAAAGGGTTTGTGGACCTTGTGGTCTCTGGAAATTACCTAGCCCGGCCATTTCAACACTGAAGTCACCGCAGACAAGTCATAAATTAGCCTAACGGCAGGCCAATAAAACTTAATTTATGGACACAAACTAAATTTCGTATAATTTTCACATCAAAAATATTCTTCCTTTTTTAAAGCATTTGTAAATGTAGGAGCAATCCTTATTTCTGAGCCATACAAAAACAGACTAGATGGGACCGGCGGGCTCCAGTTTGCTAACCCTTGGCCCGGATTAACTAACAGAGCTGGAATTAAGATTTCAGAAATAACAAGGGTTTTTTCCCCTCTCCGACTTTCTGCTTATCTGTTTTTTAGCTGTACAAAGGAATTCATTTCTTATGGGACCTAGAATCAAGGCCATGGGAAAGGGATATTCAAATTACTTGATATAATAAATGCGTATTGGTCATCTGCCGTACAAGTCCTAAAGGACATAGACTCCAAAGAAGACTATAATTAAGAATTCCATTTAGAAATGGATCAGCCTCAAGACTCAGAGAAGGAGATGCTTTCCTCGATAATTTGTCAATAGGAATTAAAATGCACCAATTCTTCAGCCCAGACACTTCATTTCTGAGAATTTATCCTAAAGAAATAATTAAAATTGAAGAACAACAGCAAGGATGTTTATTATGGTATTGTTTACAAAAGCAAGAAAATTAGAAGCAACCTAAAATGTCGAACAATGCACACTTAGTTAAACAATTCATAGTAATAGTCTATACAATGGATTATTACGTAGCCATTAAAAGTATGCAACATGGGGTGCCTGGGTGGCTCAGTGGGTTAAGGCCTCTGCCTTCAGCTCAGGTCATGGTCCCGGGGTCCTGGGATCAAGCCCCATGTCAGCCTCTCTGGTCCGCGGGAAACCTGCTTTCTCCTCTCTCTCTCTCTCTGCCTGCCTCTCTGCCTACTTGTTATCTCTGTCTGTCAAATAAATAAATAAAATCTTTAAAAAAACAAAAAAAAGGTAGGCAACATAAGACTATGTATTGTTGGGGCACCTGAGTGGCTCAGTGGGTTAAGTCTCTACCTTTGGCTCAGGTCATGATCTCAGGGTCCTGGGATCGAGTCCCACATCAGGCTCTCCACTCAGCTGGGAGCCTGCTTCCCCCTCTCTCTCTGCCTGCCTCTCTGCCTACTTATGATCTCTGTCTGTCAAATGAATATATGAAATCTTCAAAAAGAGAAAAAGATGATGTATTGTCATGGGAGGATGTGCATCTTGATGGGGGAGACAAGTATGTCACAAAACCATAAAGACAAAATGATCATATTTTTGTTCTTAAAGCTGCAACTAAACTCTAGGAACATGTAACCAAGATATGATGTTACATGTTACACCTGGTAAGGTGGGTTAATGATGGGTTCTTAATTTTTTTCTTCCTGTGTATTTATTCTGTCATTATTTTTAATTCCTTCATTTATTCAGTGTACATTTATTAAGCACTTACTAGGCTCTAGGCCTCCGTTTTCTACAGTGGAAATGCTAAATCTTATAGTTTTTTTAAAACTAAACATTTAAAAGAAGAGAGAGTCCTTAGCAGTTAGTGCAAGCAAGCTTACTAGCAATTGGAGTGAGCCCCATCACTGGAGACCCTGGGAAGGATGAGGGCCAGAGAGAATAAGGCCCAGGCAGCCAGGAACTGGGTCTCTGAGATCATCAAAAGCTACATGGGTGGCAATTGTTTGCCATAAAAATTTGCATGTAACTCTGTCACTCTTTCTTCCATTTTTCAAAACCAACTCTTGTAACCATCTCCCAACCTTCTGAATGGGCCAGTGGATGAAACACTAAGACATGGCAAAAATCTAGCTCAATAGCACAGGCTTGTAATGTCCCTTTCTTCCGAGAGATGGGGAAAATCAGTAAAAGAGATTTGAGGAGATTTCCCCAATTTGTTCAACTTGGGGAAGACAAAATGAAACCAAACACAACACCAATGAGTAACTTAGAGTGTCCTTGTCACAGTGGAGTCTAGACCACACTATATTATTTGGGCTGATATTGACATATTTTGTCAAGCACATTGTATTTTAAAATACATACAGCAAAGTACCAGAATGGTGTTGATGGAGAAGTAGAAAAGCAAACACTTCCATGTTTTTCCTGCAGATTTTTTTGTTCTGTGGTCTTACTGAGGTATGTTATCTTTTCAGGTGTGGAGCCTAAGTATTTGTTCTTTTGACATTCAAGCACATCAGGCATTTCCTACTGCATTTGAGGTTATATCTGCCATGTGGTTCAGAAAACCACGGAGATAAGAAATATGTACAGGGTTATTTGAAGGTGTGCAATCCTAAGGCTGTGGTGTGTCACATATTTATTTCAGCTATGAGATTGTTATTATGAGAACTCAAGTACAGTAACAACTGAACCCAAATACCAGGATGCATTGCTTTTGGTGAGCTCCTCTGTGGATTCAGGCCGTTGGAAGTAGCTTCAACTACACCGATGCCTTCTTGAAAGCATTTTTGCAAAAGATACAAAGATGGTCTTTTGATGGCGAGGAACCAGAGCTCCAGAGGAACTGAGGATTTTCTAAAGTAGAACTGATACCGCACCTCCCACCTTGTCTCCCTCCCTCTTCACCCCCACACGTGTCCACCGTGCCTACTTCATTCCCTGCATCTCTCTCTTCCCATTGACATCGGCTAATTCTCTTACAGCCTCTGAAAATAATAGTTCTGGTGTGTGGTTGGCTGACAACCCCACACACAATCAAAACCATGCTGGCCAGATATGTGTAACTGCTTCCCAGCCACTGCTGGTCCATCTGTCACTTTCCCTACTTTGGGTTGGAAAAAAACATTCAGTGAGCAGAGCATGCACGCGTGTACACATCACACACGCAGACACACATGCGCACACCCTCACTTGCCCTGTTTGGAGATAGTGTGTGTGTGTGTGTGTGTGTGTGTGTGTGTGTGTGTGTATTTACCTAGAACATAAGCCAGTATTTTTCAACAATGATTTTACCTCCATTTATATAAGGTTGTTTTTCTTTTTTCATTCCAAAGGAATCTATCCCTTTCCTGCAAAGGAAAAAACCTGGACTGTTTCTTTGTTGCCATTTTTCAAAAGACCCCCTCATCCGTACTCCAGGGTGAACCAGGTTGGGGCACAAGCATTTGCCTCAGCTCTTTTCTCTCACACACATTCAAAGGAGCAACAATAGTAGGAACAAAAGAGAAACCTGGAAATAGTTGCTTTAGTCTTTAATATAACACTTAATTTTCCCATTAATGTATGAAAATTCTCCAGAGGCTGGTTATGAGCTTTCATTGCTATTTTTATTTTTATCAATAATAATAGTGATTTTTATTGGGTACTTATTTTCCAGAGCTCTAAGAAGTTTTATGCAAATCTTCTTTTCATCCTCATACTATCTTTGAGGCATAGTCAAAGGGTAGATCATTTTATCCCAATTGAAAAGATAAAGAGATAATGGTAGAAATCGTCAGCACAGGGGAGGATAATTGGCCTTGGATTTGATTTGAGAATTTACCCTGCCCTCCTCCAACCAATTCTCTCTTCAGCTATTGCCACCCTAGCAAACAGAATGATCTTTTTAAAAAGTAAGTTAGGGTATTTCATTCCCCTGCCTATACTGTGACTGCAACACCCTGCCTGAGCTGTCTCTGGAACCTTCTCTCATGCTTCCTTCTTCCTTCACTGTGCTACAGTGCTGCTGGCTTCCTGGGGTTAAGTACCTCAAAATCATCTCCAGAAAGGAGAATTCATGTGAGAGAGAGCCATTTATTAGAAAGTGTTCCAGGAAAACCCAGTAGGAGAATAAGGAAGTGGGGCCAGAATGAAAGGAAAGCAAGTAAGGGTAAGAAATCAAGCAAAGTCCCAATAAGGACAAATTTGGCTTGGTTCTACAGAGAAGGTCTGAGGAGGTGCTCCCACTGGGGCAAGGGAGCTGGGGACGCCTGACGCCCATCAGTCATCAGTTAAAGGATGCCTTGCGGGTTATATATTCCCAGAACTCTCAGCTCTTGGGACTGGCAAAGAAAGTGAATTCTGGCCGACTAAAGGCAGCTATGTATAGAAGAGATACAGGTGCTGGTCCAAGGACAGAAAGCATACGCAGAGGCTAATGAGTCTGAATGGATCTGGACAGGGTAGAGACAGTGCCTGCTACACCGGGCTTGTGATCCTAAAACTCTGCATGGAGACATCTTCAGGCCTTATCAAGGTCTGCTTTGCTCTGGACCTGTCTTCCCTGCCCCCTGCATGGGGGCCTTCTTTCCCTTAAGGTAATCTCAACTTCCTTTTCACCTCTACTGCTCCTCTATAAATGGAGAAGGAAGTGTCTCTGTTTAAAGGGAGCTCTGCAATGTCCTTCTTTAGCCTTCTTAGCATTTAACCACAATCTCTAGTTGTTTGCTTGCTTCCTGTCTGTCCCACTAAAATGTAAGCCCCATGAGGGAAGGATTTTGTTTGTCTTGCTCTCCACTGTACTCTGAGCTTCTAACCCAGCTTCTAACACTCAGGAGGGACTCATTCAACTGATATTCTTGAAAAAGCAAATAATTGAACCATATTTTTCTTTACACACAATAGTTTCAAGTATCCTACTATGGGTAGCAATTTCTTTCAGATACTTAAGCTCAGAATAGAAAATGTTCCCATAGTATGAAAAACCTAAGCTCCACAGTAATATATTAATAAATAAAGCCAAAAGCAATTCAGGTACAATCAAAACAAAAAAGTAGGTTAACTGCAAGGGTTTCTCTCTTTACATGGAGTGGTGAAGTCAACAAATGGTAGAAGTGAGTTTCTTAGTTTTCTAAAAATTTGTTGGGGGGAAGGGTGCTTCTATTTTAATAAACCAGATTGTTTCTAAATTGGGTCTGGGAACTTCTTTCACACATAATGTGTATTTTTATATTACTTTCCCCCCTAAAAATAAGGTGTTTACCATGTAAGTTATGCATACTCAAGTTTTCTGGGCTATGAGGATGTAAATATGGCTCTAATTTTTTGCCTCCTGCATCCAACCGGAGTTTGTAACTCCTCCCACTAGAGGCATTATTTATATCCCCTCCTCTTGAATCAGGGCTTGTTTATACCAATAGAATAACATCAACCTGATAATGTTCCAATTTAGAGCCTCGGCCTCAAGAGACTTCCCACACTTCTACTCTCTTTTGGAATCCTGCCACTGCCATGTGAACAAGTTCAGACTATCTTGCTAGAAGAATTAGAGACCATATGGAGTCAAACTGAGTCATTCCCTCCATGGCCGTCCTAGACCAGCCAGCCCCAGCCAGCCCTCCAGCTGACCAGTGGGACACGTGTGAGCCCAGCCCAGATAGGCAGAGTCCAACCCCAATCAATGAAGCCACTGAACAGATTCATTGACTTGTCAGGAATAATAAATGGTTGTTCTTTCAGCTACTACATTTTGAAGGGGGTTATTACCCTATAGCAGCTAACTGAAACATTCCCCCAGTCATTATGCTGGAGAAGCAATTGAAACTGAATCTCACAGCAGTTTTGGGCATCTCTGTTGCGCTGTTATTGTTGTCACAGTGGCTTCCAAGTCACTTTAAGAAGCCATCTCAGGGGCGCCTGGGTGGCTCAGGGGCCTCTGTCGATTGAGCGACTGCCTTCAGCTCAGGTCATGATCCGGGAGTCCTGGGATCAAGCCCCGCATTGGGCTCCCTGCTCAGCGGGGAGTCTCCTTCTCCCTCTCCCTCTGGAGGGTAGAGACAGTGCCTGCTACACCGGGCTTGTGATCCTAAAACTCTGCATGGAGACATCTTCAGGCCTTATCAAGGTCTGCTTTGCTCTGGACCTTCTCCGTCTCCCTCTGCCTGCTGCTCTGCCTGCTTGTACTCTCTGTCAAATAAATAAATAAAATCTCTAAAATATTTTTTTTAATTAAAAAAAAAGCCATCTCAGAGGGGCACTTGGGTGGCTCAGTGGGTTAAAGCCTCTGACTTTGGCTCAAGTCATGATCCCAGGGTCCTGGGATCAAGCCCTGCATCGAGCCCCGAGAATCAGGGCCCTCTGCTCAGCAGGGAGCCTACTCCCCCCCCCCCCGCCCACCTCTCTGCCTGCCTCTCTGCCTACTTGTGATCACTATCTCTCTCTGTCGAATAAATAAATAAAAATCTTAAAAAGGAAAAAAAAAAAAAGAAGCCATCTCAGAATTTAGTGTAAGTGATTAACATTAAAAACAAACAAACAAACAAAAAAACCCACCCTCAACAGGTAAGATTTGTCAGAATAACAGCCCGTTCAAAACTCCTATAGTCTCCTAAGGCTTAAAAAATAAGAGTTTCCTCTGGCAAAATTGACAAACACACACACACACATGCTAAAGTAAATAAAATTTTAAAATAATTATAAAATAAAATAAAATTCTGTCTAGTCCCACTCGCTATTATTCCAATTAACCATATTTACTAAGACTTCTGTACTTTCTTCTCAATTTACAAATAATTAACTAGGATTTAATAGTAGGAATGGGATAAAGCAAATCACTCTTGACTTCCTTTTTTTTTTTTTTGAATTATATGTGGGATTTTGTTACTTTACTTTTACATCAGCTGTGTCATTGTCCTTTGCAAAGATAACTATCTAGGCACCTGACAAACCAAAAGAAAAAAAAAAGAAGTAGAAAAGAGGAGGGGGGTGAAGGGAAGCTTTGTTCAATGTAACTGTTCATTGGCCCAAAAGAAAAAGAAGAGGGAATCAACAACCTGCCACACACCGAGGTGTATCAGGAGGGACAAACCTTTATAGTATTTTTCAGTTGCCACAGTTACCATTTTGCAAAATGAAATAATGAAATTAACGAATGAAATTTTGGCTGCATTTCTAAGGAGGATCCAATACTTGTTTTTTATATTGATAACCTTTTCCTCCACATTTCGTGCAATAGTTACAGTTCTAATTGTGCATTGTTTTAGGAAACTGCTCATTTCCTAAGTATTTTTACTATTTCAAAAGCTGAAATTTTTTTTAAAAAAGGTTTATTTTTGTTTCTCTTTGTCTTCCCCTTCCAAGTATATGTTCCTATGCATGTATTGTTTATTAATTTATACAAAATAGTTTTATTGCTGCATAAGGATATGTGGAAATTCACAGTTTACCTCCTTATGATAGGACCTCTCGTTTTACTTACCAAATTTTGGAGTTGTGGCACTCTGTGATCGCTAAGGTATCCTGCAAGCCTTTATTTATTCAATGGAAACCTTCAAGAATCCTTCACCCACATGGATGAAATAATAACAGATACTCAAAATTATTTTTTGTCCTTGACTCCCATGGTGTTTTTTTTCTTTTTCCTTTTTTTATTTTTTTCCTTTTCGAGGAATCCCTAAAACCCATTTCCCCTTTCTCTCTTATTAACTTCACTCTGGATTTTTAAAATGTGTAGTTTGGGTGGGATTAATGGCACTCCCAGTGCCATCAAGCCATGCATTTGCTTAAGTGAACCAGTGTATCCAAAAGAAAAAGAAAGAAGAAAAAAAAAAAAAACGAAAAAAAAATCAGGGTATCCCATCTACTGTGTATTTTCTTTGCCCTATTAATGTATCTCATTCACCTAGCTATAGGAATTAGTTCATGAAAGCAGGACCCAAGGCAGGCCAATTAGAGATGGAATCATGACCAAAGCAAACCAGTGAGTGATGGCACATAAATCAGTAGGGCCAGAGAGACTCCATTCCAGGATTTGCTGGAGTGTTGGTGAGCTGCTGAAAGCCATCTTTAGGCTACAAGGTGAGCCTACTTCAGGATGGAGACAACCCTGAAGAAGAGGTTGGAGAGAGGAAAAATAAAATGAAAACTGGATCAAAGACACAACATCTGAGCCCAAAGGAAAGCCTCACCTAAACATTCCCTCTGGGCTGCTCAGTTAAAGGAGCCAATCAATGCAACTGTTTTCTTGCCATTTTGAGTTGGGTTTGTCAATATAAAGTGTTCTAATCAAAAACTTAAAAGTTATAACAGAATTATCTCAAGATGGAATGGTAAACCTTGGGAATTAGTGAGTGTCTCATGAAGAGTGTCCAAATGGTGGGGACAGCAGAGAAGACATTCAAGCATCGGAGGAGTGCTTTTGTTTTAAGACTACTGTCAACGCTTTTGGTCCTGAGTAGTGGATAAAAAATGCATGAGGGCCAGATCAATACTAAACCTGTAACCCACCTCGCCCAGATAGATAATAAGGTCACAGACAAGGCAAGTGTAGAGGAAAAACTCAAGTAAAATGCTCAAATGCCCTTGAAATGAGAGACACACCAAATTATGACCCCAGATTCTCTCTTCATTTCACTAAAGGAATCAATCCATGGGAGCCAACCAGGCAAACAGAAACCACTCTGAGCAGTAAACTGAGAAACCAGACAGGGATAGGGGAGCAACCAGAGATCAGCAGCTGCAGGAAGCTAAAGACCCCCACAGCTGGAGGTTCAAAGGGAAGAGGTAAGTGATACCAGAGACCGGGGACAAGGAGAGAGGCCAGACCACAGAGGGCGCGTCCATGGGGAGCTGCTGCCAGAAGGCATTCAGCCACCTCTAACTAGCGATGCTGCACAAGTCAGACAGAAAGCCCTCCTTCCATGCCGTAGTCCCTTGTGAGAGTCTCCAGGACCAGCATGGCCTAAAGCCCTCTGCTTAGGGAGCCCAGCAAAACACAGCCTACAATTATCAGTTCTTCTGTAATACAGAACAGAGAAGAAGGGCAAAGAATAATTTAGAGCCAAGGGCCAGCACAGAATCCAATCTGCACTGGGTGGTGACCTGCCTGCTTACCTCAGTTAGCCCATACTGAGAAGGAGTAAACTCATAGAACATTCTTTGTCTCCACCCACAGTCATATTGAAGCCATCATTCAATATAGTTTGTGTAACTTCTGAGATATTTGTCAAACTTATTATTATTTCTTCAATTGGACCCTGCTGACAATTTAGAATAGAAATGGTCTACACTCCTAATCCCCCTAAGAGTCTTATTTTCTTGTAGCTTTCCCCCTCACAAAATGGCAACTTCAACCTACAAATTGCCTAGGCCAGACCCTTTGACTTCTTCTCTATATATCGTGTGGGTTAATTCTCATCCTTCACAATCATTTTCAGCCAAGCTCATAAAGTTTCACATTTGTAAAAAATGTTACCTAACATAGTTTAGTTTAGAAATTGCTTAGATCATAGTCTGAGTGAATTCCTTTCGGAATCCTATCTAAATAATCTGACCACAGAACTTTTGTTCTCTTACTCAGTTGAAACTGTTTAGTCAGCTGTGTATTAATCTCACATTTTCTGATCCATCCATCCTTCTATCCATTCAAGAGTTACATTGTGCTACATATATTTCCTCTGTGTCAGGAAAAGTGCTTTGAACATGGAGTACTAGTATGGGCCAGGTACAAAGGGTGAAACCGTTGTTCTTTTTAAAACCACAGAACTGTAGCTAGATCTCATAGCTTTGATAACAGTGGGTAATTATCCAAAATGAATTTGCTAGACTTGAAGCGGTCTTGTTCCTGAAAGTTCTCCTTGGATTTATGACACACAGGAGTTGATGGGAGCCAGTGGGGGGTTGAGCAGAGTTGTGACAGGAACAGTTACATTTTAAGAGGATCACCCTGGCTGCTCTTGGTAGAGCAAGGAGAGACATGAGGAGAGGCAAGGAGATCTGTTGGAGGCAATTTCAATGAGTGTCACACACAGAGGTATATTCAGCTTCTGGACATATTCTGAAGGCAGAGCTGTTAGACTTTGCCAACAGATGTGTGTTGGAAGTTATTTTAGAGTTTGTCTGCTGTCCCAGGTAACTTCGTGAACCATATAAGGAATTTGATATTTTATCCTAATGCCAACACAGGGAAATCACTCAAAGAATGTACTGAATGAAAGAATGGCACATTAAGGCTCCCTCTGGTTTTCATATAAAGGATCAACAGAAAATGCAGAGCATCCACTTAAGGCCACAGACCTAGAGGCTAAGCCAGGGCTACAACTTTTTGAGAATTCCCATGTTCCAGCAATATTATAAGGTCCCTTTCTACTCCATGAAGCCATATTTCTCTGCATATACAAGATGATTAAATGTCATATTTAATAGCATTGCATCAATATGAAGGATGAAAAAGTCACAGAGAGACTATTTTGGTTAGCAAATATTTGGACTTGGTCTTACATAAAATCTAAAACAAATCCCGAGTTTAATTTTTTCCCCTTTTACCACGTTTGTACATGTGGATAGCTCTTTTAGAAGGAAACGTTGTTTCTCCAACATGTCATCTGGGGTGTCATTGGAGCCTTCAGAATACAAGAACTCTGGGTTCACTTACCATCTGCCTCAGCTGCTGGCCCACCTGGGGCAGCCAGACCCCACGCAGGATCTAAATAGGCCATCTCACATGGGAGGAATGAAATTAAGTACTATCTCTCTGGCGAGAAAAGACAAAATATGCATTGAAAGCCTTGAGTTGTTGTGCTAGCTCACCAGAGCCAATGGTTAATGTTTTGGGAACTTTTCAAGGTAGGGGTTAAGCCTGATAGCCTGAAATCAACTTTAGAAGGAGTATTTACACAACAGAAATTGACAAATGCTGCAAATCAAGGCTTTCTTCCCCTCGTAAGCCTGTTATTACAGATGCTTACCAGCACAGCCCTGCCATAAGATGTTCAAGCCCTCAGTCCCAATGACTCTGTGCTAAGAAATATTCAGAGAAACACATAAATACTTTCATATAAGAAAGGTGTCTGAAGAAAAGCACGTGGGACATAGCCTACATACCCAAAAAGGAGCAGGTTAAACAAACTGGTACGGAGCCTGTGAAATCCTATTTTTAAGTCAATGTGATGACATGAAAAATTGTTCAGTATAGAAAGGGAAAATCAGAATACAAAAGTCCATACGTAGTGTAAAAGGAATTCTGTAGGAAAATTGTGTGTAGGTGTGTATGTATGTAAGTATGTGTAGAGCGAGAATTTCTTTTGATTTTTTTCTAGTTTCTATTGAAGTATAATTGATATATAGCATCATATAAGTTTAAGGTGTACAATATAATGACTTGATGTGCATATATATCATGAAATGAATATGACAATAACTCTAGTTAACATCCATCACCTTATATATAGGATTTAAAAAAAAAAAAAAACCTAAATGGTATCAATGATATCTTTGGATGATGGGATGGAGTTGGCTTTTATTTTCTTCCTTATATATTTTAAGTATGTTCTAAATATTCTATGATAAACATGTACTGTATGTGTGGTCCTTCCAAAAAATGCTACGAGGAAAAAAATAAGGTCAGAAGAACCCGGAACATAGAGACTTAAATCTCGCTATCATTTTCTGTTTACTATACATGTGCTGGGCCAGATTGACACCTACCAATGAGGGATAGACTACGTACTTTCTGCATCCCTGGGATAGGATAGTGACTCTAGAATGTGGTGGTTCTGCACATTTTCAGCTCTCTGAGCTCTTCAGGATGTGGCCAGTTTTATTTTTCAGAACATTATATAGAATTGCACTTCTAACCTCAAACCCATAAAAAGCAGTGAATTAAGCATGTCATTTACCACATACAAGTATAGGCTCCACTTAACATCCCTTTCAAGGCTCTCAGGAAGGAGCTTCATGCTTTTCTGTAGAAGGACTTGAGCTCGAGAAGCCATCTAGGTTCCTCCTCCAGCTCACTCTCCTCATAGTAGCCTGTGATTATCTGATTAGAGTTCAGAAGAGCCTCTTTTGAAGCCAACCTGTCCAAAAAACATGCTTCCTAATCTGTCTGCCATTGGGATGGCCTCCCCTTCCCTCATCATGACGAATGCCTGTAGTTGGCCAGCTGTGCCAGTGACCAGAAGTGCTGATTTCATTGATGAAGGGGCATACTCATTGGTCACAGGTCTAACCCACATTCTCCAATCAATGTTATTAGTAATCAAGGCGATCTGATTTCCCACTCTCCAGCATCTATCCATTTGTCCCACATTTGGAATGAGAAGAAAGAGGTGTTGATTATTAGCCTCCTTTATATCCCAACCCTATCCATTATTCTCTGTCTAGAATGGACACTGCTGAAAATAAGGGGCACTTCTCAGAGTCCCATTTTTGTGTCTACAGTATGAAATGTGGATATTTACACATATAGAGGTACTCTGTATAGGAGACTGGTGCTGTGAAGGAGGAGGAAGACTGGTCAAAGGAAAAGATACAGAATGGAATCTTTCTACCTGTTTTCTCTTACTTTCATTTCCTATTGAATTCACTAAGAGTGGGACTCTTCTCTCAGGCAGATTTTGGCCCATTATCCCCATTCCTGGTTTAATAGATGGCATAGCATTTGTGGCTTAAATAATTTAAAGTGATCAATGGGAACTAACACAAGGTGAAATTGGGTCTCATCTGAGAAAAATCCTTAGTAATGACAGACAAGGGAGAGGTAAGGCCATCAGCTCTTAATTACATTCTGTCTTCTCTTGGCTGTCTCCTGTTTCCTCTTTTCTCCCTCCTTGAATATATAGTTTAAATAAAGCAAAATTTTTAAATGGGAGAGATCTGTTAGTACTCCATTCAACTGATTCCTTGGCTGGAGCCCCCTGACTAAGTCACTCTGAAAGTCGTTACACCATTTCTTCCTTCTCATCAATTGGTACCAATTAGACACCTTCTAGGTAGAGAAATAATTTGCTTAACTGCATAAGAAAATGGCCACTTCAAGCCCTTTAAGAATTTTGGTTCTCAATTACCCAGCCTTACTTCTCCTGTGAAGTGATAATTAGAGTCTAGATGATAACTGGATTACCAAGGACATCTCTCCCGACAGTCGTTTAACACCTAATCAAGTGTTAAGGTCGTAAATTATGCATTTCTCAACAGCATTCAGACCCATTTGAAAACAATTTGAAACAGTTCAAGAGTTCCTAGATAGTCTTCAGTTTTACAGGGCTGTGAAGGGTCCTGCTTAAAGGAATTACCCGCTTAGAAGAATTACCCGGTTAAAGGAATTACCCACTTAAAAGATTCAACGTGTAAGGCTTTCTCAGTTCTTTAATCGGCTACAGATCATTATTTTTTTAACTGACAATTGAGGATCCTCCTACTATATAAGAGAAAATGGAGTGTTTCCCACAGTGTCAATGCACCTCCCCGGGGAGCTCAGATAAGATTCTAGAGGGTAATCTGAAACCAGAAAAACAACAACAACAAACGATGAGGCTAGAAGGAAAAGTCTTACAATTCTTACAATTTGTTTTTCTTACATGACTTGTTCAAGACCAGACCTGAAAATTAAAAGTTCAATACTTGACAACTACAGTCTGTGTCTCTCATTTCTGATTGGGGGCAGGGAGTGGGGTTTGAATCATGTGGAGGGGGAGAGGGAGAAGGAAGTGTGGGGTAAGACTGAACAAGAGGGTGCCACCCTGGATGGGTCTCCCTTGAAAGAAAGCCAAGCTTCCATTATGCAGTGGGTTCTTCGGAGGACCCTGGCCACGTTAGAATAGTTAGTTCCCGCCCTACCCTCACCACCATGGATCCCGTGGCTCCCATGTCTGTAGCTCCACCAAGTGACCTGAGCAAAAGCTACTGTTTTAAAAAACAGCCATCATCCTTGTCTTCTATTTTACAGAGAAAATTCCCTCATCCCCATCAATGGGTCTACCAGTCTCTCCGCCTTCCTTCCATTCCTCATGGGCAGGAATGTCATGTCTTTAAAGGCACTGGGAGTCATACACATTTATGATAGCACACTTCTCTTTTTTTTTTTTTTAATTTTTTTTTTTAAGATTTTGTTTTATTTATTTGACAGAGAGAGATCACAAGTAGGCAGAGAGGCAGGCAGAGAGAGAGAGAGGAGGAAGCAGGCTCCCTGCTGAGCAGAGAGCCCGATGTGGGACTCGATCCCAGGATCCCGAGATCATGACCTGAGCCGAAGGCAGCGGCTTAACCCTCTGAGCCACCCAGGTGCCCCACACTTCTCTTTTTCATAACAGTAGCCACACACACTTCTTTTCTAATGGGCCTGAGAGTCTATTTACAAGCTCAGTCTCTTCCTGTTGGAAGGAAGAATGGTATAATTGGAAACATAGGTTACACCATATAATTGTACGAAGACAAAGATCCATCTTTAGTCCAGCTTAGCTCAATTAGAATATTTTCACTGCTTAATTTGATCTGAAGAGACTCACAAAAAAAGAAAAAAAAAATCTACCTTCTTGGTGGAACAAAGTGTGACACATGTAGCTTTCTTCCCTCTTTCTCTTTCGCCTACTTCCATGTCCCCCATATTGATACAATAAGAACCGAAAATCCAAAGTGAAGACAGCCCTTTCTCATTCCTTTTTCCATGTTTTAGGATTTCGTTCATTGGAACTCAGCAAAAATAAATACTTTTTTTCCCCAGTATATTTACTAGAAGAAAAATGAGAGAGAGAACAGAATCAGTGTAAGATGAAATTATGAAAGAGATAAAAGATAATTTTACCTAGGCTAAATGTAAAAAACCTCTTACCTGATCTTCTTCCCTGGCTTTCTAAATCAAAACTTTCCATCATGGTCACTCTCCTGCATAAGAATCTATGATGGCTGCCCATGACCACTCTGGAGAAATCCAAACATCATTCAGAGACCCTCACAATCGAACTCTAATCCACCTTGCTATCCTTATTCTCTGTCATTTTCCCTCAAGTAGGCGCAGTGCTCCCATCATCATTGCCATCTGCCAGCAGGTATGCACATTCTTACCTCTGTCTTTGGTCCCATTGTTCCCTCTGCCTCTAACCTATCCCCCCTCTTTGCAAAATCATATGCACCAATCAAGAATAAACTCAAATGCCACCTCCTCAATAGCCCTTCCCTCTGCCAGCTGTTATAAATGAATTGTCCAGCTCCTGGGTTCACCTATCACATTTCAATTCCTCTAGTCTGCTTTTTTTTTTTTTTTTAAATATTTTATTTATTTGTTTGAGAGAGAGACAGTGAGAGAGAGCATGAGCGAGGAGAAGGTCAGAGGGAGAAGCAGACTCCCCGTAGAGCTGGAAGCCTGATGCGGGACTTGATCCTAGGACTCCTTGTCATGACCTGAGCTGAAGGCAGTCGTCCAACCAACTGAGCCACCCAGGCGTCCCCCTCTAGTCTGCTTTTATCATGGTTTTCATTTCTGTTTCCTTCAGAGAATTATAAGTTTCCTGAGAGCAGTGATTATCCTCATAATTTTGTATATTTCTAGTGCATGCCTAGAATAAATGTGTATTTTCTGGAAAGATAGTCCTAGAAAAAATCAGATTTTCTGTCTTTAATTTTTTTTTTAAGATTTTATTTGTTTATTTGACAGAGAGAGATTACAAGTAGGCAGAGAGGCAGGCAGAGAGGGGGCGGGGGGAAGCAAGCTCCCCGCTGTACCCTGAGATCATGACCAGAGCCGAAGGCAGAGGCTTAACCTACTGAGCCACCCAGGTGCCCCTTTCTGTCTTTTATTTAAATGAGACTTTATATGCTGTTTTAAAAAGTTTCTTGATGACTTTTTACTTGGTACAAACCCAAATTCGGAAGTTTGGACCTCATGGAGTGTCACTATACTAAAATTCCGAGAAATTTGAGACTTGGTCTTACAATTTTCTTCTTCCTTTAATCTTTCATACAAAGTTGTGTGTGCTTAGATATGTTTTTACTTGCAGTTATGTTTGAGGCAGGGTCTTTTGCTCTTTGTAAATTTCTAGTGTGAGTCATATGAACAAAAAGCTCCCCTCTCACTGGTATATTGACAGAAATAAATCACTGGCAAAGCAGATTCAAGTAATAATCTCCTGAATTTTGAAAGAGTTCTTGTTATCAGGATGCTAAAAAGTATATGATAAATTGTGATAATCATGATCATTAAAGTAGGGTATTTAACATAAATTGTTTGATTCAAATAAAAGCAATGTCTAAGCTGATGTAAGAACTAGGTATATACAGAGCCAAAAGTATACCACTATTTATAATTTGTGTCTGGTGTTTTTAATTTTACGGTTATTACCTATTTGTGGCAAGTGATGTAGTCTTCCTATGCCTTATAGTCATACAGTCTTCTGTTTTATAAAAGATTATTTAACATGAAAAAATAAGTCTATTTAATGTAAAATACAAAGTAATAGTGCAGGCTTGCAAAATTATGGTGAACGTCCAAAAGGATAAATGGAGTTTGAGAAACATTACGATAATCGTCAAAATATGAGATGATGAGACTAGAAGTCCTGGAACAAAAGTCCAATCTCTGCTACTTCACCAGTCCTGGGATTCTGAACAAATGCATAACCTCTCTGAACCTCAGTTTTCTCATCTGTGAAATGAGAAAAAAGATAATGCTGCCACACAAAATTGTGGTTGGCCAGATGAGTCAAGCAAAAGGATGAGGCTGGGTAAATCAGTGGGTTGTGCTCATTTCCGATTAATTTACTTGTCCATAACAGCATTTGTACTCTATACCATGTATGGTACCTGGTCATATCTGCCTCCTCCAGGAGAATATAAGCTTCTTGATGGCACCATCATGGCTTATTGATCACTGCATGTCCCCGTCCCTGGGTACATGGCCTCTCTGTAATGCAGGTTTTATGGACATTTTGAATTAGGTCAAATTGACTGGTTGAATCGGATGATCTATTTGTGTTGACAATCCAACAAAGACCCTGAGGTCAAAAGCTGCCTACTGTGTCCCATACAATTATTCGTGTAGTACATTCTCAGTAAAAACTCACTGGTTGATGGTATATGCATCTCATGTCTGAACTACCGTGACCATCTAACTAGTCTCCTGCCTCCTCTAGGCTGTCCCCCATTCATTGTACATATGACAACCACAGTGATCTTTCTAATACTCTCCCACCAAAACCTCCCAGTCAAAACTCCTGAACACTACACATAAGGTCCTTTGTTCCTATCTCCTACCTATAGCTTAATTTTACCCCTCTGCACCCCATCCTCCAGCGAAATTGAATGATTCTCAGGTGCTCAGATGAACTATGGGCTCCCACCTCAGGGACACCGCACCTGCTCTTCCTTTCACTGGACTGCTCTTTTCTTTCCCATCTCTGTACCAGATGAGGTTCCACACATCCCTCTAGATAACTGTCATCTCAGAAGACCTTCCTGCCTTTTTCTGCCCCAGGGCTAGATGTCCCTCATCAAGAATGTGGGCTTGTCCCTGTCTGGGCCCTCATCCCACCACATAGAAATGACCTGTTTTTCCTGCATCTCCACCATAGATTGTGATCCTTTGGGACTGCAATTCTCAAACATAAACATGAATCATGTCTACTAGGCTTCTGAAGACACAGATTCTGATCAATTAGGTCTATGGTAGGGCCCAAGAATTAGCACTGTTAACAATCAGTGGTTTTCAAACCAGGCAGCACATCATGGAGAAGATTCAAAAATTTCTACTGCCCAGACCCCACTCCCAGACTACCTCTTTGTGGTAGGAGCTGGGGAAAGGGGAGCATTAGTATTTTTGGTTCCCCAGATGATTGTAGGGTTTATAACTCCTGTTTTAGAGTTCTCAAACTTTAATATGCACATGTGGAGACATGTTGGAAGGAAGTAGGTCTGTGGTACAGCTAAGAGTCTGTATTTTTGTTGTTGTTGTTGTTGTTGTTGTTTTTGGTTTGGGGATTTTTTTTTTTTATTTCTTTTCAGTGTAACAGTATTCATTGTTTTTGCACCACACCCAGTGCTGCATGCAATACATGCCCTCCTTAATACCCACCACCTTGTTCCCCCAACCTCTCACCCCCTGCCCCTTCAAGACCCTCAGTTGTTTTTCAGAGTCCATAGTCTCTCATGGTTCACCTCCCCTTCCAATTTCCTTCAACTCCCTTCTCCTCTCCATTTCCCCATGTCCTCCATGTTATTTGTTATGCTCCACAAATAAGTGAAACCATATGATAATTGTAAGAGTCTGTATTTCTAACAGGCTCCCAGGTAATGCTGACACCGCTATCCATGCATCATGCTCTAAATGAAGTTTTACAGTAAGAGCTGACCCTTAGGCATCCCTAGTAGCCTCAGCCATATTGTTAGGAAAAGTCATAACTTCATTAAATGAACACCTATTGTTGCTACTGATGCAGGAGCACCTATACAGAGTTGACATTGCCAGGAACAGATGTTTCCCTTGTGACTTTCAGTTCAGGTATCAGATTTGAATCTACTATTTGTAGTCCCTGTTCAAAGCACGTCAGGCATCTGGTGGGTCTCATGTCCTTGAAAAACATTAGGCCTCTTTTCAGTATTTAGTTTCTGCCGCTTTGGGGGTTGACTGTGTGTCTCATTGAGATGATTTCCTTCAAGAAATATTTACACAGTTAGTATAATGTCCAATCTTGTCTAACTTACCTTCAAATTTGGTAAAAAAAAAAATCTGCATAGCTATTTCACATGATATATTTTAGAAGTCAGAAATGTAATGTTATGCATAGGTGATATTCTCATAGCTTGGTAAAGCTCCTGACACAGTGTGAGTGGGTAGTGAATTTGTGGAAGGGAGGAAATGAAGAAGAGAGGGAAGAAGAAAGGGAGGGGAGGGCAGTAAGGAGAAAGAAAGCAACAGGGAGGCTAAAAGAGATAAAATTTGTCCTAGTTTCCTTTTATCTTCACTAGCCCTGCTGGATCTCACCCTCACCAGCCTCTCCTTCCATCAAGATATTTTGTTGTTCTCATCTGACTACACTCATGGCCACGCCTGGCATGGCAGTGCCATCCAGCCCACATTCTTTCCAGTGTCTCAACACACATAAGCCTGAAATATCCTGCCCCACGCCCCTTCTCACTGGCTTCCATCGTAACCTTAGGGATGCAGACTGGGATTGAGGTACACGATCGGCCAGCTCTGTCTCACCCAACTCCATGTGTAGTATGAGGCTAAACTTCTCACAAATTCAAAACAACCGAAGGGTTATCTTCCATGAGAAACTCAATGAGGCAGGCCAATGGCCAACAGCATTTGAAAATGTGCATATCTGTTACCAATATTTCAAATTCAAGATCTGCTCCACAAAAATTTAGATTTCCAGTTTCTTCCCCAAATTGGAAGACCTGACACCATGAGGCCAGCTTTGGTTGGATCGGAGTGGAGCTGTCCCTTCAGCAGGGGCATCTATTCTTTTATTGGTTTGTCACAGTCCCCACCCCTCCTTATCATCCCACAATACTAGAGCCAGACGTAGATTGCTATTTGTCATCTTTATCTCCTTTTACTTGCAATATGGCTGCCCTTCACTTGAGCATTTTCATTCACTCCCATTGCCTTCCAGCCCCCAGAGGCACTCAAGTGTGCAATCTGCAGACCCCACATGCAGAGCAAATGGCCTCCCATCCAGTGCTCCTTGCTTTGTCTTAACACCTGAGCTTGTACTTTATCTTTTGCTGCTGTTAACTCATGTCCAAAGAGAAAAGTTCCCCCTGAACTAGTCCTGATCCCCCAGACATGGCTTTCTGCCTGTCTTTTTTTCCTGGGTATAGGCATTAGTACTTGCTATTTGCTACTCTCATTATCTTTCAGACTTTTTACCTCTTTACACAGAATTTGCCCACAAGGTAAACCTGTAGCTCTCCCGGGAGATAATAATACTTATCAGGACCTTTTGTAGAGTTCCTGGACCTTTTAGGACTGAACCACACTTCGCATACGTAAAGCCCTCCATTATCACTGCTATTGTTGTCATTATTATTATTTGGGATTAGGCAGCCCTCTCAGAAGTCTTGCCAACCACAGGCAGGTGCCACCTCAGAGCCTCACCTGGCCGGGCGTGGTGTCTCAGGCCGGACGCACCTGGCTGTAGGACTCTGCTGAGTGCTGGGCTTTTGCCAGAGCAAAGACCTGCCCTGAACCATTCGCATCTCCCTTGCTCCGGGGACAAAGGCTGAGTTCCAGGGAGGGCCGTGATGAACCCAGTCTTTCCCAGGGAACGCAATCCCCAGGCCACACTACTAGAGAGTTATTGCCACAGCAAACCTCAAACCTTAGGGACCAGAATCTCTCTCTAGGAAGAAAGGGACATACAGTGTAGTTTGGGGTCAGAAGCTGCATTTCCAACCCAGCTGTCGCTCTATCAGAGTGTGAGCCTCAGACCTCATGTCCTGACCTCATGTATGAAGTGTGGATAATAATTCCCAACTCTATGATAATATTATGAGATTTATGTGTAAATACATTGGAAAGTACATATGTAATATACATAAATATGTATTTATTTAAAAGTGTTTGTGTCAGGCATACAGTAAGCCCTCTATTAACAAAGACAGAGCTCCATCCCTATTCAGGCTTTACAGAACCACCCAGAAATTAACGGCTTTAGCAGTAGACCCAAAGTAAACAGACAAGATGCCCCCAGGAAGCAGTGGTGAATATAAACGTCTCACTAGGAAAACAATTTCCACTCAACAGCCTTCCTGCCCCCATCGGAATCCTTGCCTTATCATTCTCCACCTTTCACTGACCTCCAGCCAAACGTCTTCCAAGGAAACACAAGCCTTTCCCTCTTTGATACTCAGATTATTTCTTCACTATGTGCCTGAGAAAAGTTTTTCCTCCAACAAAGGGGCTGGGTTGGGGGCATCAACACTGCTCTCTAATCGCTTCATTTAGCCTTCTCCACCTGCCTCCCTTCCACCTCCCCCTCCCCCCAAAATACCCAGAAGCCAAACTCACATCAGCTTACAACAAGGAGAATGTGTTGAATCAGTGATTCAAAGGAAGGACAGGTGAACAGCAGAGATGGAGATGGGTCTCACGAGGAACTGGAAGCTTGAATGGACACTGCCAGGACCCTCTCTCCATCTCTCTGCCTCCTGCTCTCTGCCCATCTGCCTCACTTTCTTGCTGTGGAACGGCAGCACCCATGGCTACAGCAGCTGCAGGGTTGTACGGTCATAGGGAGACAATCATGAGAGAGAGGCTGGTTTATATCCTTTCTGATAGCAAACTTTAAAATCCCAAGGAAGTACTCTGAGTGGCCAGCTGTGATCACGAGCCCAAGCCTGAACTACTCAGCATTGGCCAGTGTTCGAAAAAAAGACATTGGGCTCAAAATGGAGTACTCATGTTAAGCCCCATGTCACTAAACCAAGACCTAACAGCTAACTTAATTAGTTTCAGCTTCCCCCAGGAAAGCAATCTTAAAGCAGTCTATCTGGAATTATCTGGCCAGTTCTAGCAAGGTAGTTTACTTGATAGACCCCTACCATCCCTTAAAGGAAGGTGACCTTGCCATAACCAATTAGCTGTTTGCTAGTATAACTTCTGTGTCCCACCGCTTTCTGCCTGTAAAAGTTTTTCATTTTGTACAGCTCTTTAGAGCTCCTTTCTGTCTGCTAGATGGGATGCTGCCCGATTCATGAATCTCTGAATAAAGCCAATATGGCTTTAAAATGTATTCAGTTGAATTTTGTTCTTTTAACACCAGTGAGGGCAGAATACTGTGATTAGTGCGATTTGGTCAAGGACCCTCCCCCAGATCAACCAATTGTGTTTGTCACAATGATGAGCTTATGTTAAAACATGGAAGGTCTTGTCATCAGCACGGGGCAGGGGAAAAGAAGGCAATTGATAGGACAAGGGGAGTCCCTGTTACAGAATGCTGAAATAGAATTAAGTTCTCTGTTTATGAAGCTTTCTGGGTTGCCAGACTTTGAGCTTCTCAAGGACAGAATTGAGGCTAGTGTGTCTGTGAGTCTTAACCATGGTAAACATGCAGGAAATGCTTGTGGAATTGAACTTGAAATGCCTCTGACAACTTTTAGAGCTGTGTGTCCATCTTAGGTTCTCTCCAGAGAAGAACCAAAAGTAGCTGCAGAGATAAAGATCCTACTCTGCCTGAAGAATTTTCTAGCAAATAGAGTGGACTGAAAATGTTAGCAGGGATGTTGGAAGTTGAGTGTCATTTTCCTGGGTGGCCTTTGAGCTCAAGCAAATGAGCATGGGTCAGGGAAATTAAGAAAGATATTTCTGTACTGAATTGCATGTCTTTCCCAATAATATGGTATTATGATTCTATACACTCAACCACGGAAGACAAACTTAGACCAGGCATCCAAAAACACCACAGAAAGGAGAAGTAGCCACAGAATACAGCCAAAGCTTCTGCTGACCACATCTGAACACATACCTTCATGTGACCCTGGCTTTTGCCCTCTGAGTGATGTGGCCACTGGAGTTGAATCAAAGCACACCCTCATTTTACACCAGCACCTGCCTGTTTGTAGACCAAAATCTGCCCAACTTGGAATCTCCTAATTATTTCATCCTAAGATAAAGGACATCATTTAACCACATCCTGTGTACAATCAATAAATTGAAACTGTAAGCTATTTGGAAATCATTTCATTTCTTTCTGGTTTTTGACATAAAGTTTTGTTCATTTTAGTGAGAACATTTAAGATCCCATCTTAGTAAATTTCCATTGTGCAATACAGTGTTATCAACTATAGTCACCCTATTATACATTAGATCCTTAGACCTTATTGATCTTATACCCTTCATCCCTCAGCCACTAGCAACCACTTTTCTACTCTGTGTTTCTGAGTCTGACTTTTTTTTGGGGGGGGGGGATACCATGCAGTATTTGTCTTTCTCTATATGACTCACTTCACTTAGCATAATGCCCTCCAGATTCATCTGTGTTGTCACAAATGGTGGGATTTCCTTCTTTCTTATGGCCAAACGGCATTCTATTGTACACATATTCCACATCTCCTTTATCCATTCATTCACTATTGGACACTGAACATTGTTTGCATATCTTGGCCAGTGTGACTAATACTGCAGTGAACCTGGGAATGCAGATATCTCTTTGCTCTCTTCTTTTCATTTCCTTTGATTATATACCCAGAAGTGGGATTGCTGGATCATAGGGAATTTCTATTTTTAATTTCTTGAGGAACCTCCAAACTATTTTCCACAGTAGCTGCACTGATTTATATGCCCACCGACAGTGCACAAGTGCTCCCTTTTCTCCACATCCTTGCCAACACTTGTTATTTCTTGTCTTTTTGAGAATAGCCATTCCAAAAAGTATGAGGGGATAACTCGCTGTGGTTTTGATTTGCAGTTCCATGATGATTAGTGATGTTGAGTGCCTTTTCATGTACCTGATGGCCATCTGTATGTGTTCCTCAGAGAAATGTCTATTCAAGTCCTATGTCTCCTTTTTAATCGGGTTATTTGGTGAGTTATATGAGTTTCAGCATTATTTCTAATCTGTTTTTTAGCCATCCCTCTGATAAATTGGCATCTTGGATTTGTATAAGCATTTTCAGTGTCTTATTTTCTTCACACAAAGTTCTGCATACTTGAGAGATTTCCTTGAAAGCAGTTTTTTTATGTCACTTATATCTCAAAAAAGCTGTTTTTTAAAAAGTCAAAAAAAAAAAAAGATGTTTCCTTAATCACCAGCCATTTTAGAGGAAAATGTGATGAACGAGATCAACCTCATCCCCTCATTAGGGGAAACCCTGGGCAGGTACAAGAAAGAAGGGTCCCTTGGATATCTTTTCCCAGAGGCAGGGGCTCTCAGTTCTCAGAGAGAAACCAGAGTGACTTGCTGAAGCCGGATCACTCTAGCTTTGAAAGCTAACTGTTAAATTTGTAGGAATCATGTGAGCCCATTGTTAGACCATTGGTACCTTGAAATCAGTCATGATGAGGGTATTTACACCTCAGAAATTGACAAATGCCACAAGTTGGGCTTCTGAGACACCCCCCCCCCACTCTACCCCTCATCCCCACTTTACTAGCACATCACTGATTAGCTGCAAAAATCAACTCTTGTCACTGACTTTTTGCCAAATGATAGGACAGATTCTGGCACCAATACTCAGCTAAACCATTTAATTCTGTTCATGATTCCATAGGGGAGCAATATTAATATTAACATTTATACCAGGTTTCTTCTAAGTTTTTTTGGATTCATTGTAGTAGACACAAATGAGTAGTGCTATGTCCTAGTTGTCTTGAACACATCCTATATTCTTCCTAGGACTCATACCCTTTAAAGGTACTCAATGAGAAAGAGGAAATGAAGAAATGAGGCACCTATTTGAAGGCTATAATAATTTTTTTGAACCCTTGTGTACTGTTGGTGGTTGTGCAAACTGGGTGCAATCACTGCAGAAAACAATATGGAGTTTCCTCAAAAATTAAAAATAGAATTACCATATGATCCAGCAATCTTTCTTCTGGGTATACATCCAAAGAAAATGAAAACAGATTATTGAAAAGATATCTGCACTCCCATGTTTATTGCAGCATTAGTCAAAAAGCCAAGATATGGAAACAGCCTAAGAGTCCATCAGAAAGGAAATCCATAAAAAAGGAAATCCTGTCTGCCTTTTACAGCATCATGGATGAAATTTGTGGGCATTATGCTAAGTGAAGTAAGTCAGAGAAAGATGAATACTATTATGATATCACTTATTTATGAAATAGAAACTGAGAGTAGGATGGTGGTTACCAGGACCAATGGTGGGGCATGAGGAGGAGGTGGTGGGGAGTTGGTAGTGGAGATGTGGGTCCAAGAGTATAAACTTCCAGTTATAAGATGAAGAAGTTCTAGGTATCGAATGAACAGCATTGCAATTACAGTTAACAATACTGTATTATATACTTGAAAGTTGCTAAGAGAGTAGATCTTAAATGTCCTCACCACAAAAAAAGAAATGGTAATTATGTGACATGAAAGAGATGTTATCTGATGCTACAGTGGTTATGGTGATAATCATATTGTAATATATGTGTGTCAAATCAACAAGTTGTATACCTTAAACTTACACAATGTTATATGTCAGCTGTATCTCAATAAATCTAGAAAAAGTTAAAATAATATTTTCTTGTAGTTTCACAGTGTCTAATATTCCTAAGATTCCTAGATTCACAGTGTTTAATATTCCTAAGAAAACTTTAAAAAGAGAAAACTGTTAAGGGAAGAAGCATGAGAGGCTGAGATATGAAGCTGACCTGTTAGTCATTTCATGTGAATCTCGGTTAACTTAAGTGATTCTTTCTGGGTTGTTTAAGAAGGAAAAATAAATAAATAAATAAATGTATGAAAGGGCACCTGGGTGGCTCAGTGCAGGGGCATCTTACTCTTGATTTCGGCTCATGTCATGGTCTTAGGGTCTTGAGATTGAGCCCAGCGTTGGGCTCCACACTCAGCAGAAAGTGTGCTTGAGATTCTCCTCTGCTCTGTCTCCTATTGCCCCTCCCCCACTCTCTCTTTCTCTCTCTCTCTCAAATAAATAAACCCTTTTAAAAGAGTAAAAAAAAATGTATGAATAAGGGCATATGACAGTCAACTAACATTCCAACTTTAAGAAGTACATTTTCTGGGGTGTTTTTCCCATGTCACACTAATGGATACTTAGTGTCTCCCCCTATTTTAATAGAAACACAAAAACAAAAGGAAGGCTTGCAGAAACAACTATACGATCTACTTTGGCACATATTTATATAGCTTCTCCTCACCACCCAATAAAAACTAATTTCCAAAATCTTTTCCTTAAACAATCTGTTGTTCGGGGGAAAAAACAGGTTAAAGGGACACACCAGTAGCCTTGACTTACAGGTGTTTGAGGAGCTAACAATCTCATCCTGTGCTGAGACTTCAGAGATGGGAAACAAAAGTTCCCACTACTTCTTTGTGGAAGTACAGATAGACACCCAGAATTTACTGGAAATTCAAGTCAGCTCTTGTGAGAATTCTCTCTCTTTTTCACCACACAGAGCCTACAACACAAGAGCCCTTAAAAGATGGTGGGATCTTGAAGCCCATCTGCTCAATAAGCTGCAGACAGAGAAGAGACATGTTGAGACTATTATTAGAGAAATTTTTACTCTTTAAAATTCCTCAGGGTAACAGAAGGCCTTTTGGGGACTGAGGGAATGGAACAGGGCATTCTCATATCCTAGGAGGTCACTTCAGATTCATTGCTGGTTGCAGCATTATCAGATCTTCAAAACATGTAGGAACCTTGCATTAAAGCTCTCTGGATGGCTTTGGGAACATGTAGTTACAAACCCAGGGCCCCATTCAGTAGTTTCAGTATCCGTCCATCTCCATCCAAGGCTGTGCAAGCTTAGAACTTGTGCATGAACCGGCACAAAAGATACAGCAGGGTCAAAACCGAATACAGGTCAGAATTAAATTACATCACATAGATGAAGAATATATCACAATGCCCAGCATGTTCAAAGTACTTATTAAGAGAGATCTACTAAATTTTGGTATCAGAGTTGAGGTTGGAGTTAGAGTTGCTTTAAGTCTTGATATAGGTCAAATATTTGGAATCCTTTTGGTGTCTCTGAAATCACGATTGCATGTTGGATGCCAACCCACTGGTGTCTAAGTCAAACCTAACACTAACTCTCCAACTAGGTTACGAACTTCCTTGGCAAACAGATCTATATCCTGAAGTTCCTTTATCCTCACAGCATCTAGCTCTGGACTCTCCACATGTAGAAAAGTACTTAGTAAATACTTCACTTCTCTGATTTGTTAAAAAAAAAAAAATGCGGCCAGATTCTAAATGTCCTTCACAGGTGATTTTGTAAGTCAGAAAGAAGGTAGAAGTCTCGGGAGAAAGCCAAGAGTTCAGGCTGCCTCTGACTCCTTCAACTGCCTTGGCCCTTTATTATTGTAGTCTACATAAGAAGCAGCCATTTGTGCAAATCTACATACCAGTGGTTTCCAGTGAAATTTGAAATAACTAATAGGACTTGACTGCCATCTTGAAAACCCTCACAGAAGTTCTTATACTTCAACTTCAGACTCTCACAGGTAGTTATACCTAGAGAGAACGCACAATAGGGGTATTTCCCAGAAGCTGATAGAAACACAGTATAAAGTTGTTCCTGCTTATCAAATTAAAATAATAAAGATATAACTAAAAAAACAAATGGCTATCCACCATATGGTCCCAATTGGTCCAATGTGTGTTTAAGAGTGATCACCTCCATAATGTGTAAACTGAGCTCCTCCAGGATGAGAACACTCAAGCATTGTTGGTTCCACTTTCTCCTAAGTGCTCATCATCACTCCATAGCAAGGAAAAACTTTAGTAAAGGTCATACAAAAGCAGAACAAAACTCCTGTTTGTGGTGCTAACGGACATGGGGAAATGAGAGAGTTGATTGTGAAATTCTGGAAGACGAGATGCTTAACGAGTGTTTCCTGGTTACAAGGTGTTGTCTATGCCATCCAAATGAGCCATCGCCTCCATACAGGGGTGCCCACAAGGTGTGCCCTGAGAGCTGGTGATAATTGCAGGGTGGCTAGAGGCCAGAATTTCAACCTCAAGTAAAAGCCAGAATTATATCACCAAGCACCTATTAATCAGGATTAACCTCCAAGGATGCCAACTCTGGAATCTGCTTCACAAATAAGCATCTTCATGTACACTTTTAAGAGAAAACAAAACACTCATTTTCTCAGATGGAGTCATCTGGCTAGGTAGCTCCGGAAAAGATGTTTTCGCCCAATCATGAAAATAAACCAGTGGGAACGCCCTAAGAGAAGTTAGGGTGGGTCTATTGAAAAGCCATCAGCCCACCTAATGGGCCTGTTCCTGAAGCCTTTATAGGACTCGAATTTTTCTGGGAAATCTCTGCTTATGGTCAGGATAAGAAGCTGTTTCCAAAGAAGAATTGAGGTCCTCTGACTCATATTTAGGCCAAGAAGGCACTTTTATTTCAATTACCTGTTTATTTCCAGAAAAGAAATTCTGTTCCAACTCGACTAGACCTAGGAATAAATTTTGTTTTATATACCATACAAAGTACTTTTGTTCAAATCATTTCCTCATTGTCCTGTTTGCAGAAAGGTTAAGAGTTAACCTAAGGCTGGGGAATAAGGCAGAAACCTCCCTTGAGGCAGAGCTTAAGAGAAGGTAAGAACCCTGAGTTCATAAATGTCACAACTAAGTCTGGAGGCTCACAAAAATCCAGGGCTGAGTCCACTTCTCTGGCAGGCACCATCAATATCTTCTTTGGCTTGTAGCTTATAGGCACGGACTCATCAGGATATCCCAGGTGATGGGAGAGCAAGCAGAAGAGGGTTTTCAGAGCTGTGAAAGTTCTGAATATATTTGAGAATTTTTATTTTAATTTCCCTGAATCTTAACAATCCATTAAGAAGAAGATGGCCACTTGCATAAGTTGGACATTTCAGAAGCAAAAATCCCTTCCAAAAGGAAAATAACAGACCTTCAGATGAGTAGGTGAGAGCCTGTGGGTCACTACTTTGGGGAAATTATTTGAGAAGTTGCTTAAAGAAAAGAAAAATATAAAAGAAGTTGCTTAGAGTTTGTTATAGCAAGGAAGCACAGTAAATCAATTTACAAATATTGAAATTGAACGGTTCAGGAAAATCTACCTAAAGTATTTAGATTGTTACAATTTTTTGAGAAAGAAATCTCCCAGATGGTCGGAAAGACCAAAATCTTACTTATAGAATATACCTATAGGATACAATGTAAAATATGCCCTCTAATCATGGGGGTGGGGGGGTAAATACAAATATATATACAAGATTGCTCTTGATCAAAGTTACTCTTCAAAGACATTTTCTGATCTAACTTATATAAAATACATTTTATGGACACCTGACTTTTATTTTAATCTTTCATCTCAAGTATAGATGGTTTTTTACTGAGCTCCGTGTCTTAAAATTATAACTCTTCATTTTGATCAGACTTTGTAGTATACATAAATTAGCAAACATGCACAGCATCTCCCTGTTAAAAACAAGTTGTTTTAATGAAAACATAACCTGAAAATCAAGCAGTATTTTTTGGAGGGAAAAGACATTGGTTGAAATAGCAGTGTCTTATTGACATTAAAAACAGTTGACATAACTCTGCAAGGATGCTGAAATTTAACTTTTGTATGTTTTTATTATACCCAGAGTATCAAAGATAACAGAATTTATTCATAGAATGGCAGTCATTGAATTCAGTTTTCTGGTACAATTTTCTTCCCATATAAACTCATAAAAAATGTGATGGGTGAACCATTAGGAATGCTTAAAGCAGCCCCTGATGTATGCCCGCACAGAAAGAACAGATAGATTGCGAAATGTTTATGCCTTTTACATTTTTTACAGTATTAATAAGGAAACACTGTGATTACCAATCAGAAAAGACTCCAGAGTGCTGCTTGTAAAGTGCACCATTATAAAGATTTATATCTGTATCTGGGGAGTAATATGGAGCATTGATATTTTAAGGAGCTCAGTTCAAAAATTTCTTTATTCAGTGAAAGCCTGGGAGAGTGAAGCATCTTTTTTCCTGTGGCAGAACTGTGTGTATTGTGGTTACCTGATGATCTCCATGGTGGGAAGAAATAGACTTGGTCCCCAAATAGTCACCAAATGCTTGAAAATGGATTACAAGGGGGCGATGCAAATTTTTAGGACCTTTGTCCATTGTCACTGGAGGTGAAACGGGTATGGAGTTCTGCTCTAGGGCCCATTCTGTGTCAAGAATGTGTCAAGTGTGTTAGTCCCACCCAGAGGCCCCAACCCCACCAGCGCAAATCTGTCCTCCGTTCTCTGGGACAGTTTCAGCCATCTAGAGACATCTCATAAAGCCTTAGGGAGATAAAGCTCTGTATTATTCTGAGGTACTGCCATGGACTCCTACTTGGTACCATCTGAGCAAATGCTCAGAGAAGATCACATCTTCTAGTTTATGGCCAAAGTCTATATTCATTTTCCAAGTTTTCTAAGCAATATCTAGGCAGAGCTTTATAATCAGTCCCATGATTTCCCAATCTCCAGTACAAAAGCACACACTTTAGTATTAATCTACTTTCAACTAGAATCTGTTACAATAATCTATGCCAGTCAGGTTGCATTGTCCTGCAAGTATCATCAGGATTTTAGTGGCCTCAGTCACCCTGGTCTGGAGATCAGGAGGCCAGGCTGGGGCAGCAAATTGAGGAAGGGTTTAGGACTCAGGCTTCTTCCAGCTTATAGGCAGCTCTCTCCTTGCTGATAGTAAGAAGCCTGCTGTACCTCTGAGCATGGTGTATGATCAGGCAGAAAGACAAGCGACAGGGGAAAGACAAAGAACAGGGTTCCTTCTTTATTCCAGACTTTTATACTGGAAGGGAAGCTCCTATGACCATGCACAGCTGCATGTAAGTCTGGGAAATCAGGGTAGTGTTTTTGTTTGTTTGTTTATTTGTTTTTTGTACTTTTTAACTGGGGATAGTAGCATACTGAATAAAATCAGAATTCTGAAAAAATAGATGTTAGGTAGCCAATAGAGTCAGCCACATAATTTACTTTTTAAACCTCCAGAAGGAGCTTTTTCTTGTCATGTCTAAAACCGTGCTATCCAGTCCAGTAGCCACTAGGCACATGTAGCTATTTCAGTGAATTTAAATTAAATAAAAAAATTCAGCTCCTCAATCAGACTAGCCACACTGAAGTCACTAACTACAATAATGAGTGGCTCCCCTTTTTGGATAGTGCTGTCCCAGAGGCTTCTTTCCAGGAAATGGATGCTCCTGCTTTCTACACCCCATATGTTTTCATTCAAAGCCATTTCCTTCACTTCTGTCTTGAATTGGGGGGGGGGGGAGGCAAATCACTACTTTTTAGGTAAAACTCTTTTAAGTTCATGGCATCACAAGGAAATCACCCCTTGCCTTAGTTTAGGTTATTCCAAAATCTGAGGCTAAGAAAGGGCTTGGGGGCAGGTAGTTTATATGGGAGGTGTCCCACCATCACCAAAACAGAACAAACACACACACACACACACACACAGGAGTGAAGGGGTGAAAGCAGGGAGAACAGGAAAAGGAAAGACTATAAAGATGGGTCACAGAGGTTGCTGTAGCAAGCAGGGAGTCTTGACTCCCCTGGGACCTCTGAAGAACACAAAATTTTTCCTAGGATCCCCTGTTCAAAGGAGTCTAGGGCCCTAGCTCCCACGGCCCAAAGGTTGAGGTTTGCCCCTGCTAGGTTAACTCCCCTTTCCTTCCAGGCTATCTCTACGTACTAGCTGAATAGGTCCCCCAGTTTTTTGTTTTGTTTTGTTTTGCTCTGTTTTATTTTAAGTAAGCTCCATGCCGAGAAGAGTAGCCCAATGTGGGGCTTGAACTTATAACCCTGAGTCCGAGACATGAACTGAGATCAAGGGTCAGACATTTAAGCTACTTAGACAGCCAGGCTCCCCAAGGCTCCCCCAGCTCTGAAGAAACACATCAGGCATAAAATGGGTGGCTATGTGACTAGGGCTGAAGGGGATCCTGTTAGCACTACCTGTTATACATATCACCTTCATTGCTGGTGACTAAATTTTAAGCTTGGTTCTCTTTGTACAGGATTTTGGCGCTACTCAACCAGGCAGCTGGAAGGGCTCAAGAGTTCATCAATAGACTTGCAGCCATCGTTAGTCACTATTACTCTTTGTATCTTTCTCTTTCTCCACTATAACTAAGATTAGGAGCTTGAGCCATTAGAGGAAAGAAAGGAAGGAGGGAAGGAGGAAGAAAGAGAGAGAGAGAGAAAGGGAAGGAAGGAACGAAGAGGAGGGAAAGGAAAGGAAAGGAAAGGAAGGCGGGGTAAGGGGAGAAGAGGGGAGGAAAAGGATGGGAAGGGAAGGAAAAGAAAGGAGCAGGTGGTAGCAGCAGCCGCTAAATCAATGTCACTTGCACAGTGCATCTTAGATCAGTATGTTTGGGGAATTAAATGGGGTCTTCCTGTAGGAAGAGCAAATGCCTCTCACATTCAAGCATCTGCCCTGATGCTGCTTCAGAGCGGACTGCTGACACTGGGCTGAGATCTGAAGGCTGCCAGGCGTGGCTCCTCTTCCATAATCTATCCCATCCATCCATCCACCTCAGCCTGGAGGTCAACCATGCAAGAGCTCTGCTCTGACTTTGCAACCCCAGAGTTCTGCATTGAAACCAACTGCTCATGGAGGAGAAGGTCTGTCATCACAGAGTGGAATTGCTTTGAGGTTTGGCTTTATCTGACAGTTGGGAGAGGACACTGAGGAGCTCAGCTTATGGAAGGGGCCTTGATCATGAAAGACCACAGAAGGCAGCAGGAGACACAGAACTGCCTGAGCAGAGAGGTCCCAGCCCTTGCGCCCTTACCTTCCTCACCCATGCCTAGAGACAGGAGCACTGATAAAAGACACCAAAGGTGGGGTACTTGGGTGGCTCTGTGGGTTAAGCCTTTGCCTTTGGCTTGGGTTATGATCTCAGGGACCTGGGATCAAGCCCCACATCAGGCTCCCTGCACAGCAGGAAGCCTGCCTGCCCCTCTCTCTCTGCCTGCCTCTCTGCCTACTTGTCATGTTTCTCTCTCTGTGTCAAATAAAAAAATAATCTCTTAAAAAAAAAAAAAAGTACCAAAGGTAAACTTTCATTTTGTTGCTTTGAGCCAAGAATAAAATTGGGCAAAATTGGCCCATTCATGATTAAATATTTCTTGAGCATTCACAAAGCACCATGCCTAGGGCAAAACTCCAAACACACAGTGATGACCAGAACAGAAACGGTCCAGATCCCAAGGAGCTACAGTGCTAGCAGGGAAGACTTCCTTTTAATCCAATAAATAAACTAGCAAATAAGTACAAGTCTAATAACTCACAAGGGAAAAGAACAAGGTCCTGGTTGACCCTCCTTCTGAGAAAGTAACACATAAACAGAGGCCTTGAAGGATGGGGTAAGGAGGAGAAAGAACCTTCTAGAAAAGAAGGGGTTTATCTGAAGACCATATGGACTAGGAAAAGAGCTCGGTGTCAGTAGCACAGGGGACCCAATGAGCATGTAGAGAAAGACAGTGGCTAGGACACATAGGCCTTAATAGACCTTCATCTTTCTTGTTTCACAATTCTAGAACAAAATCCCACATTCTGCGTTCTTCATTTGTACTTGGGTAATTCCTGTGTACCTTCTTTGCCTGACAATAATAATGACAACAAGAACTAATACCGTGTGACACCTCCATGATTCACTTCGGATTTGTGCACTAGTATTTATTTATTCACTATTATTAATACAGTTAAACATAAAAATAATGACACTTAAGGGAAATGCCCTTAAGGGAACTTTGGATGGATTATCTCAGTTCATTCTCAACACAAGACTTTAGAGCAAGAATCATCACCACCCCCCATTTCAGAGATGAAGAAAACAAAGCTGAAGTAGATTGAGAATTGATCCTAAGGTTGCACAGCTAATAATGTAGGTATATCTGATTCTAAAATCCATGCTATGGACTAGGGGTTGGCAAACTACAGCCCATGGGTCAAATACTGCCCACCACCAGCGTTTTTGGAGAACCGCCATGCCCACTCATTTGCATACTGTCTCTGACTGCTTTCCCACTACAGTGGCAGAGTTGAGAGACTGTATGGTCCATAAAGCCTAAAATATTCAGTATCTGGACATTTACCAAAAAAGTTTGCTGACCCCTGCTCTAGACAGGACAAGAGCTTTTATTCAGACACTCTTGGAATTCCCTTGGGATAAATTCTCTAAAATTACAAGCATCTATGTTTAGCTGTGTATTTTTTCTGAGGAAAAGGTCCATGGCTTTCATCAGATTCTCAAAAGAATTTATGGCTTAAAAAAATTTAAGAGCTCAATTGAGCCAGAAGATGTTTTAGCATAGCGCTTAAAATGTGTGTGGTCCCCACACCATCAGTGGAGAACATGCTGGGAAGTTGGGAACGTCTACCTGGGAATTTTTCAAAATGCAAATTTCTACTAAATTAGAAATCCTGGGGATGGGGCCTAGCAATCTGTGTTTTAACAAGTCCCCCAGGTGGTTCTGAAGCTTGCTTAAGTGTGAAAACGTCCAAACTCACTGACTCACCCAAAGTCAAAACTCACAAGACCAAAGTCAAAACGTTGAATGCCTACACACGAGAACTCTCTGGTTTAACCATAATTTTTTTGTATTTTATGGAGGGGGGGTGTAGAAATGGCTTATTTAAACAGATACTTGAAGTTGTCATCTCAACCATTGGCTAGGACTGTCACTGTGGCTTTTAAAACCGAACATTTAAGTTCATCCGAGATTTGAAATTAAAGAACATTTCAGCATTTGGCTTTCTTGCCTTTCAACATTGGACTCTCATTTAAGCTGTTCAGGCTGATTGTTAATGGCCAGCTAGGGTAAACCCCTCTGCAGACGCCACACTGTGAAAAACATACTAGAGACCACCATCTGGCCCATTCTTTTTTAGTGACACAAGTGACAAAATGGCCAAACATAAAAATTCACTGCCTTGGAACTGGAATCTTTCCTCCAACAAACTAGCTCACTGTGGCAAGTGTGCCTACCCAGCCACCATCTACAAACCCATTTCTGGTCCAGACCTGGGATGACTCCACCTCATGGCCCCTCAAACCTTGCCTCATGCTCTAATCTCCACCATTTCTCTCAGCAGAGCGGTTTCTTTCCGCCTTCGAAATCATGACCGTTACTGTAGAGATGAAAATAAGTTTGTCGCTGTTGTTGCCGTTTCAGATGATGGTTTTACAGGAAAATAAGAGGATTCAGGAGGCTTCTGTCATTTTCCTTTCCTATGTTTTCTTTTAATTCTTAGAGCTGCCTCATCAGAGGTGCTTTCTCTTTTATGCGCTCAGGCCATTTGGGGGAAGCCTTGTCCTTGGTTTGGATGAACTTACCCAGAGAGATAGCCACTTACAGAAAAATGCGAAGCTAACCAGCTGCCCAGTTCAACCATAACTTCACAGCATTGTCTTCCAGCTCAGAGCCCCATGCAGGGTTTTTCATTGTCTATACCCCTCCTGCAGCGATTCCAGAAGTTTCACATAAACCTATCCTACACCTGCATAATTTAATAATTATTATATCAATATTTAATTACCCTCCACCTGCATAATTTAAATCAATTTTTTTGCTTGTTTTCTCCATTTGGAGCTCAGGGTGTATAAAGCAGGTGTGCTGATGTTGAATGTGGCATTTTCTGGAAGATTCCCTCTATAGCATTAACGAGATCTCTCTGCCTGAAAGCGGAAGAGAAGCATTGTGTGTGGCTCATTAGTGCAGGTAACCTGGTCTGGTAAGGACCGTTTCGGTGGTTCAGTGGGATTTGGTCTGTATTTGCCCGCAATCAGCTGGAGAAAGTGCACTGTGCTACTCATTCCTCTCATTTTCTCAGTAGCTTCCTACATGTTATGTTTACTCCCTCCTTTAGCACTGTTTTCTTCAGAAACCCACTAAAATCCGTATTCTTGAAAAGACTCCATGGCCACCAAATTCCCTCTTATTAGAGGAATAATAACAGTAGATTATAATAAAAGCCAATAGTGCCAGGCACTGTTCAAAGTGCCTGACCCAAGTTATCTCATGTGATCCTCAGAACAAGGCTGTGAGAATTTGAGTATCAGCCCCATCTCACAAATGAGAAAACTAGGTTCAGAGCGGCTAGATAATGTGTTCAAGTTTACAAAACTAGCAAATAGGGAAGCTGGGATTCGACACACCCTGCCCCCCTTGCCTAGGTCTAAAGACAATACTACTTACGTGTATGTTCTCTTCCTTCCTTTGGCCTCTTATCACAGGTTCCATGCCCATGTCCTCCAGCTGCCTTCATCCTCCTATTATATGAAGCTCTGATCCCCTGTGATGTTTGCCTTTCTCCTCCACCTCCAGGTGTGCCCCCATTAGCCCTATGTATCTCTCTATTGCCTGATGTTCCAATGATTTGTGTGGTTATGTGGCTCCCTCTTTTTATTTATTTTTTATTTTTTTAATGATTTTATTTATTTATTTGAGAGGTAGTGAGAGAAAGAAAGAGAACTCAAGCAGCGGGGGAGAGAGAAGCAGGCTCCCCACTGAGCAGAGCCCCATGTGGGGTTTAATCCCAGGACCCTGAGATCATGACCTGAGCCAAAGGCAGACGCTTAACCAGCTGAGACACCCAGATGTCCCTTACTTAAAATACTTACTTAAAATACTAGGCCATAACTTTTCCATCCTTGGATGCCTATCCCAAGATCTTGCAGAGGCCACAGGCTCTGTGAACATGCATTGATTGCCATCGCAGAAAGAAGAGAGAAAGGGATCAGGAAACAAAAAACAAAGACAAAGAAAAGAGGCTCAAGCAAAAAGGAGAGAACTTTCCTTTTACCTCAGAATCCCCTTTTATCCCTTCCAGCTATTCCTGCTTATGCAACAAGGATGAGTTGCCACTGGGGCTGGGCTACTTTCAAGCCATGTGACCTTCACCAAGTTACCAGACCTCCCTGAACTTGTTCCTCAGCTTTGAAAAAGTAAGACATGAAAAGTCTGGACTTAGGTGGCATTTATAAAGGCATTGGTTCCATAAGAAGCACTCAAAGAGGGCTAGCTTCCTTCCTTAGGACCAGGAATTGTAATTGTGTGTTGAGGACATGGAGTAGGCACGCAGTTAGGCAGTTTCAGGGAGCTCAGCTCCATTTAGGAAGAGGGAAGTTCTCCTGGACACAAAAGCTATGAATATGATGTCGGGGTTGGGGGACATCAGGTCCAGGGCCAGATTCAGATTTTGTGCATCCTAAAGTTTATACAGCTTGGGAGACTCATTAAGAAAAAGAATATCTTGGAGCACCTGGATAGCTCAGTGGGTTAAAGCCTCTGCCTTTGACTCAGGTCATGATCCCAGGGTCCTGGGATCAAGCCCTGCATCTGGCTCTCTGCTCAGCAGGGAGCCTTGTTCCCTTCTTCTCTCTGTCTGCCTCTCTGCCTACTTGTGATCTCTCTGTGTCAAATAAATAAGTAAAATTTTTAAAAAAGAAAAAAAAAAGATTATCTTACTTTTGCAGATTTTACCAAAACATAGAACCACATGAACCCATGGCTAGGGCCCTCCTGGGATCTTGGAAGTAGTCTGTGCCAACAGGAGTCAGAAACCTAAGTTTCATTCATTTTCTGATACTTCCACCTCTAGTCAGGTCTCAAGGCAAAGTTTGCTCCCAACTTTGAAGCAGATCACTTATTATACAGCTTGGTAGTTGGAGTTGGACACCAATAAATAAAGTTCAAGGGGGCCTGGATCACTTTTTTAAATTTTCCCTTTTGTCTTACCTCAATGGAGCTTTTTCTTTTCTTTGCTCTAGAAAAGTCTCTGGGTGAATGAACCCCTTTTCTTTCACCTGTCTCCAGTCAGAGTACATCACTGCACTCACTCATCACCTCTCTAAATTTCCAGCGGCAGCACCCTTTTTTGGCTCACAGGAATCAATTTGCCTCTTTAAAATTCTGTCCAAACTTGCCCTATGCCTGTGTTTGTAGAAGCAGCTGGAAACTAGGAACCCCATGTTCTGCTCTCCTACTAGTGAAGGACTCACTGGACCCCTAGGGCCAATAGCTAGGGCCTTGGGGTCTTGATTCCTCACTCTGTAAAACAGAGTGGCATACTAGGCATTTTCCTAAGACCCCCCTCTTCAGATAGCCTATGAACTGACAGGGGATGAGAGATGAATGAGGTCATGCCTTTTAAAGACTTGGCACCCTTGAATGGAAATGCAATGTTTAATTAAAAGAAAGATGTTTTCCCAGGTTGAGTTTCTTTTTTTTTCTTTCTTTCTTTCTTTCTTTCTTTCTTTCTTTCTTTCTTTCTTTCTTTCTTTCTTTTCCTCTTTCATCCTTTTTCTCTTTCTTCCTTTCTTTCTTTCAAAGATCCTGGGAGCAAAGTGAGCTGGAGCTTTGCATGTGTAGCACTCAGCACTCACGGCCTGAGAAATGTTTATCTTAGAAGAACACGCCGAAGTGTGGTTAGAACAAGGGAAGAAATAAAAAGAAAGTGAGATCATTATCAGATTTACTGACACTTCAAGGGAAAAAAAGGAAAGAAAGAGAGAAAGATAGAAGGTGATCCTAATGAGAGAAAACCAATAGAGAAATACAAAGAGAAAAGTATAAACTTGAATGTTTACAGAAATGAGCTACCTTGGCATTGCCCTTACTCAACCTCTTCTTTATCATAACTGGGATTATGATATTCTCTGACATTCACAGCTTAAAAAAGCTGGGCCCCAGGGAAGCAGGGTCACTCATGAGAGACTCCATAGCTCGTTTGCAGCAGAGATGAGATGAGAGTCTAGTATCTTGACACCATCCCCCCGCCGCCCCTGCCCAGAGAGGTCTTTCCACTACACCACACTGACTATAGAGAACAACTCGGCCGGACAGAAAGGTCTACTGATATGCCAACTTATTAATTTCCAGTATAAACAGTGCTGGTATTATGAGAATTTTCAACCATGAGACCTCTGAGGTCTGCTTTCAACAAATTTATTTGTAACTAACTGCATTCCTCATATAAGCTGCTAGTAACTCTTGAAACTAGACTATTCTCATCATGCTGTAGGCAAATTTCCCTGCCCTGTAGAGGCTGACAGTCTTAGTTGAAGAAATAGAGTGTAAGCACATCAAAAATTGACGAATAATCCTGATGAGCCATGAAATAGGATTAGCCATGAAAGTCCTGGGAAATGCTGGAAAGGTTTGGGAGTGGAGCCATCTGGGGCCTCAGCTCGACATGAAAAGCTGATGAACTTGGGGACAGGACCTGAGAATTCATGGTTGGCATAAGGAACTTTGAAGGCAAAGACCTGGAGATAGGAACTGTAGGATATAGGATCAGTGAGTTCTCCAATATGGCTTGTTTGAGACTTGGTTTACAGAAAATAGTATGCAGGGGTGAGTTTGGGCCAGACTGGGAAAGACAAAATTAAATTTGAGCAAAAGGAGAAGAAATTTGATCTTGGAAGTGAAAGGAGTCATGGAGATTTTGGTACTAAAATGATGAAAATGTTGGAATTCACCTGGCGCAGTGTACACTAAGGATTCTAGGGCAAAAGATTAACAGAAGAGAGATTAGCTTCATAGATTTTTAGGTACACAATGATCTTGAATAGCATATGCATGTTTCCTAACTCTGAGTTGTATTCCTGCTTTAAGCAGAATTTTCCCCAGAGATAGGGGAGAAGGAAGCTTGGGCAGCATCGCAAAGACCAATACAGTCCATGCCCATCGTCAGGAGTCCTAGTCACTGGAAAGTTAGGGGCTGTCCAGTTTGGAAGGGCTGCCCCCTCCAAAATTCTCAGGCCGTGTTAATAGCCAAAGGAGAAGCTAAAATTGTCACAACAGTCACAAAAATGAGGGAACTAGAATCAGAATTAGCACGACTCAAAGTCAGGCCCCAGGCTCCAGCCCCCACACTCCCCAGCACTAACTGCTGCCTCCAGGCAGGGCCAAGAGGAAATCCACAGGCACACTGGCTGTTTGTTTGAGCCCGCCTGGCAGTTCACCAGGGCCAGCCGCGCCACACACACAACCACAACCGTCAGTTGAAAAGAGGAGGAAGGACACCTGGGGGGCTTCAACCTTAAAATAAGATCTGTGAACACTTGCAAAACAACCACCCTCTGGGCAAGCTGCCTCCCATTATGTTTGTATTCCTCTGGGCTTTGGACTTCTCCGTGTCTGCAGCTGGCACAGAAAATGTTGGAGTGGACTAGGCCTTCTCGGAATGTTTTCTCTTTATTGTATGGTGTGTGCCCATGCCCACAAGAGCAAGGTATCCAGGACTAAAGAAAACACCAATTCATATCTGTAGCAGGAAGAAAACACTGCTCAAATTAAGTTCAGTCTCCGTATAACCAAGACGTTGTCCGTGTCTTCCCTAAAACGCTGGTCTTCACCCACCAAACTTTTGCTTATGCAAGTGCCCCTCTGCACCTACTGAAACCCGCCTTGTCTTTCAAACTCCATCGCTGTCTGTCAGCCTCCTCCTCCAAACCTTCAGCCCACATGGCACCTCCAAAAAACTGCTCAGTTAAGCCCTATAATAGTAAGTTCCTATTGTATGCCCAATGCTTTGCCAGATGTCAGGGGGAAAAAAAAAACAAACCATACCTACCCTCAAGGAACTCATTGTCCATTAGAAGAAATGAATGCATGAATAGCTGGCCTTAGTAAGATGGGAACAGTGACCTAAGGGGCACACGTACTAAACACCAGCCTTAGTGCCTGCCTAGAGCCTTCACTAAGAGAGCAGCTTGAGTTGCTGTGTTCATACTACATGGCCCCTCTGTCCTCCAGAAGCAGCTGATGGACCAGTGAAGGGCAATAAAACCAAGGACAGCCAATAAGGCAGGCTATTGGTAGGCTACCAAGTAGCTGGGCTTAGAACAGTTGACTCCCACAGAGCTAGACCAATCAAATCCCTATTTTGGGGAATTTAAAATAGAACATAAGGCAGGAACATGGCAACAATGAGCAGGACTAAGAGTTGAAAGGCTGTGAGGTAGGAGGAGGCAGAACGACTGTGATGGATCTTAGTGAGCTCTGCAACAACCACTCTCATCATTAATATTTAATGAGTGACTAGTACATGCCAGATTTTGTTGTCATTATTCCCATTTCATACTTGAGGAAGCTAGGACTCAGATGGAGTAATTCACTTCTTTGGGTCTCAATTCAAATATGCTCTCCTTACCACCTGACCCTCCTCGACCACCCTGTTGATATCCTTTCTAGCCTCAATACTCCAAATGTGGCCTGTGGACCAGCAGCAGCAACATCAATTGGGAAGTTCTCAGAAAAGCAACATCTTGGCCCTACCCCAGACCTTCTGAAGTACAATGTGCATTTCAGCAAGATCCCCAGATGATTTGTTTCCACATGAAAGTTTGAGAAGCCCTTCATATTAGCTTATGTTACATATATTGCTTCCTATTGCTTAGGACAGTCTATACTTTTTATTATTTTTTACAGCCATTTTGAATACAGTCCTAAACACATAATTTTTAAAATAAGATTGTAGGTTCCATAAGGGCTTGAGTTTTGTTTGAACTTGACCACCTCACCTCTTTATCCTCCAAACTTGAAACATATGGTAGGCATTTCAAAAATATCATTTGAATAAACAGATGAATGAATGCTTTTGCCCAAGTTCTCACAGCTAATAAACAGTTGAAATCACTACGTAGGACTTCAAACCCAATAGGTGGTGGCTTCCTATTTGAAGCACACATTCCTCCAGTTTCTGAGAAGGCTGGAGGCTAATGGCAATGACCTGACCTGCTCCCAAGGAACTGTCTTTGGCAACCCCATTCATGGAGACACCCTCTGTCCAGGACCAGCCTACACCCAAGGACTAGTGAATAAGGACATAAAAATTCTCAGCCCCTCTTCCCTTAATTCAGGGCAACTCAAAAGGTCCATGCCGGCTCCAGATCTCCTCATTGAGAGCTGAGGATTTGTACTGTGGGCCTTATGTTCAAATTCTCCCTCTGCCCAGTCCTCTGTCCTTCCCTCCCAGGAACCGAATCTAAGGGCATCTCCCTCCAATTTTCTGTCTTCAAAACTCCCTCTCAACGTATGTCTCCTGGGGAACCCAACCTGATACCAAGGGACCCATGGGAAAAGGTAGAGTCATAGTGATGGTGGCATTCAGAGAAGATACAGGAGCTCCTGCCAAAGAGCTCACTTGGATTATTTCCAGATTCCAGGAGGGTCACTTCTTCCTCCCCTAGAGCTCCCATGACATCTGTAAGTGAGCCACAACGAAAGTGACTACATCAGAGAGGTATGAGGAGGAGTCCCTGGAAGTTCAGAGGGAGTGTGAATGATTTTAATGCAAGGGATAAGAGAGACTCTAACTGTGTAACCATTGTGTCCAATACAAGATTTCAAAGCCAGGTAGTAGTATAGCTCAATAAGCAGTAGACACAAAGTATAATGTAATAAATACAGTCCTAAACACGTAATTTTTGTGTATGCTCTGTATCAGAGCATAAGGTCCCAGGAACAAAACACTGAAATATCAAAACTGACCTACAAATAAAGCAAAATAAAGAAAAGAAAAAAATCTCCTACTGAAGTCATGAATTATCATTTGCATTTTAGACATAAAGTGTACAACACATTCAACATATAATCTCAGCAATGGAAAGTGGGTGAATTGGCATCAAGTAATATTGAAAAGGGGTTCTGGTGATTGAAGTACTTAAAGGAACTACAAGTAGAGCCCATTCGATAGTCTTGAAGGGAGAACTCCAGAGAGAAAGAAAACAGTTAAGCAGGACTGATGTCCAAGTAGTGGACCAATTTCAGCCATCTATCAGTGGATGTGTTTGTTATCTCACCAGTGTTGGAGATGCAATGGGGTTTCCCATTATCCCTCTACCCAAAATAACTAAAACCTGAAGGGAAAAAAAAAAAAAAAAACACAGCTCTTAAAATGTTGGACATCAGATCACAAAGGACAATGATCCCTGAGAGACATAATATAAATAAGGTGAGCCCAACAATTGCTCCAGATTACTACCTGAAGACAATTTCTAGGCCATGGTACAGGGAAGGGAACTCTGGGCAGATTCCAGTGGGATCTGAGTTGAGGAGACTGGGAGTCCAGGGAAGTCAGGGCAGCTATAATTCACGGGGCTAATTCATTGTCTAATCTGTACAGGGAGAGAATTTCAGCAATCTACAGAAGGTCCCTCTCAAATATTCAGCTAAGAACTAACCAATGCTCAGGAAATGAAGAGGAAACAATGCCCAGGAGCAGGGAAAAAATGAACCCTACCTGAAACAGAGCTCTGATCCCACCTACTAAAGCTTAAGAGCCAGACTTGGAAGGATGGATAATGGAACCATGTCTCGGACCAAAGCTCAGCAATACAGAAATACAAAAATATCCAGCACCCACCAAGATAATATTCACAATGGCTGGCATCAAATTAAAAATTACCAGGCACACGGAGAAGCAGAAAATGCAACCCATCTGGGTCAATTGAAACTGACCCAGAATGACACAGATGATAGAATTAGTCGACAAGAACATTAAAGCAGATATTATAACTGTATTCCAGATATTGAAGAAGCTGGAGGAAAGACTGAACATGTGAAGCAGGGGCGTGGAAGGAATTTTTTTTTTATAATCAAGCTTCTAGAAATGAACCTGTGAACTGAGGCATGAGGTCTGCACTAAGAATTCTCAAAAGTCGTTCTGCTCTTCCCAGAGAAATTAAAAACTCAGCCATTATTCCCCTTTTTAACTCTTCCATCCCTGAGGAGAGCCCTCTAGGGCTGCTATTTGGGGCCCTGGGTCAGCAAAATGGGCCCGTCAGTATTTCTACTGAAGCTGGTGCTTCACAGTGTCCGAAGTGGGATCAGCTGCCACAAAGGGGCAGCAGTTCGCTTCTCATAAAGCAACCAGCACCAGAAGGAGCAAGGGATGGGTGGCAGGGGGGGAGATGAGTCCTGGTCCCCTCTGCCCCCCAAGCAGCTCTGTGTCTTTGGGCCAGCCCATTAAGCTCTCTGAACCCCAGTTCTTTAATCTGGAAAATAAGGATAACAATTCAATTGTGTGAATGCATCTAAAAGTTCTTTGTAAAGTCCACATTTTTGTAATTACTTTCGCACACCACAAAAGCCAGGAGATATGTATCAGCATCTGTGGGTATGTCACATGTTCTTCCTCAACCCCCAACCCTACCCTCAGGAATCTCTTAATCATCTTTATCTTTTTATTGCCATGCCTCTGACATTCCTTGGGGCTTCTTAGTTCATAATAAATAAGATAAGAGCAAGTAAGACATTACTTGAACAACTAAGAATGGGAGAGAAATTTTAACAGCTTGCTATTCTCGTTCTCCATGTTGTATAACAAGCCACTCTAAACTTCAGGGTGTAAAACAACAACCCTTTTATTATGCTCCCCAATTTCGTGGGTAGGATTTGGATGGCATTCAGCACGATGTCTTGTTGCCACTGCACCGTGTCTGGGGCCCCAAGCTTGGTAGACTGGAATTGCTGCCAGCTGGTAACATCTTAAGTCTCCCCTCACATGTCCGCACCTGATCTAGGATACCTTGAAAGCTGGGCTCAGCTGGGACTGTTGTCCACATCATCTTCACATGGCCATTCTGTGGGCATGGGATTCTCATAGCATGTCTGAGTTCCAAGAAGGATCACCCAGAGAGAGTGTCCAGAGAAGAAATGCTGTACAAGAACTAAGTGCAAAGCATGGCCTTTATAGCCCAGTCTTGATAGTCCACCATTGGTGGAAGCACTTACAAACCCACCCAGATTCCAGGGGGAGGGACTTAGACCCCTTCTCAATGGGAGAAATAGCAAAATATTGGGGGCCATATTTTTAAAGTGCCAAGCTCGATATCTAAATTCTGCACAGCAGAAGTAACATTGAGGCTTAGTCAAGTTTCCGGGACAAATGATGGTCAATGGCGCCATCTTTCCCCAGAATAATCTGGCCCAAAGAAACCTTCTCTTCAGTAGTCCATCTCTCTGGGTTATCTGGATCATCATTTATATCAATCATTTTGCATCATCAACAGAGGATTGTAAAATGTCATGTACTGGCAACCATGGAAATTAGACCTGGCTTGTTAGAAGCATAAAATTCAAACCCTCCTACAAAATTATTAGCAGGATGGAACCAATTTCAGAGTTGCCCTCTGAGCTTAATTCAAATGACCTTAGGACACACAAGAAAAACTGTTTTTTCCTGAAGCTAAATGAAAATCTCGGAAAATTTTAACTGACAGTGTGTTTGTATTAGACTCCCTGGTCTTCAGGGGCTACTCCAAAGAAAGTCAAAGCTAATAAAAGCATGTGTTCTAATAAGTGACATAAGAAGAAAACAGTCCTGTCTCTGTAGGTATTCAGTCTGCAGTTTTTCAAGTTTTAAGAAAAAAATGACAAGCGTGGTCTGAATCTGAAGGATCTGGGCTCAATATTTATGGTAGTATAGTGGGATGTGTTAGGACACCACATTGTCCAAAAGAATTAGTATAGGATCTGGAGAAAAACTCTGCCTTGGGGAACATGCCAAATTCACCCCAAAAAGTTAGGCTCAAGCAAATTGAAGAAGCTGGCATAAGCTGGAGTGCCAGTGTTGGGAGGCCCTGTCCATTTGGTTTGGTTTGCTTTGAAACGAAAATGCGGCCCTTGATTTAGAAAGAAAAGCACAATCACAAAAAGGGACAATGCAATGCCAGGCCCCAGCATGGTGGGAGAGGTGGACAGACAACTGCCTCTCTTAGCAAAGAAGAATCTGTAACATAAAATGATGAAAATTATTTTATACATGAAATGTACATGAAGACCTGTAAGTCAGATAGGCAATGCAGTGGTTGGAAATGTAAACCCTAGAGCACATCTTCCCAATTTGAATTCGAATTGTCCTCTTCTTTGGCTGTGTGACCTTGAGCAATTACCTCGTCTCCCTTAAGCTTTAGTATCCTCATCTATAAAGTGGGGGAAAAAATCATAGTGGTTCTCTCAGGGTTCCTGATAATGTATGTAAACATTTAACATAGTATAATTCATTAAAAATGCATCCTTAAGTCTTTTTTTTTAAATCATGCGGCGTATTTTCTTATAGATGTTCTTAGCTTCATTTGTAAAGCGGTATGCGTATTGACAATTAGAGAAACATACACAGAAAAACAAGTCACCCGTAATCCTGCCACCCAAAGCAATTTCTGTTAAGGTTTTAGGTTATTTCTTTCAGCCTCTCTGCAATGCATATTCTCTCTCTGAGATCTCACTGGGGGTATAATGGGGTACAATATTCCATGCTGTGTTCTGCCCTTCTCATCACAGAATATTTTCCATGTAATGAAAAATCTTTCCCGAACATTCCTTTGAATGGTTGTATAGCCTTCCATTATATATTTGTAGGACACGCTTAACTGTAAAACAGATTTCTCTAGAACAGCAATAAATCAAGTTTACTCTTTTCCTGGGGAGAGAAGAAATGGGCAGGGACCTGCCCGGCAGCGGCTCTTTGGGGCTGCCTATAAGGCTTAAGACAGTGACAATAGCACATGTTTGGGGGCATTAAAGCATTAGTAAAATACAGTTCTAGATCTGCCCACTTCAGGAATGTGGTCCTAGCCTTGAGTCCGGTTTTCCAGATTTGCAAGTGTGAATTCTTGCTCGATTTTCTCAAAAAGTATCACAACCCTATGCTTTCCCAAAAGGAATCGTTTCCATTTTCTGATTTTCACTTAAGTATCTCCTATCACTTCTACTTCTGAAAAGTCTTTTTTTAGAATATATAAGAAAGCACAGTGGTTGTGGTTAAAAAATTACCTTCCTGCAAATAAAGTTATTTTCTTCTCTTTCCTGAGTGTTCTGAGAAATCAGCAGGAAATTAAGAGAAGATCTTTATTATTAAATACCAGACATATGTGAATGAAGCTAGAAAGCAACGTGGATATATTTCTGCTCACACAATGCTGTGGACTGGCCACAGTGGACTGGGTGGACTACCCATCCGACTAAAAACTTGAAAATCTTTTAAATTGTCCATCTTCATTTTGGCCACTCTTGCCTAAACATTTAATGCTCGTTAGAAGTGCCTGCTGCGTGTATCATTAAAGCTTCTTTTGCTCTGGTTTGGGGTCTGTCTCCTTACACAGGCCACCAAGACCAAACAGAAAATGCCCTGAAATGAAAACAGTGCCTGAATTATGATACCTATTACTTTTTATTAGTAGTAAAAACAAAAAAGAAGCAAGGAACAATTCTATTTATGCAGAGCAGTTAGAACATAAATAATAATAAAATGCTAAAACTATAAAACTACTTACACAATATTAATTTAATTCTAATAAAAAGTAGGTTTAGGTATTGCCTCCATGAGAGCAAATGTGGTGCAGTTTTGCTTTCATCCAATATTTATACCCAAAAAACATTTTGGTTTAGGAAATAAAGTAGTGATAAAAAATTACAGTCTTTGAATATTGGGCTTTGACTAGTCCCCTGCTGCCCTTTATTGTATGTTTCAGTAAAATACAGTACATCTTGCTGTTTTATTTCATTGTTTGTGGCCCGTGCAAAATCCTATTGTCCAGCTGCCCAGCGTAAATGAACAACAAATCAGAAGAACCAGAGAGACACTTTAACTGATTAAACTGAGTCTGGAATTTTCCTTTTACTGCTAAATTATCACCTTATTGCAATTATTTTTACACATTGTGATAATTTTTACATATTATGATTATTTCTGCAAAATTCAGGGATGTGCCAGTCAGAGGGCTTAGGGCAACAGCACTCCATCTTAAAATCTCAAGCCCAGAAGAGAGTTCAGCTTTCACCTCCCACAGTTGTGTCTTTTTCTCCCTAAAATTATTTAAATCAGCATCCTAGGGGAACTTGAGTAGCCAGGCCTTTTTTTCTGTTTTAACTCAAGGCTCTTCACTTTACTCCTTTTGTTAAGTTATTTGACCTACGGAAATTTGTCATAAATTGAAGGAACATTCTTTTGTCACAAACAAAATGAAAGACAAAATAGAATGAAGCTACAATTCACATTTTACCCAGAGAGTGAGTCAGAGTCAGATAAATAGGCTGTAATGCATGTGAGGAATTGCAGAAAATATTAAAGCAATCAGGTTTGCAATATAAAAATTAACACGTGACAACACTTTTGCTACATTTAAGGAACTTTAAAGGTGCCTGATACAACAGAACACGGACCATCTGAAAATGAAAGGAAAATGATGTTTTAACCAAAGTCGAAGATATTCCTTTATCAAGGCCAGGTGTATATACACAAAACAGAAAAACAGAACTGTAACATATGGATGCATGAGTTGTGCACTGCGCAACTCCCGGGGGAGCCATTCATGTAGACAGCAATGTAAATGGTGTCTTGATTAAATCTCAGTAATTTAGGGCCTTCTATTCAGGAATGTGTACTTGCAAGGAAGTTAGAACAAAATTGACCTCTTTTAGGGCCTAAGATAAAAAAAAATTGTTGCTGAGTCAAAGTAAATTGACAGATGTGTACTGAATCCACTATGATGGGTATTATTGGCAACAAAAGAAAAAAATGAAATTTCTACACTAGAGGAAGCTACCTACAGTTGAATTGCAGGGGAATTTTTAAGGTACATTAGAGAATAATTTTGAAATGTCTCAGGAGCACTTACTACCAACTGACGATTAACGGTATTATCACATGTGGTCAATTTCCAGACATAAAAATGGGTCTGGCCAGAGCTCCCTCTGCCTGGTTACACTGGAGTAGCCATTTCTTCTACGTCAAAGTAATAAAATGACATTTCTTTTCAAAAATTATGCTCCTCAGCTTCATCAGCAATTCATACTCATCCCCTTTTTGCCTCGCATGTGAATGAATGAGGTTTAAGTGTTCCTGAGCCTGGGGTGACAGAGCTTTGAGGTGTGGGGGGGGGGTCGGAGTGAGAGTTAAGGCCCATATTTACAGCTTCATTCTAATTCGTTGTTGTTTTTTTTTTTTTTAAGGATTTTATTTATTTATTTAACAGAGAGAGACAGCTAAAGAGGGAACACAATCTGAGGGGTTTGAAGTGGCGGGGAGGGGGCGTTGGCAGGTTGGGGTAAACAGGTGGTGGGTATTAGAGAGGGCACGGATTGCATGGAGCACTGGGTGTGGTGCAAAAATAATGAATACTGTTAGGCTGAAAATAAAGAATAAATTTAAAAAAAAAAAAAACATGGAACACAAGCAGGGGGAGTGGGAGAGAGAGAAGACTCCCTACCAAACAGGGAGCCTGAAGAGTGGAGGACTCAATCCCAGGACCCCAGAATCATGGCCTGAGCCGAAGGCAGACACTTAACGACTGAGCCACCAAGGTGCCCCTAATTCTAACAGATATAATACAAGAAGGTAAATATTCAGATAGCAAACCAATGCAAGTGGCACATTTTTACTTATAGGTGTCATCCTTAACTGAGGTTGTCAGGGTCTCTTCTTATTTAAACGGATATGTATGTATCTGGTCTTGTCACCTGCTATTTATGGGCAAATATTAAAGACATCTAAATGATTAAACCTCAAGTGATCTACTTATGTTAATATATGCTGAAGAAGGACATTTGACTCTTCTCTTTAATTACTTCAGTTTCCTTGGACTGAACAAACTTGCCTTGACTATAGCTGATGCCAACTGTTCAATTATACATTAGGGTCAACTCAACATACATTTTGTAAGTGCAAAGCAACTCAGTTTACTATAATTGGCAGGTCCCAGTCTTTCCTCACACACCTCCTCTAGGCTTCCCGGTGACCATTTGCAGTACTTTCCTAGCCAGGAAAGTCGGGGCCGCAGTCTGTATGCACACGGACAGGCATTCAGATATATCATATGTCAGCTTGCATTGAAAGTAAAAAGTCCTCTTTCATGGTGAAGGATAGGTCAATTTTATCTCAATTTTTCTAAAAAGGTAAGGATTCCTCTGCAGAGAAAGGAGCCCCTCCACTGGCATACCCGTGGCATGGGAAACTGCCGGAATTCTCCGAGTACCAAGGGGCAGACCAATGATTAACACATCTCTGTAAATCACTGCAGATTTAAGATTTAAATACATACTAAAAATCGCAGGGACTCTTGAGTCTTTTATTTATAAATGCAGTCCTTCTTTCTATTTTGCTTCTCCTCCACCCCCTCCCCTTTGGGTCAAGGAGAGAATTCCCACCCCACTGCAAAACAATGGTAAATGTTTGCATTGCTGACATTCAGGCTGGTGCCAGGGTGGATTTAAGGCAGACCGGGCTCTATAAACAAAATAAAAAGATGGCATCCGAATGAAAATATGTAGAAGAGATACTGGGGAAAAATGCTTCAGAGAAGCAGTCTGGTTAGTTGTAAAATGACTTTAAATTAGGCTTTAAAAAGGATTGCTAAATCTTGACACATATATGAGCAGCTTATTATCATGCAATTGTGCAGTAGTTGTTTGATCTTGTTACTGATTCGTCACATATGAATAAATGATTAATTACCAGAAAGGCTAAAACAGAGTAGAGAGAGAGTACTGAAGCTCACCCTGAAAGAGGGTTTAAACACGTTTATTGCCCTTTAAGTGCATTTCATTAAGGCCAATTAAGGACTTTCATGTCTTATTAGAAAAATGAAGTAGATTTATGAGGTTTCCGTAGGTTGTAAATGCTGGGGCTAGCAGATACAAAACGGAGCAGAAATGGTAGTTAAGAGCTAAGAAAATATATACAAATGCTCCCAGAAAGCAAATATTTAATGGCAGTAAAAAGCCGGTTCAACACGAAGGCGATCTTTACATGAAAGAAAGGGCATAATTTTTGTTTCCTATCGTCGACTCACTATAAACTTCAGGGTTTGCGCGTGGGGAAGGTTTCTCTCTGCAGTTTGGGAACCTAATTCCTGGTGGGGAAAAAAAGGTCAGCTGACCCTAACCGCCCGGCCTGACAGCCCCAGAGTTCTTTGTCAGAACAAAAGTATGCACCGATAAAAATCCTTTTTAATCCCAGGGTGAGAAACAGGTTCTTGAAGGAGAGAAAGCTCGGAAGTAAATCCAGCACTGACATGGTTGTTAATAAACAAACGGCAAGCGAATTTCACTTCAAGCCTCGCACCTAACTTCCCACTTTTCCGGTCCCGTCAGGTGGCGTCAGAACATTAGCCCTACCAAATGGTTATTATACACCCTGGATTTCCTTGATTCGTTTTCAAGGAAAATTACCATGATAGGTTAGCAAGCATTTTCTGGTGCCCTTTGGGAATGATTATCATCCCCACACCATTCTAGCCATGGACCGTCTATTTACTCAACATACAAAGAGCTTCTTTGCTCTTATGCACACACACAAGCCACACTTAATATTTTCTCAGGAGACTGGTGCAGCTTTGTCAAAGGCAGGGACGCACATTTATGAGTGTTTGGTAATATGCACATTTTTACCTTTCACGTCATTATGGGAAGCCTCAACTGTTTATCACGTACTGTCTTGGATAAATAATTTTAAACCATATGAAACTTCTTCAAGAAAATATCAACTGAAGATGTACAGTCACAACTTTTGAAGCTCGAGTCTCTCCTCCTTTAAAAAAATGAATATTGGCAAGTTAGTAGATGACGTCTTCTTGATTTTTTTAAAAATTCAAGAGAAGTGCCATACAGCACATGAAAGATGTCCAAAACTCACCAACAGTTTTGCAGCACACACATATTACTTTAAAATAAACGCCTTGGTTTTGCTTGCTGAAAACCCAGTTGCTACCACAGAAAAGACTGAATATGGAATTTTAGTACTTCTTCAAGTGCACTGGCAAATTTTTCTGCCGAGAACCTTTAAAATGGTATCACCAGAAGATCTGACAGAAGGAAATCGGGTTAACTGTCCTGTTTTAGAAGAAAAGATGAAGAGGTGGTTGATGATATTTACAAAGGTGGAACTTGGGAAACCAAAGGTAGAGTCCTATAGGCTCATCCCCGCCAGCAAATAACAACAAACACGTAGACAGCAAGCAAAATAGTAATTTCCATGTCCTTAGCGTAACTCTATTTGGTTCTGTGAATTTGATTTTCCAAACAAATAATGGCCTGGACAGAGACCTAAAGCAACTCGCCATGTATCTGTTCAGACTCTGCAAAGAATTTTATTGAACTGAAATGTGATGAGCATCTGTCCTCAGTGATTTATTCCAAACAGCGGAGACGTTATAAAATGAACACATTGCATCTCCTGCTATAAAAGAGAAACAAAACGATCTTTTAGTTAATATCCAATCAAACTTCAAGACACCTTATGGAACACGAGGATTTCATGGGATCATTTCATTCCATTGCACCTTTCTCCAGAACACTAAAATGAGATTAACTTAAGAACTTCTAAAATGCAGAGCTAAATGTATATACCTGGTTGGGTTTGGGGGTTTTTGTTTTTGGTTTTTCTAGATCAACAGATGCCACTTGATTTTTATTCTTATTTTGACAACCCAAAATATAGGCCCGGGCTAGGGTGCTAATTACCAATAAGTTCTTATTAAAAAAACCAAGAGTGCTTTTTCAGAAAGCTCAGTACCAATTTGGGCCTTGCCGTCACTGAGTTACAAGTAGAGGTGGATCCTTTGCAAGTTCAGAATTGGATACATTTTTGTCAGGCACAATAGACTATTTCTTGAAGAATTGTTGTTAAAAAGGAAAAAGAAACAAACAAACAAAAAAAGAGGTTGGGTTTAAAGCCTCCAGAGATTTTTAACATGCAAGTTTTATTCCACAAAAGAATTTTCAGATGCCTTCGATACAGATGAATTCTGAATAGGTTAATGACCACAGAATAAGCACGGGGACATTCAAATTAGAATTTGTACCCCAAATATTTTCACAATAATGCAGTTCGAGATTGTCAAATAAGAACAATACAGATTTTATCTGATCTATTCAATTTATTTTAAAGTAGTTCATTAAACCTAGGGAATTAAACTTTCACATGATGAAAAGGTAATTTTTGTTTATATCCAACTCAGGAAAAAAAGTCTCAAATTATTAGAGTTTAGAACAAAATGAGATTTTAATAGTAGGAAAAGAAAACGGTTTCTATCGAATCATAGAACTAAATCTGCCAACACAAAGAGCAGGAATGAGATAAGGGAGGATATAGCATATTCAGGCAGAGCTGAACAACTTCAAACCCAACATGGACTGATTCCTCTCTGAATTTCCTAAGTTGGTTGTCCATAAATCTGTGTCGTTAATGAACAGGCTGCCAAGCCTTCCCCTTTCCTTTAGGCTGTTCAAATTCTAATGAAATTCTATAGATAGAATTTCGCTGGGCATGCTTGGCATACCTTGTGCATTCTATCAGGCGAGGCTTTGTGGTGCTATCTTGGGGTAGATGGTTTTGAAATAGAGAGGTGACTTTAAGGAAACAGGCACAAATTTGATCAGTCCTTGTAAAATTCAGACTGGCTTTGGAAAAACCTCTAGCCCCATTTGGAGGCAACCAGCAGTATTTCATGGTAAATACTGCAGGCTGAAATCAAAGGTCACAAAGTACAGCTACGTTTCAATCCTACACATGTTTTGGTAGGGCACTCACTGTTTTTAAAACTGGTAAGCTAAGATTTAAAAATCAGAAGATCCGATGAGGTTTCTGGGCTCTTAAGAAAAATTGGAGTATCTAAAACACTGGGCCACAATTCCCAATAATGATCAGCTGGAACAGAAAGTGTGCTCTTTCTCTATCACCCAACCTACCACTCCAGTCCCTATTATCTCATTACTTGCCTGCTCCCCACCTATGTCTGGCCCTTGAGTTTGGACTCCAGGATCATACTGCTGACCCCTATTTCCATACTTCTTGAAATCCTCATAAACCTTAGTTCAATTAACTGTTAACCAGATAGAAATAAGAAATGGGAGAGCCCTTATTTAGGGACTGTGACCCACTTTAAAAAGCACACTTAACATGATGAGTGTTGGGTGATGGATAAAATTGTTGAACCACTCTGCTGTACACCTGAAAACAAAATAACACTGCATGTTAACTATACTGGAATTAAAATTAAAAATTTAATTTAAAAGAGTTGATTACAAAAATAAAATTCTGGATAGTAACGCATCACATTTTTAGTCCCTTAGACCAGACATCAACAAACCATAGACCAAGAATGGATCAAATCCTGATGCCAAATGAAGTTTTATTGGCAGACAGCCATATTCATTTGTTTATATATTGTCTATGGCTGTTTCAAACTACAATTCTGAGAACCCCTATGACCTGCGAAGCCTAAATATTTACTATTACACCTTTTACAGTAAAAGCATACTAACATACACACCCTTACACTGTAGATTTAGAGATGGGTTCCCATTTCTAGAGCCTACAAATGACACTAAGCTTCACTTGATGATTACTGCTCCTTCCCAATGCACTTTGCATCTGCTAAGATCACCTACTTTAGTCAATAACTGTTTGTTTTCCAGGTGGGCATGGCCGCTGCTCCAAATTTAGAAAGTGTTGTTTTAATAGAATTATTTCCTCTATATCTCTATACCTAAGGCTTCAGATTTCCTTTGTTGGTCCCCCTCAGGAGATGTCTGATTTGATAGTAATTTATGAATTGGTTTAACTTCTTAAAATAATACATTCCAGGGGATGAACCTGAAGTCTCTGATGTCCACTGCTTCATTTAGCAAACATTTAGTTATCACATGCTCTGTCGGTCACCGTGTTGTATGGAGCTCTTAGGGTCTCAAGAACACACAGATTGTTATGCCTCTTTAAAAGCAGTAAAGTCAATAAATATGAGCATCAACCAATGAGATAAAAATGACAAGGTCTATAGATTGATAGGTGTTGTTGCTCCTGCTGCAACCTACACTGTGATAATCTTCACACTAACCAACATCTACTTGGGTCATGACATACATTGTACCACAAATTTGCCATCTGACATTTACAATAATGCCATGATATAGGTACTGTTATCCTCCCACTTTATAGAGGGGCAAACAGGGGTTTCAAGAGGTTCTGGGATTTATTTAAGGTCCTGAAACTAATAAAGATAGAACTGAGACTAGAACTCACGTCTGTCTGATATCAAAGACCTAGCTTGCGCTCAGATTTCATGAAGGTGGAAAGATTGCCTTTGGGACAAGCTTCTTTTCCAGCTGCAGAAATCCAGCAGTAAATAATCATTCAGTTTGACAGGATTACAGATTTTGTTTTTTCAGTCCAAGGTTGCTCAAATTCCCAAAAGGTCATTTAGATACTGCGCTGTGTAAAGCGAAGCATCATCTAGTTAGCTGTAATTTATCCTTCCCCTTGAATGGGATATATAATTCCAATGAAGAATAGTCAGAAGGAGGGAAAATACCTAAAGATTCTAGAACAAATGTCAGATGCCCCTCAGATGTACCAAGATATTCTAGAGTGAGTATTTCTGAATAATGTCCGTATATCCTTAGCTTCCCTTCTAGCTGGTGAACTTCTTAAGTTAATTTTCACTTCTTAGGTAAACGTGAGGTTTCCTCTTTTCAGGGCACTATTCATGAACTCCACCAAGGAACAGTCGGATTTATTGGCTGATCCTCCTACCCCCATCCCCTCACCAGCAAAATATGATCCAGTATTCCTAACACAGTGGGAACCCAACTCAATGTCTATTTGTTGATAAATACCATAAATATACCACCTCCTATAACCCAGAGAACCTATCTCTCTTTCATCAAGTAAAAAGTCCCTGGATAGGGAAGTGAAATCATCTTTGTCAATCAGGAACAGTGGCATATGCAGAGACAGAAAGTCAAAGGAACTGAAAAAGAAAGAAAAGGCTTCCAAAATTTCTCAAGTTCCTGAGTTTTGGCATTTGTTTTTGTTTTAACTTCATTCAGAAGTTAGCAAAGGTCTGTATCTAAAATATAAGTTCTTGTATTTCATTTTCCATCTTTCTACCAGAGAATAACGTTCCCATTCCCATTCCCTAATAGTGGCCAGTAATTTGAGAGAAAACCCCCTTTTTAGCAGCGAAGGCGCATCGTCCGAGCAGGCACCTGGGGAAGAATGTGTCATAAAGGCACATTCCTCATAATCAAGGATAATTCAAAAGGGAAACAGTGACCGAACATCCGTGGGAGCCAACAGAAGCCTAATCCTGAGCCCAGCTCTGCAGACGGGGACACAGGCTGCTGCAAAGCCAGGGCAGATGCCAGGGAAGGGACCAGCCACAAACCGAACAGAAGTCCAGTCCAGAGCTTGGCATCTGGGTTCTTCAGCTGCCAGCCCTGCCTCGTGAGTAGCCACAATGTTTGGCTCCTGTGCAGAAAACAACAGAGGATGAGGCTAAAGAGGTCCATGCTCTGTCCTGCCAGCAACAGGATGAGGCGGTGCCAAGAGAAGGCTGCAGTGCCACGCGGGTGCCAATGTGCCTTGGAACGGTTTTTATATTTTCTAAAGGGACAACAGAATTCCTGCAAAAAGAAAAGACCAGATCCAACACTCGGAACCATTTCTCCCATTTTCCTTTTTCAAAAAAAAAAAAAAAAAATGTCATTCCTGTCTGCAGTCCATTTTTTCACAAGGCTAATGTGGCCAGATCCCTTTCTGCTTCTCTCCTATATCCCACAGCACATCAAAACCAAGCCAACAGTGTGTTTCACACTCGTTACTAAACTTCTGTGTTTGATTTCCTCATTATGATTTGCCTTTATCCAGTTTTCAGAAGAAATTATCGACAGAATAGGGTGCAGGGGATGCGGAACATAGCGGGGTAGCCTGAGATACCATTTTGGTGACACGTTGAGTGAGCCATTCGGACCCTAGGGATTTGAAGGAAGCTTTCGAAGATCCAACGATCTTTTCATAAGGGAAATTTTCCGTGACTGTTCAACTGGGAAAACTGTACAACAGGAAACAGGAGCAATAAGAGACCAGGAGAAGTGAAAAACACCACCTAGACTCCATGACTTCTTGAAACAATGGAAATCAGAAAAAGATGTTGGGTGGTGGGGTGGATCCTTTTGTCCATTTATGTTAGATGCCCATTCCCATTAGAAGAAGATATAGAACCAGAAGTGGCAATAATAAAGAAGTGGAAGACACAAAGACCCTTCATTGTCTTTCCCAAATGAGTGCTCAGACTTGTCAACCAGAAAAACTCAAGCACAGAAAATTTTCAGTAAGAAAATGCAGAATCTCTATCTTCATAGGGAAGATATGGATTTTTGTCCCATCATTCCAGGCCTCATAGAAGATGAGTGAATTTGAGAGTGTTCTATGTGTATGTAAGGCTTTTTCATATAAAAATCAAGGACATTTTATTTATTGATGGGGATGTTACCGGGCTCTCATTTTCCTTCTTAAAATCTAGTTTAATAGATACTAAGGTCAAACATTAAATCTTCTTAAATATTCTTACATGGCCTCTTATATATTCATGTTTCTTTGGTATAATAGCTGAACAGGGACAAGCCCTCAACATCCTAAAATACAATTCTTACAGAATTCTCCAGAAAAAACAGCTTCTCAAGGTAACTCTGAATATCTCACTTTTCCCTGCCATGGACCAAATGTTGTACTCTACTCATTTCTTTGATTTTACTTTTCCCTTCCCGTCGGTGGTTCTTGTGCAGGATGCAAAGGTTATTTCCCTTTCTTAGGCTGAATTTTCCCACCTGCCATCTTTCAAAGCTCAGCTTAAGGAACTTATGAATCTCTTTCAGAGACCTTTTTCTTTGTCTGGTTCTTTCATTATTCATGGTCTCTGCCACAGAACTCAGCATCTGATTATATTGCCTTCTCATTTAGTAGTTCTCGTATAAGTATTGTCTATACAATGGCAGTCTCCCAGAAGGAAGAGGTCATGATTTCTAGTTTCCTTTTATCTTCCAAAACATCTGGCCCAAAGTGGGGCCCTTGATAACAACTTGAAATTTTAGAAAAGATTACTTGCTTTCCAATCGAAATTTATCTCCATATGGATTTTATCTCTATAGAGATCATGAAAAATAAAACTTTTGACAAGACAAGTTTTACAACTACATCACAATATTTCCATGGGAATTAATGGTATTTGTGGGATGCTGACTATATATACAGAAGGCTGGGGTTCAAAGTAGAGTAAGAGATTACATGTAGAGGCCCGGATCACAGTAACAACTCCTTGTGACGTGACCCCGTATCCTTATTATGAGAAAAGGACACAACCACCATGGTGGCGATCAGCACAGTCTCTAGAATCCTGGAAAAATTATTCCATAATCCACATAATAAGATTTCTCTTTGTTGAATGACATCCAAGTCCATTTAAACAGAATCCTTGAAGGAATGTGCCTCAAGATTTTTCTCATGAGGTGTTCCCAGAGCCAGTGTTCACCTTAAAGTATTACTTTACTATTCAGGGTGGAAAAAAGAAATCAAGAAAATCAATAGTAAATGCTAATTTAATGCCTGCATTGTCTGAGGAGTTTTTAAATGTGTAAGGAGTTTTAAATGTGTAAGGAGTTTTTATTTTATTTCAATAATAGCATCATATTAAAAGCCAACACCAGTCTGCATAATTAATGGCTACCAACTAGAACAAGGAGAACAAAAAGGAAGCCAATAGAAATTATTTTAAGCACTTTCGGCCATACCAACAGAAAGGAGATTTATTCAGAGAAGATATGAGTATCTATGTCATTCAATGTCAGACGTCAACATGTCAAAAATAATTGTGTTTCATTGCAATAATAAAATAAAATGCCTTCTTTTATTTTCTTTTTTCATAAATGCACATACCATGTAAAGCAAGCATTTTCAGTGCTCGCTTTGGCAGCACATATACTAAAAAAAAGCAAGCATATTCAAAATGTGTCTTTCTTCTCAGAAACTATACTTAAAATTCTGGTGTAGTTTGGGCACCTGGAGGTACAAAAGATGTTAGGGGGCATTCAGCTTTTAACCGTCAATGGGAAAATGTAACCAGTTGCTAGGTTGTCAAGAGACTTCTAACTGGGCATTTCTCTTTCTTCTTTCCTTACTCTAGCTGCCTCCTAACCCTGACCCACCATGTAACAGTAAAGGCATCTGTTTTACCACAATTGAAGAAAAGATTCTCTTCAAAAGTATAGTCTACTAACCCTCTGAAGCACTGAGACTTATAATTTTATGCATCCTTTTGTTCCTTAACAAGACATTTTTTGGGGTTGAGTAGGCACAGCCAAAAGGACCGGTTCAGGGAAACCCATCAAACTCAGCCAAAACAGGACACTTGTATCCTGTTCACAGGACCCCTCTTTCCTCACTGATCATCCCAGTCTTTTGCAAGGGCCTTTTTAGTCAGTGAAAATGAAGCTTATATACATACTTTCACCAAGAATCAAAATGGGGCTTTAATAAAGAAAAAGTTTACTTGCTTTTCAAATTGGCCCAGTGTGGATTTTAGCTTGCTACGTATCACGGGAAATAAAGCTTTAGGCAAGACAAGGATATTCACACCTCTGCCAAAAATTAATATATTTTTTAATGGTAAATTAACACCAAAAGTTGTATACATATTAGTGATGGTCTGACCTCCAACTGTTCACAGTCATGTCCAATCCACACACACAGAAGGAGAAAATCTGTCTGCTATGAATGTTCAATTTGTTCAATCCCCTGCCATGTCTTTTCAGCTGCTAATGGTGTTCTGTGAACAGATGATGGCTTTAGTGGGAAAGGAAAACCAACAGGGATAAACTACTTTAAATTTTTTGTAATTTAGGTATTCCTAAACCATTATGTTTACTAGAATACACGTAATATAATTTTAAAGCCACAGTCCACACCCAGAAGTTGATAACTTTTTAGTCTCCTGTTGCTTTGAAAGCACTGTCTGCCATGTTAGAGGCTGAATCTTCCAACTCAAACGAACAAACATTTACTGAATGCTTGCAATATGCCAGGCTTCTAAGGTTGTTTTGTTTTGTTGCTTTTTGTTTTTGTTTTTGTTTTTGTTTTTTTGGCAGGAGTGGTGGGGAGAGAAATGGGTTAGTGGCAGGAAGTTGCAAAAGTGACAAGGTCAGTTTGAAATATGGCACCCAACCCATTTCCATGTACAAAAACTATCTGGCAATTAAAAACTATCCTGAAATCCATCAAAGTGTGAGCCCAGGCCAAGTAACCAATGAGAAGATAGTCATGCCATCAACTCTTTATGTTATTTCTCTAGGAAATCCTTTTTATTGCAACAGAAACAACAAAGAGCCCTCATCTGGGGAAGATGGAGGCCTGAAGTCACAGCCAGTCCCATTGCAATAGGAGCCCTAGTGATGAAAAAAAGAGAGAAAGAGAGAGACAACTGACTTTCTTTCTCTCTCCAGAGACACTTAAAACAAGACAAAGCCACTTTTAAAGAGCCACATTAAGTGAGCTAAAATCTCAACTTACCCATTATTTTGTGTTGGCAATTGCTGGGGATTTTTCCACTGAACAGATGTTTTGTTATTATAAAATGTACACATCAGGAAACTATTTCAATAATCACCATTTTTCATTCACATTTATGAAAATTTCAAAAATTATACATTTACAGGAGTTATTTTATTTTTTTAAAAGATTTTATTTATTTATTTTTGCAAGACAGATGTGGGAACTAACAGTCACTCACAAAATGACAGGCCACACCTCAAGCATATACATGTAGAGAGGCTGAAATCAGACCCTTACATGATAATGAGACCCTCAAAGAGGTCAGACTCTCAATGAATGATGAATGAAAAAAAAAAAAGAAAGAAAAAGAAAAAGATCCTATCCCAAAGGGAATCTTTAGAAAAGCCTGTCTGATCTGATCTTGACTCCAAATATAGGTATAATTACAGTAGAAATAATAGTTTTTCTAAATTTTGCAACAAACTGCCTTTGAATGTGCCTAGGAGTGAAATATATATTAACTGCACAACTGAAATAGGTACAATACATATATATGTATGAAGATATATTTCAGAGCAGAAAGGGAAAATAATTCTAAAATTTACTGTATCAAATAAAATAGTTTTGAAATACATAACATTATAAGAAGTGAATAAGTCCACATTCAAGTGGGAGATTTAACAAATTTATCTTAGTTATTAAAAGCTCAAAATTAGTAAGGATGTAGATTTGGACAGCAAAATTAACAGGCTTGATTTAAAGAGCCTGCTCTAAACAATTAGAAAGTAACATTGCCTAAAACACATATGGAACATTTACAAAAATTAATACTTTCCAGGCACAAAGTTACAATGAATTTCAAAAAATATTGTTATGAATTCTATACTCCCTTACTAAAATATAACAAGAGGGTAACTTTTTAAAAATTATTTTATGACACTTAAAATGTATTTCTAAGTTACTTAGAGATCCAAGAAAAATTTAAAATACAAAAAACCAAAATTAATGACATGTATGGCTATTTTCTAAAGTTTGTAATAGAAAAGCAGAAAAGCTGAAATTTAATATAGTGTCCAAATAAAAGCTAAAAATTTAAAAAGAAAATTAATGTCAATAAATTAAAAAGAATAAAAATGTTAAATAATATAAATTAATCAATACAATTAATTAATTAAAATCAGATACTATAATAAGCAGCAATACTGGACAAATATATTGGCCAAGTAAAAAGAACACAAATAGTATTATAACTAAACATAGAGTTATAGAAACAATGACACTGAAAATAAAAAAGATAATCAGAATATCATGAACAGTAGGCTAATAATTTAAAACTTTAGTGAAATAGACAAATTCTACTGAAAATATACAACTAGTAAAACTGTCTCAAGAGGTAGAAAGTATTTTTTAAAAGAGGTAGAAAATATCAATAATTCTATAAACCTTTTTAAACATTGTCTCTGTTTAAATCTTCTCTCCACAAACCACCAGGCTCAGATGGTTCTACAGGTGAATTCTGTTAAAATTTCAGGGAACAAAAATTAACTTATACAGATAATACAAAAAGAGAGAACAGTTCCCAACTAATTTTATGATGCTAGTATAATCTTGATATTGAAATCATAAAAGATCTCAAAAGAAAAAAAAAGTACAGGTCAATCTCACTTATAAATATGGATGCAAAATTTGGGGACACCTGGGAGGCTCAGTGGGTTAAGTTGCTGCCTTCAGCTCAGGTCATGATCTCAGGGTCCCAGGATCGGGTCCCGCATCAGACGTCTGCTCAGTGGGGAGCCTTCTTCCCTCTCTTTCTCTCTCTGCCTACCTGTCCATCTGCTTGTGATCTCTCTCTGTCAAATAAATAAATAGGGTCTTTAAAAATAAATAAATAAATAAATATATATATATATATATATATATATATATATATACACACACACACACACATAAGGCTCAAAATTAGTAAGGATGTATATTTGGACAGCAAAATTAACTATATGTATATGTATATACATATATGTATATACATATATGTGTGTATATATATATATACATATATGTGTGTATATATATATATGGATGCAAAATTTGGAACAAAATAGTAACAAATTGAATCCAACTATTTAGTTTATTTAAAATGTAGTGAATTTTGACCTAGTTGGGTATATCCCATAAATACAAATCTGGTTAATTATAGAAAGTCTTATAATTCATCACACTTTAGAAAAGGAGAGAAAGGGAGAAATGTGATTATCTCAATGCAAAAAATCACTCAAAAATTTAACATAAATTCATGATAAAAAATTTAATAACAAAGTATAAAATGAAGGTAACTTAACTTTCTTAAGCAGAAAAAAAGTGTTTATACAAAAGCCTACAGTTCACAAAACATAAAACATAAAATAAAATATTGGAATCACTGTCTTTAAAGTTATAAAGAATCCCTGTCTATAAAGTTATGGCAATAACTTTTAGTTATTATGAAACCAGAGTGTTAAGAAAATTTGGAAGTCAGGATAGTCCTGAGAGTAAAAGTCAACACATGAAACTAGAGATGTGGGAACTAACAGTCACTCACAAAATGACAGGCCACACCTCAAGCATATACATGTAGAGAGACTGAAATCAGACCCTTACATGAAAATGAGACCCTCAAAGAGGTCAGACTCTCAATGAATGATGAATGAAAAAAAAAAAAGAAAGAAAAAGAAAAAGATCCTATCCCAAAGGGAATCTTTAGAAAAACCTGTCTGGGGCACCTGAGTGGCTCAGTGGGTTAAGCCGCTGCCTTCGGCTCAGGTCATGATCTCAGGGTCCTGGGACCAAGTCCCGCATCGGGCTCTCTGCTCAGCAGGGAGCCTGCTTCCTTCTCTTTCTCTCTCTGCCTGCCTCTCTGTCTACTGTGATCTCTCTCTGTCAAATAAATAAATAAAATCTTAAAAAAAAAAAAAAGAAAAACCTGTCTGATCTGATCTTGACTCCAAATATAATTACAGTAGAAATAATAGTCTTTCTAAATTTTGCAACAAACTGCCTTTGAATGTGCCTAGGAGTGAAATATATATTAACTGCACAACTGAAATAGGTACAATACATATATATGTATGAAGATATATTTCAGAGCAGAAAGGGAAAATAATTCTAAAATTTACTGTATCAAATAGTTTTGAAATACATAACATTATAAGAAGTGAATAAATCCTCATTCAAGTGGGAGATTTAACAAATCTAGTCAGCAAATTATGAAAATAGTAAAATGTTTTAGTTTAATAAAGGATACAAATTTAGAAAGCAAGAAAAGAGACTACAGTAATTAACAGACAATAAAATTTTTTCAGTGGAAAACCCATCTAGGGGAGGAGCAAGATGGCAGAGGAGTAGGAGACCTAAATATTGTCTGGTTCCAGGAGTTCAGCTAGATAGTTATCAAACCATATTGAACACCTACGAACTCAACAGGAGATTGAAGAGTAGAAGAGCAGCAATTCTAGGAACAGAAAAGCAACCACTTTCTGGAAGGTAGGACATGTTGAGAAGTGAATCCGAGCTGATATACAGGAAGATAGACTGTGGGGGAGGGGCCAGCTCCCTGCAAGTGGTAGAACAGTGGAGCACAAAACAGGAACTTTTAGAATTCTGCTCCACTCAGGGACTTCACTCCAGAGGCTAAGCAGGGGTGGAGCCCTCATGGGGACAGTGTGGTCTCAGGACTTGCAGGATCACAAAAAGGCCAGGGGTGCCTGGGTGTGGCAGAGATCCCAGGTATCGGACAAGAGAAGCAAGTTACAGAGATGGAGCTGAGGAGGGGGTTCTCAGCTTGAGCTTACCTTAAACTTTGATCTGCGGCACAGTCAGGCCACTGCTCTTCGAGCAGGGACCCTACAAGTGGCAGATCCGGGGAGACCACCTCCTTCCGCCCCTGGGAAGAATGGCATGGCAGCATGCTGCAGGAATCAGCTGGGTTTAGAGACTCCAAATGAAACCATTGCCAGAGATAGAAATGTTTGTTCACAGGCTGGGTGAGCAGAGTGTGGCTGGAGACTAGGGACACTGGAATGACTGACTGCTTTTCTCTGAGGGTCCACTGGGGAGTGGAACCCCGAGCTCTTGGCTCCTATAGGGCCAGAGATTGAGAGGCCACCATCTTCATTCCCATCCTCCAAAGCTGTACAGAAAGCAGTGAGGAAACAACAGCTACTGAGAGCAAAACCAAACAGATTACTTATCACAGCCCCTGGCAAGGGCAGGACAATCACCCTTTGGGCAAAGACATTTAAGAATCACTGCAATAGGCCCTTCCCCCAGATGATCAACAAAAACATCCAGCCAAGACCAAGTTCACTAATCAATGAGAACTGCAGAACGCTAAAGCCAGGGGAATACAACATATAGAATTTATGTTTTTTTGTCCCCCAATGATTCTTTAGTCTTACAAAGTTAAATTTTTTTAATTTTATTTTTTTCTTATTCTATTTTTAAAAATTTTTCCTCTTTTCTATTTTAACCTTTTAAAAATATTTTATTTTATCAATACCTTCTTTAAAATCTTTTTTTAAATTTTCATTGTTATAGTCATATTCTATCCTTTAATTGTATTTAACCTTATTTTTTGTATACATATGGGTTTTTCTTTTTTTAAATTTTGGGATACAGTTTCTTCTAAAAGAACAAAATATACCCTAAATCTAACACAAAGCTTTGTTCTAGTCTCCAGCCTGATCATATTCTTTCCTCTATTTTTTTTTCTTTTTTGCAACCAAATTCTTATCTTATGAATTCTTTTTTTGTAATCTTTTTAAATTTTCATCTTTACACTCATATTCCATTTCTTCATCATGTTTACATCTATTTTCATATATATATATATATATATATATATATATGAATAACTGAGATCCCAGAAGAAGAAAGAAAGCAGTATATATACTATACTATATATATATAAACCATATATATATATATATATATATAGTTTTCTTTCTTTAAAATTTGGATGCAGTTTTTTCTAACAGACCAAAATACACCCAGAACCAAGAGTGTGACTCTGTTCTATTCACCAGTCTAATGTGTGTGTGTATGTGTATGTACTATATATTAGATATATACTAGATAGTTTAGATTAGATCAGATAGAGAAAGAGAGAGATACATTTTATTCTTTTTCTCCTTTCTTCTCCCCCCAGTTTCTGGTCTTTTCTGATTTGGTTAGTGTATATATTTTCAGGGATCATTACTACCCTTTTAGTGTTTTGTTCTCTCATTTATCTATTCTTAACTGGATAAAATTACAAAGTGGGAAAACCCACCTCAAAAAAAAAAAAAAAAAAGGAACAATAAGCAGTACCAATGGCTAGGGACTTAATCAATAAACATTAGTAAGATGTCAGAACTATAGTTCAGAATGATGATTATCAAAGTGCCAGCTGGGCTCAAAAAAAGCATGGAAGATACTACAGAATACTTTTCTGGAGAAATAAATTCCCCTTCTGGAGAAATAAAAGAACTAAACTATAACCAGTTTGAAGTTTAAAAAGCTACTAATGAGGTACAATAAAAAATGGAGACTCTTATTTTTAGGATAAATGAGGCAGAAAAGAGAATTGGTGATATAGAAAACCAAGTGCTGGAGAATAAAGGAGCTGAGAAAAGGAGAGATAAACAAGTACTAGACCACAAGGGGAGAATCTGAGAAATAAGTGTTACCATAAGGCAAAAAATATTGGAATAACTGAGATCCCAGAAGAAGAAAGAGAGAGGAGGGCCGAAGGTATTTTGGACCAAATTATAGCAGAGAATTTCCCTAATTTGATGAAGGAAAGAAGCATCAAAATCTGGGGGACACAGAGAAACCTCTTCAAAATCAATAAAAATAGGTCAACAACCCATCATTTAATAGTAAAACTTACTATACTATTCTCAGTGACAAAGAGACAATCCTGAAGGCAGCTCGGACAATAGGTCTGTAACATAAAATGGTATAAATATTAGACTAGTAGGAGACCTATCCACAATGACTTGGCAGACCACAAAGGACTGGCATGATATATTCAAAGCACTAAAAGAGAAAAATATGCAGCCAAGAATAGTATATCCAGCTAGATTGTCATTGAAAATAGAAGGAGAGAGAAAAAGCTTCCAGGACAAACAAAAACTAAAAGAATTTGCAAACACCAAACCAGCCCTAACGGAAATATTGAAACAGTCTTCTAAGCAAGGAGAAAGCCTAAAAGGAACAGAACAGAAAGGAACAAAGACAATATATAGTAACAGTTATTTTACAGATAAGACAATGGCACTAAATTCATATCTTTCAATAGTTACCCTGAATGTAAATGGGCTAAATGCCCCAATCAAAAGACACAGGGCATCAGAATGGGTAATAAAACAAGACCCACTGATATGCTGTCTGCAAGAAACTCATTTTAGACCCCCAAATACCATCATATTTAAAGTGAGGGGTGGAAAACAATTTACCATACTAATGGACATCAAAAGAAAGCTGAGGTGGTAATCCTCATATCATATAAATTAGATTTTAACCCAAAGACTAAAATGAGTGATGAGGAAGGACACTATCTCATACTTAAAGGGTCTGTCCAACAAAAAGCTCTAACAATTTTAAATATCTATGCCTCTAACATGGGAGCAGCAAACTATATAAACTAATTAATAACAAAATCAAGGAAACACATCCACAATAATACAATAATAGTAGGGGACATTAACACCCCTTCAGTGAAATGGACAAATCATCTAAGCAAAAGATCAATGAGGAAATAAAGGCTCCAAATGACACACTGGACCAGATGGACATCACAGATATATTCAGAACATTCTATCCTAAAGCAACAGAATACACATTCTTCACTAATGCACATGGAACATTCTCCAGAATAGATCACATCCTGGATCACAAATCAGGTCTCATCCAGTACCAAAAGATTGGGATCATTCTCTGCATTTCAGACCACAATGCTTTGAAACTAGAACTCAACCACAAGACGAAAGGTGGAAAGAACTCAAATACATGGATGCTAAAGAGCATCCTACTAAAGGATGAATGGGTCAACCAAAAAATTTAAAGAATAATTTTAAAAATTTATGGAAACAAATAAACACAACATTCAAAATCTTTAGGACACAACAAAGGCAGTCCTGAGAGGAAAGTTTATAGCAATACAAGCCTTTCTCAAGAAACAAGAAAGGACTCAAGTATACAACCTAACCTTATACCTAATGGAACTAAAACGAGAACAGCAAGGAAAACCTAGACCCAGCAGGAGAAGAGAAATAATAAAGATCAGTGCAGAAATCAATGAAATAGAAACCAAAAGAACAGTAGAACAAATCATGAAACTAGGAGTTGGTTCTTTCAAAGAATTAATAAAATTGATAAACCCCTGGCAAGACTTATCCAAAAGAAAAGATAAAGGATGAAAATGAATAAAATTATGAATGAAAGGGGAGAGATCACAACCAACACCAAAGAAATACAAACAGTTATAAGAACATATTATGAGCAACTGTAAACCAGCAAATAGGACAGTCGGAAGAAATGGATGCATTCCTAGAGAAAGATAAATTACCAAAACTGAGCCAGGAAGAAATAGAAAACCTGAACAGGCCCATAACCAGTAAGGAGATTGAAGTAGTCATCAAAAATCTCCCAAAAAACAAGAGCCCATGGCCAAACGGCTTCCCAGGGGAATTCTACCAAACACTGAAAGAAGAATTAATACCTATTCTCCTAAAACAGTTCCAAAAAAATAGAAATGGAAGGAAAACTTCCAAACTCATTTTATGAGGCCAGCATTACCTTGAGCCCAAAACCAGACAAGGACCCCATCAAAAAGGAGAATTACAGATGAGTATCCTTAATGAACACAGATGCAAAAATTCTCACCAAAATACTAGCCAATAGGATCCAACAGTACATTAAAAGAATTATTCACCACGACCAAGTGGGATTTATTCCTGTGCTGCAAGGTTGGTTCAACATCCAAAAATCAATCAATGTGATACAACATATTAATAAAGGAAAGGACAAGAACCATATGATACTCTCAGTAGATGCTGAAAAAGCATTGGACATAGTACAGCATCTTTTCTTGATCAAAACTCTTCACAGGAAAAAAAAAAAAAAAAAAAAAACTCTTCACAGGGACGCCTGGGTGGCTCAGTTGGTTAAGCAGCTGCCTTCGGCTCAGGTCATGATCCCAGCGTCCTGGGATCGAGTCCCACATCGGGCTCCTTGCTCCACGGGGAGTCTGCTTCTCCCTCTGACTCTGCCTTCCACTCTGTCTGCCTGTGCTCGTTCTCCCTCTGAAAAATAAATAAAAATAAAATCTTTAAAAAAAAAAAAAAAAACTCTTCACAGTGTAGGGGTACCTCAATGTCATAAAGGTCATCTATGAAAAACCTACAGCAAATATCGTTCTCAATGGGCACAAACTGAAAGCTTTTTCCTTACATGCAGAAATATGGCAGGGCTGTCCACTATCACCACTGTTATTTAACATAGTACTAGAAGTCCGAGCCTCAGCAATCAGACAACAAAAAGAAATAAAAGGCATCCAAATTGGAAAGAAGGAGTCAAACTCTCACTCTTTACAGATGATATGATACTTTATGAGGAAAACCCAAAAGCTCACTTCTGTGAGCTAAAACTCATAGAGGAATTCAGTAAAGTGTCAGGATATAAATCAGTGCACAGAAATCAGTTACACTTCTATACAACAACAGCAAGACAGAAGAGAAATTAAGGAGTCAATCCCATTTACAACTGCACCCAAAGCCATAAGATACCTAGGAATAAACCTAACCAAAGAGGAAAAGAATCTGTACTCGGAAAACTATAAAGTACTCATGAAAGAAATTGAAGAGGACACGAAGAAATGGGAAAACGTTCCATGCTCATAGATTGGAAGAGCAAATATTGTGAAAATGCCTATGCTTCCTAAAGCAATCTACACATTTAATGCAATCCCTATCATAATATTATCAATTTTTTTCACGGAAATGGAACAAATAATCCTAAAATTTATATGGAACCAGAAAAGACCCCAAATAGCCAGAGAAATGTTGAAAAAGAAAAGAAAAGTTGGTAGCATCACAATTCCAGACTTCAAGCTCTATTACAATGCTGTAATCATCAAGATAGCATGGTACTGGCACAAAACCAGACGCATGGATCAATAGAACAGAATAGAGAGCCCAGAAATAGACCCTCAACTCTATGGTCAACTAACATTTGACAAAGCAGGAAAGAATGTCCAATGGAAAAATACAGTCTCTTCAACAAATGGTGTTAGAAAAATTGGACAGTCACATGCAGAAAAATGAAACTGGGGGCACCTGGGTGGCTCAGTGGGTTAAGCCTCTGCCTTCGGCTTAGGTCATGATCCCAGAGTCCTGGGATTGAGCCCCAAGTCGGGCTCTCTGCTCAGCCTTCCCCTCTCTCTGCCTGCCTCTCTACTTGTGACCTCTGTCTGTCAAATAAATAAATAAAATCTTTAAAAAAAAAAAAAAAGGAAAGCAGACAATTTCCTTACACCACACACAAAAATAGACTCAAAATGGATGAAACACCTCAATGTGAGACAAGAATCCATCAAAATCCTTGAAGAGAACAGAGGCAGCAACCTATTCAACCTCAGCCATAGCATCTTCTTCCTGGAAACATCGCCAAAGGCAAGAGGAGCAAAGGCAAAAATGAACTATTGAGACTTCATCAAGATCAAAAGCTTTTGTACAGCAAAGGGAACAGTCAACAAAACCAAAAGGCAACAAACAGAATGGGAGAAGACATTTGCAAATGACACATCAGATAAAGGGCTAGTATCTAAAATCAATAAAGAACTTACTAAACTCAAATAAAAAACCCAAAGAACAAATAATCCTAAAATTTTTATGGAAGCAGAAAAGACCCCAATAATAAACCCAAAGAACAAATAATTCAATCAAGAAATGGGCAGAAGACATGAATAGACATTTCTGCCAAGAAGACATCCAAATGGCCAATAGACACATGAAAAAGTGCTCCCCATCACTCAGCATCAAGAAAATACAAATCAAAGGCACAGTGAATACCACCTCACACCAGTCAGAATGACTAAAATTAACAAGTCAGGAAACAACAGATGCTAGTGAGGATGCAGAGAAAGGGGACCATTCTTACACTGTTGGTAAGAATGCAAGCTGGTGCAGTTGCTCTGGAAAACCATATGGAGTTTCCTCAAAAAGTTGAAATAGCGCTATCCTATGACTCAGCAATCACAATCACACTACTGGGTATTCACCCTAAAGATACAAATGTAGTTGTCCAAAGGGTCATGTGCACTTGAATGTTTATAACAGCAATATTCACAATAGCCAAACTAGGGAAAGAACCTAGATGTCCACCAACAGATGAATGGATAAAGAAGACGTGATATATATATATATATATATATATATATATATATACTATGTAGCCATCAAAGAAATGAATCCCACCATTTACAATGACATGGATGGAACTAGAGAATATTATACTAAGCGAAGTAGATCTATCAGAGAAAGACAATTATCATATGATCTCTCTAATATGTGGGATTTGAGACGCATGGCAGGGGATCATGGGGGGAAAGGAGGGAAAAAATGAAACAAGATGGGACCAGGGAGGGAAAAAATCCATAAGAGACTCTTAATCTCAGGACACAAACTGAGGGTTGCTGGGGGGTGGGGAGGCAGGGATAGGGTGGCTGTGTTATGGACATTGGGGAGGGTATGTGCTGTGGTCAGTGCTGTGAATTGTGTAAAGTTGATGATTCACAGACCTATACCCCTGAAGTAAATAATACATTATATGTTAATTTAAAAAAAAAATAAAGAAAACTCATCTACCAACAAATTATTTAAAAGCAAGCTCTAAACAAGACACTAGCTTAACGTACAAATACTAATTTTATTAGTAAGATTAAGTAAAAAATAATAAAAAAATTAATAAAATAAAATTAATTACATCAGCCAGTGACAAACAAACAATGTGAATTTTAAAAAGACCACTTAACATGCTGAAATATTTACAGATGAAATAATATCTAAGATTTGCTTCAAAATAATATGGAATAGGAGAATGGATGGAGGTTCAGAACAAGCTAGGCCATGTAATGATAGTTGTTAAAGCTGATTGGTGAATAAACTGAATTCATTACATTATTCTCCATATATTTGTATGCTCAAAAATTTCCATAATAAAAGAATGTATATAGTACTATCTACTGATAGAAGTACTAGAAAAAACATGGGTTAATTTCTTTATAACCTGGAATAGGAAAATCTTTCTTATTTGCCCACATAAAACAAATACTTTCATGGCAAAAGCAACAAAAAAACACCATGAGTAAAGTCAAAATACAAGCGCCAAACTGGAAAAAAGAATCTGTAACCTAACACAAAAGGAAAGTTCCCTAACATGTAAAGAACTCCTAGAAGCTGAGAAAACCAATAAGCAATAGAAAACTAGAATTTAAAAAAATAAAATTAAAATTTATTATATTAATTATATATAACATATTAATATATATTATATTCCCTATATATTTTATATGTATAATATATATATATAGGCAATTCACAGAAATGGAAAGATACTCAGCCTTGCTCATAAAAAGAGAAAAGCAAATTAAAACTACACCAAAAATCCATTTCTTACCTATCAAATTAGAAAAAAAAGATCATAACAACATGATAGCAAGTCTATGGGAAATGAGCCATCTTTTATAGTGGTTACTATCATTCCTCCCCTCCAGCTCGGGCCGCATTTACAACAAAGGCTGTCCATCCCTTTGGCCACAGCACCCTTCAGGTAGCCCATCTTACATCCAGCATTTACCTGCTAACAATCAGGGAAATTTCAGCATGAACTTAGTATGAGATGATATAAAGGAACTGCTAATTTTAGGAAGTATGACCATAACGTGGCTGCAATGGTTTTTTAAAAATCCTTATTATCTGGGCATGAATGCTGAAGTATGGTGATATACAAAATGCCTGATCTTTTCTTTCAAATACTTTAGAAAAAGCAAAGAGAGACAACGAGAGGATAAATAAAACAAGATTAGCCTAACTGATAACATCGTATAACAAAAACTTCAAAGATACCACACACAAAGGCAAGACAAACTTACAGTTCTTTAAAATAAATTTGACAATAGATTTAAAAGACCTTGATGCAGAAAATTATAAAATTTGTAAAGACCTAAAAAGACTTAAATAAATGGAATGGATAAGAAATAAAAGGATTAGCAGTATCCATATAATAAAGAGATCAACTCTGCCCAAATGTATCTAAAAAGTCAATGCAATTCTAATCAAAATCCAAACAGAGGCTTTCAAGGATCTTGATCTGCCATTTAGGATATGTGTATGGAAGAGCAAAAGATCAGGAATAGTCCCTCATGAAAAACAACGAGATGAAGGAAATTGCCCCACTAAAAAGCATATATTAAATCCATAGTGATTAACATAGTTTCAGAATAGAAATAGATATGCAACCAAATGAAGAGTTAGAGAACCCAAATCAGACCCCAATTTTATATATATATATATATATGGAAACTTAATTTATGAGAGAGATGGCATTGCATATCAAAGAGGAAATAATAGATTGTAGGTATCCATAAAGGAAAGCAAAATAAAATGAGAGCATTACTTTTGCTTTAGACAAACTTGCGATTCTAAGATGAACAAAAACTTGAAAGTAAAACACAAAACATTAATGCTTTTAGAAGAAAATGCTATCTAAATGACCTTAGAGTTGGCTAGGATTTCTTTTTAAAAATATGAAAATTACAAATCATAAAGTAAAAGATTAACAAATTTGACTCCATTAAAGTGAAGAACTTCTGTTCATCAAATGATACCATAAGGAGAATAAAAATATAGTCCACAAATTGGAAGGAGGCATTTGTATCATGAAAAACAGAAAAGGATCAGAAAAGAATAAATAATAAGGGATTCTTATTAATCACTAAAAAGTAAAAACCAAAAAGTGAACTAAAATACCATATTAGAGTAGGTTAAACTGTGCTAGAGCAACAAATATACCTAAAGATCTCGGTACTTCTCTAAAGGTTTATTTCTTGTTCGCAGATTGCCTGTTGCGGGTCAAACAACTCTTGCAGGCAGCTGTCCTTTATGAAGTGATTCAGTGATCCAAGCTGTTCTGACCTCATGGTTTCAACATCTCCACATAAGCCTCCATGGTCATTGCATCAGCAGAAGACGGAGCTCGGAAGTTATGCACCAACCCTTAAATGCTTTGGTTCCTCTCATGTCCCATCAGCCAGAACCATTCACATGATTCCATCTAACAGGAAAGAGGATGGGAAATCAGAGGGAGTACATAGGAATTAGTGAGCAGAAATTCCTTTGAGATGGACATAGACATTTCATAGAAGGGGAGAACACAAATGGCCAAAGAAACACATGAGAAAATGCTCCAATGTCATAAAGGAAGCACAGATTAAAACCCCGGGCAGATACCATTTTACCTATACCACACTGCCAAAGAGTTTTAAAGTCTGACTATGCCAAGCGTTTTTGACAACCCTGTGGAACAACAGACCATCATTTGCTGGGAGAAATGCAAATCAGAACAGCCATTTTGGTCAACAATTTGGTTCTATCTTGAAAAGTTAAACATGCACATAAACTATGACCCAGAAGTCCCATTCCTAAGTGATCTTTAAGACTATTTTCTCTCCTAACATCAAAAGAATATTTTTATTGGGTCCTTCTTGCACATCTTCAAATTGGTCTAAAAAAATTTTATCACGAATTTGAACAGTCACAGAAGGTATAGCTTCTGGCATGTTATAAATATTGAAATTTTTGCAACACTCATAGATATATCCAAAGGTATCTGAAAATGGTAGTAGTTTGATAAACTATTATAATTTCCATTCCCCATTTGAAAATACATGTACAAATTCTTCTTCAAAGTCAAAAATTTTACATCGCTCCTAATTTAATTCTATGTTCATTTTATTGATCACTCTATCATATTTCTCTGCAACAAAAAGTTATCTTTAATAAACTGAAATGTATCTCTCTATTTTCTTCATGTTCTGCCCCAAGACATTGGATGAGAGTGCTCATGGCATGACAGATTGCAGCATGAAAGAAACAGAAAGAAATGAAGGTGCTATCAACAAGCAAGTATACAAACAAATCGAGGTTATGCACATAATGGAATACCAAGCAACACTGAAAAACTGGTAGATTATTGCCACATGTATTAATAGGGATGAACTTCAGATATGTAATTGTAGTGAAAAAAAACAAATCACATAAAAATACGCAAGATAATATGATACCACTTGTAAAAAAAATACAAAGATTAACAATATATCATTGATAAACATTTTTGTGATACAACCAGAAACAAAAGGCAAAGGAATGATAAACCAAAATCAGAACATTGATTACATTCCTCCCATTGAAAGGCTGAAGCATGGATTTAGGATGAGAGGGGACTTCCGTGATATTTACAATGTTTTATGGCTAACGTTGGATGCTTGTTTTACTCCTCTTATGTTATTTTTATGCACGAAATATTTTTAATGTTTTTAAAGAGGACACTAGTGGCTACAAAGGTACTGACCAACCTGACATAGAGTCCCCATTATGAACCAGATGATGTGCCTGGGAAATGTCATGCAGTTCTCTTATCTAGGAAGCCTGTCCTTTCTCTCCTTTCTGCCTGAGCACTCTATTTTAGGAGAGACCAAATAATGAAGACACTGTCCATACAGTCAAATTATCTCTCTGCTAGAGAGCTCTCACATCTGAGGCCCAGAGTTTGTAATCTGGGAGACTAATTTTTTTCTATAAGACTTCATCTCCAGCTTTGATTGACATTGTATTGGTTCTTTTCAGCCTTTGCTTGTACACACAGGAGATCTCCAGTATAGAGCATCTCTTTGCACAAATTGATTCATTCATGCATTCATTCACTCATTCATTCAACAAATGTTCATTGATCTCCTGCTTTGGGCCAGATCCTATGAAGAACAAAAAAACTCTGGGTTTTGTTTTTGTTTTTGTTTTTGTTTTTTGAAGCTGATAGTTTATGGGAATTTTAGTATAAGAAATCAGGATTGTTCAAGGGAAAGAATGAAGGGAGAGAAAGGAGAGAGCGAAAGGCAAAGTTTCTAAGAAAAGAAGGAGATGCACAGATGTGAATAATAAGGATTTTGTTTCTTTATTCCCAAAGCATCCCCCATTTGATACACTTTCCTTCATAGTTTCTCAGCTTGGCTGAGCCCTCAGCATTTTAAGGCTTTCCTGATCTTCAGAGGCAGTGAGAAAGGAAGAGAGAACTTAGTCCCTGCCACTTGACCTGAGGTGTGTTTTGATGAGGAACTCTCAAGTTTTGTATTTTTTGGTGTTGGAGTTTCATCCCCAATGATCTATTCTATTTCAAGTCTACCTTTTTAACCTTTCTTGGACCACGGACTCCTAAGGAAGCCTGTGGACCCCTTCTCAGACTAATGTTCTTAAATGCATAAAGTAAAAATACGTAGGACTAAAAAGCAACCAATTACATTGAAATGTAGTTCTATTCATGGACCTCCCTGAGAGGACAGGCTAGGATTAAAACAAAATAGGGAGAGCAGGGTCCATTCGACTCCTGGAGGCTGCTACAAGAGGTAACTGGCTAGGGTATAGTGATTTCACTAAAGACAAATGTATTTGCCTTGCCAGACAGAGAAATAAACTTACTCAAGAAAACTTGATTTAAAAGTGAAGTGGTTGATTGTCTATTTCCTAATAAAGTACTGTAATCAAAAATGCTCAGTGTTGTACTTCAACAGAGTGTTTCATTTATCAAATGTTTCCAGAACATCCAATCCGTTTCTTAATTTCTGTTTACTCTTTCATCATCTCCCCCCACCTGCCCCTGCTTTATTCCAATCTTTGATCTAAGTCTTAGATGTTGACAAAGGATTTGGCTTATCCTGCCTCACTGCACAGGATTCCATCACCTCCCTATTAATGAAGCAAATAGCACTAGAAGGGGATGTAATATAAGTATTCTCGATGTGAACAGTAACTATGACATCGGGAGCCTCTTAGATTGCTTGATTGCACGCCTAATCATTTGTGGTAATTCATCCACTGGGCTTGATTCGGGGGGCAATGCTTTTTGACATGCCACATCTGACACTCATCAGAACTCAGCATCTTTACAGAAAATATTTGACAGATATATATATATACGCACCCACGTGATGAAATGTGGTCCCTGTGCCACGTCTTCATTTGGGAAACTCCCCAGGCACCCCCTTAATAAAAGCCAAGGATTAAAATATCTCCAGACCCAGGAGACAGAAACACCTTTGCTGTCTGTTTTCTCAGTTATAGCCTTTTTTTTTCCCCAAAGAACTCAGTCAGCTATATCTATCATAAAATATAGTTACAGAAAAAATAAAATTATTCTGTCCCTTGCACTATGATATCCTTTCTGATAATTGATATCAGTTCACATAAATATTAAAATGCATTACCCTCACCCTTCCAAATGAGGACTCAATAATATTGTCTTTCTCTCCCGCTCTCTCACTCTCTCACATACACACACTTGCATACACACACGCACACACCTTCACCCAGCACCTTCTCCCCCTTTCCATCTAAAGTAGAGAGAGAAATAAAAAATTAAAAATATTAGATATTGCCTTTTGACTTGACTGCTAACACAATAAAGCCGCATTGTAAACCGAATCAACGGAGTCTGCTGTTCTTATTGCTCTCTTTGCTGGTATTACTTCATGGATATTAGAACCCTTAGGGATATTGGAATATGAATAAAGATTTTTTTTTTAAATCAGCTGGGTTTTTTTTTCTTGGTTCTGTTTCTAAAAATAATGCGGTTTGCAAAAACAGAAGGTTTGGTTTATAACACAAACAAAATTGTTACATTCTGAATGGGTTGTAAGTACCTGATTCTTTGCCTTTTTACTCATCCCCGCAAAAAAAAAAAAAAAAATCTGCAAATCCATTTGCTAACCAGCTGTACCTCTGTGCGAAACAGATAACAACCTGTGCAAGCCAGGGTTTGCTGTGAATCGGTGCTGATAGGCCCGAGTCTCATAGCTTTTTTTAAATGCTAATGACAAGAAACATTTCCGAAGCCAAAACGCTCTTGTAGATCTGTCTTCCTCTATTATGACTGATATTTGCTTGTAAGTACATAGAACACTTGTTCCCTGTCCCTTATCTTCCGTGCTGCAGCATGCTGACCTACATACCATTCAGCACAATATGATGCACAAACATCTTCTATATAATTTTTCATTTTCGACTTAAAAACAGTAGAGGCAAAATGGGATTGCTGCAAATCTAACAAAGAGATGGCATTATTTCCAAATAAAAATGTGCATTTTTCCAAAGAATTTATTTGTCTAGCAGCATGAAGTTCACACATAGCAATGCCGGGAAAGGGGTGTTGAATGGCGATTAGGCAGAAAGGACTTAGAGAGAGACAAAACACATCTTTTCTACTACCCAAGAATAATTAAGCTAACTTCTTTCCCACCACAATTAAAAGTTCAGCTTGCTCTGAACCGTGTTTTTGCAATGTCACGAAATGCGGCAGATATAGTAATGCTGAAATAGGTACAATAATAACAAAAGAACGAGGGGAGAAAGTGACACGGGGAGCTGTGGGAAGGGATGAAAGAGTCTATTCTCACACCTGCCATTGTCGGAACACTCCAGACCAAGTAATTTATCTTTTTAATTTCTTGCCACCCTGGCTGCCTCGTGGTGGGTCCTCCCCACCCCTGCAACAAGACTGGAGTTTCCAGCAAAACTGTGAAGAGCTGCAGTTGAGACCTTAAACTTGGGGTTATCTGATAACCTCAGCTCCTTAATGCTCCCGGAGACCACTGCAGTTGCTAAAACAGTTGAGCCACGTAAAAAGGAGGACTGTATTTTGAGGACAGCCACACAAAGGAAACCCGGCAGGGACGCCAACAAGTTCAAAGGGCAGAGGGTGAAAACCCCTCATTAAACTTGGAACACAGATGAAGACCCCACTCACACCTCCTTCCCTTCACCAACCGAAGAGGTGGCTTACAAATGCGCTTAGGTTTAATTTTTAATGACAAGCTGTCTTTGTTTTCTGAGTTTGATGTGTCTAAGACAATTGGAAAATCCCCAAGTAAGATAAAAATGGCTTGGGTTGTGGCCCAAGGGACTTCTTTCCTTGCACAAAATTACTTATTTGGCTTCCTACTTATTTTGAGGGGACCTGAGTCAGTGGGCTGCCACAAATACTTTTACCACGATTATTAGATGCTGACGACAGGTTTTAAGCACGAATCACATTTTGGGATCATTATTTTATGGTTCTCTAAAACTAGAGCAACCTTGTGCAAATAGTTAGCTGTTATTTGAATCTGACCAGCTACAAGCCTCTTCTCCCATAACCCAGATCATAGATAAAATTAATTTTCACACTTTTTGCGATTTTGTAGTTATTCTGCTTAATTGTTTGCACCAGCCAAATGTATCCATCAGCTGCCAGACCCCTGCTTGTTTGTGATCAGTGTTAACCCAGCATTTTCCAATTTTTGTGTGATACGGTGAACAGAGCATTCTGCTAAGAGTCGGAGACCCAGCGTTCTACCCTGGCTCTATCCCAAACTAGCTGTGTGACTTTGAGCAAGTCACTTGACCTCTCTGAACCTATTTATCTAGGGTTTGGAATAGTTAAATGATAAGAGCTCTTCTGGCTATAAAATTCTACAATTGGCTCCCCATATATCCTTTTCATTTGGGACCACTTATCTCACCACTGTTGGCTCATGTTAACTGCTAAATGCCATAGAACAATTTTCTAAGTGCTTATTTCAGATGATATTGAAAGCTCCTGGAAAACCTTGTCTTTCGGCATTACCATAGATATGTGTAAATGATAACCCATTTCCACTTTACTATACATTGCTAATGGCAATGTTGTACCCCCACATGCACACGAGCTCCATAGGTCTAACTTATTAATGGTCTATGCTAATGCAATTTCCAGAAAGTATACTGTTATTAAATTTTCTGGAATTTCAACACAGCAAAACAACATATAACTGCTTGATAAATTACTCTGAATAGATTTAGTAATTTGTGTAAGGGTGGCTCTCATTTATGTAAGAAGCCTAAATCCATTTAAAGTTAATTTCTAATTTTCTTATATTTATGTCATTCAGAAATACACTGCTGGTCCAGGAGCAATCTTTCCAAAACCCAAGTGAACTATTAATTTTGTTTGGGTTAAAGCATAAAATAGTGTACAGAATCCACAATTTGCCTGTTACTCTCCAGTCTTTCCAAATATGGTCTAGGAATTTTTTTCTCATGTGACTGAGATTTCACACAGCACCTCTGCTTTTTATCTTAAATACAGGGGAAAAGATAGATGGGTTTATTAAGGCACAGTTCCTAGCAAAGATCAAATTAACACAAAAATTTTAGTGGGCTAAGCAAAATGCATTTGATACTGCTTTTAATGATTTAGATGAAGATATAGTGCACAATTCTGGGGCCCTTTTCTTTTGAGCTTCTACTTACCAAAAAAACACAGATGAAGATGCTACTTCCTCCTTGTCGTCATTACTTTAAAATAGTCACTTCCTGGTTGAATTCTGTCTGATACTGTGCTAGGCACGATAGGTAGGGCTGTTTATCCAGCGGGAAATGCTGCCCATGATAAAACAAGGAGATAACAGTAAGATGGATTCACCCACACAGAACATGCAGATTACAAAATATAAGCGTCGGGTAGAATTCCTACCGGAAATGAAGAAAAGTGTTGAATTTTAAATGCTATGCCCCAGTAACATCTTTTGCTCTAGGCTTCGGCGGACAGTTAATTACACACGTGTGCACATACTCTCACAAATAAACGTACACAAAGTTCAGCAGTATAGACCAGTGACTTAAGAATGACTCACAAACACCAATTGATATTTCTGCTGGAGGATAATCTCTTTCAGAATTTGGGAAGTCCACAATGAAGTTGGAAAGGAACTGAGGTGATTGATTTTTTACTTGTTTTAACCAAATTCATGTATTTATTCCTTTATTTAACATTTACTGAGTTTTTGCTATGTGCCAAACAACACGTTTCTGCTAAGTTCAGTATAATTCATGATACAAATAAGATGTTCAAGAAAGAAATCACTCCAGTTCCTAAGGCATTTTTATCCCCAAATTTGCAAACCAAGTAAAATGGATGAAATACTGTTAATAAAATATTTTAAATCTGATTTTTAAAATCAAAGAAAAATTAAAGAGATACTACTTTAACTATCTTTTTATGTTACCACTAGAAATATTTCAAAATCTTATCTCAGTCATTCTTTTGTAATAAACCGAATATATGATCCTTTGCATTTGACTTTGAAGATGCAACTAATCTAGTAACCCTAGATTATCTGAAAGTAGATGATCCGAATCACTGTCACTTAATCTTCAATGGGGCATCTGCCTCTAGGCAGAGATAGCCATTTGAGTGAATGCAAAGGTAGCTAAGAATCATGTTCCAAGCCAAGTATGGCGAAATAAATGCCAAGGACATGTCCATTAAAGATACATTTGTTCATCATTTCAATGTGGCATCCTTGGGTCTGGAGATAGCACATCAGGAACCCTTGCCTAACCAACCCCTGCCCCCCCCACAGATAGAGTGAAAACTTCCTTAGTTTTCTCAGCTATAACTTGAGCGATCATACATCCCATTTACTCAAACCATTCCAGCTTACTCCTGTTATCCCAGCATAATTATGAATAGCTTCTATTCATATGTTCAGAAAAGGCCCTGGTTACGGATGATTCATGACACAGGTCTCCAAATCATAATACATTCAGTGATACATGATATATACCCCAGAACTACTGCATCAGAACAAATTCTAGTCCTGACCCAGCACCGGAAATGCAGCAGGCTGCAAAGTTACAGACACCTGCTAGAATTTATAAACCTCTTCCCCCATGCAATGGACTTTTTTTTTTTTTTTTTAAGGAACAGGCTGAACAAGCTACTCTGTCTGATTCGTCAACATGACCTATAGGCATAAGGGCTGTTGAACCGTAACTTGCCTCTATCACCCGCTGAACTCACTAAAACTTCTCGGGACACAGCTAAGCTTTACTGCATTGTGCACAAAGCCTGACTCTGTTCTGAACTTCTTAAGAATAGAAAATTTATCTTATCCACGTTGGTGTCTCCCAATGCCTTTAGCACGTAGCCTGATTTGTAAGACCACTCAATAAATGTTTGTTGAAATGTCTGGAGCATCCAGTCAAAACACCTGGATGGTTAGCCTAATTCTTTACTTTCATCCCAGCCATTTATCATCATGTAGATCCAAAGAAATCCAGAGAACAGACCAACGCCAGGCCTGTGAGCATTTGTGAAGAGGGGTCGTCCAGGTGCACATGGAAGGAAGTAACATGCACACTCAAACCACTGCTTCCCCACCTAGTAACTTTTCCATCTATCTTCATGTTCTTTCCTAAGGCAACTAAATGGCCACATTCTACAACGCAGATAGTCTGGAGGTAAGAGCCAGGTCTTCCCCAACAAGCCCATCAACAAAACAGTTGTTTCCACCTGGATCCCAGCACAAATTGAGCCAGACTTCTAGACAAAATCTTGCTAAAGAAGTATCAGTGCCTGATGCTCACTTGCATAGCATCTAAGGAAGTCTTGACTCCACAGAGAGACCAACCACACCGATGGGAGAATAATAAGGAGGTAACGGAGAAGTTTAAAATAATTTTTCTCCTTCTATCTTTTAAAAAAGTGAAGTTAGTCCACAAGACTGTAGAAACTGTAGCATTTGAATAAACCCTCATTGATTATGCTGAAGCATTTTGCCCTCGGTTTTCATACTCAAATTTTAATTTGTAATTTTTCAAATCACAATTTCAGCACACTTGTGATTTTTTTTTCAGAACACCCATTGCAGATTACATACATGGGCTAATTGTGTCTCATGGAACAACTTCTATGAACTTACCACATGGGATGGAGTCAAAACTGCCGTATAATTTGGCATTGTCTGGTAAGAAAATGGTTTTCTACAACACACATCCACTTCTGCAAAACAACAAACAAGCAAAGCAGATTTCAGGCTGGAAAGAAAAGATATAAAGAGTCGGGCCCTGGATACAAGACTCCACATTCACATAACACGTTCTTTCGGAAGGTTTGAGTCTGGGAGCTTTCTCCTTTCATCGGCGGACATAAAAGTTGTTTCAGCAAGAAGTAGGGAACAAAGGAAGACTTTCATTTACAAAAGCAAGTCTAATGGCACAGTGTCTGTTAGGAACTTTTATTTATGCCGCACCTGGCATTATTTTTAACTATCTGTGGGACAGAATTGCCAGTGCCAACTCTGACAATGAAATAGTGTGTTTCTGCATCCAACACATAAACCTTTGTCATGTGCATGTGAACGCTGCGCCGCTGTCAGCATCGTGGGTTTTGACTAAAGAACTCTGGTAGAGGGGAGGCTTGCCTGCCTTCTTTACGGGGCTGGTCTGCCTCCCAGATTTTGCAAACAGAGGACCATCCCCGGGAGCTCTGGTCTGAGCCTTCTACCGTTTTGCCAGTTCCCAACTGCCGTGCACAAATTTCAGTTCTCCCCCGTCTCCAGGTAATGGTCTCTGAAATAGCCTTGCAGACAGCAGATAGATGAAGTCAAACTGGGGAAATCTTTTCATTCATTTCATAATTCCTCCTAGTCAAAGCAAGGTTATGGAGTTTTTAATTATTAAGTCTCTAACTCCATCTAAAAACATTATCCTTTCTTTTTTTTTTTTTAAGGTTTTATTTATTTATTTAATGGACAGAGACAGATCACAAGTAGGTAGAGAAGCAGGCAGAGACAGAAGAGGAAGCAGGCTCCCAGCTGAGCCGAGAGCCTGATGCGGGGCTCGATCCCAGGTCCCTGAGACCATGACCTGAGCCCAAGGCAGAGGCTTTAACCCACTGAGCCACCCAAGCACCCCCCTTCCTTTTTTTTTTTTAACCAAAGAAAATATGGTCCAGGTACATAGTCATGTCTTGCTCTGCTAAGGAGAGCAAGTCTAGTTGTTGGATTAACCTAGTTCAAAGCACAGAAGAAAACACACACACAGGACTGAGACCGTGTTTCGTTGAAGACATTACTTCATCTCTCCCTTTATCAAACTTCCTCGTAGATATAAAAAGAATCTCGGCCAAGAGAATCTCAAATTTCCATTCCAACTCTAACAGGAGTCCATGATGCTCTAAGAGGAGCCTCGCTTTGATATCCTGCACATTTTAGATGGATGTGAAAATTGTATTTTCAATGCATTTAAGTGCTGATTATAATAGAAAAGAAGATTTGAGCTAAGAAACCTGCAGATCCTGACCATCAGCTCCAGTAAATTTGCAGGTTCAATATTATATTCTGCTCTGATCAAATGAATGCAGATAGAAAGCTAACCAGATACTCAAAGTCTGACAAAACTATCCAGTAACAAGTTATATGCTTAATTCGCTCTTAAAGAGAAGCTGGTGCTGCATTTAATCCATACTATAGCCTCCAAGAGCTCAAAATGTGGGTTAAGATTAACCTCTAGCCAATTTTAAATCATATGCACACACACAAACATAATCTTTTGGAAAATATGAAGTCTTTAGTAAGAATCATTTCTTCCTAAGTATGCCACCAGCAGAGAGTCCAGAATTTTACCATAATACTTGAGAACCCAAATATTAAAACTACAGCTTTTCCTTTTGGTTTTCAAACTTTTAAAACCATTTTACTCTCTCCTGCCAACAAGCCTTTAATTTAGAAAATTAGAATTATAAATTTGCTCCTCTTTTCCAAAATCCAAAGCTCGGTCTCTTCCTGCCCACCCTCCATCTCACCATGGAATGATTGCATATTGCCTGGCTTTCCGACTGCAGCAGCCCCAACCAGATTAGCCAGGAGCAAAACTGAATTCACCATGTGACACTGAATTGCTGGAGTGCCCATAAAAGCTTGTTGCAGAAGAGAGTGAAGGAAACCGCCACCGATTCCAAAAAATACTCCTCTGCCCTCAAAAGGGCAGCTTGCAGAAGAGCTGCCCACATCCTCTTTGGGGTCATGCTTTCATTTATTCACTCAGTTGGTCATTCCCTCCCAGTGGAGTTCAGGCATTTCCTGGGTAGGTAGCCCACACTCTGAGCACATCAGAGCTTTTCTTTGTCACTGGAGCTATTAGCTACATTCTGAGTTCCCATGCACCACACACTTGTTTGAAGCTGGGAGGGGGTGGACAGAAAAGAAGTACACAGATGTAGAGTTAGCATTTATGTCCTATAGGGATACCCTTGAAACTTGTTAAAAAATGTCAGTCAAGACATCTGGTCAGCTGTCCTAATCCATATTGGGGTTTTTAGGCTACTGTTATGCCCCAATATGCTTTGAGCATTGCCAATATGCTTTCTCCACAGAAGCAGCAGTGTGTCCCCTTTGGTTTCTCAGTTCGTCCCCAGCACTAGTATTTATAGTGTCACGTACGGAGCAAAATGAAAAACCACATACTGTATCTTGTGTGTCTGGCTAATGAAACGGGTCGGACAAACCTTGTGCAATCAGGGACGGGGGCCGATTGGCTTAGGCCAGGTCCATCTTGCAGACTGCAAAAGAATCAGCTGTCGCCAGTGCCATGCAGCAGATGGACAGTTTGCATCCGATTTCCAGTCAGGCGCCAAACCCTTTAGAAGCTTTGGCAGCCCGAGCACCATCAGGCAGCAGCCTTTGATGTCCTACAGATGGCTGTGGCGGCCATCTTGCCTTTGCTTCCTGAGAGGCCCAAGTCTTACTTTCAGGCAGCATTCACTCTGGCCTAGGCCCCTGGTCAGCCAGAAACACAGATCCCTGGTCTGAGATGCATTTGACACTAGCCAAGACCTTCCACCAACTTCTACTCCTATGTGGATAGCAGCTAAAAAAAATTTTTTTCCTCTAAAAAAGTGTAATACACACATAGAAATACCCCTGACCTGATTCTTCCTACTTCAGATTTCCTGAGGTAAACATGCCTCTTTACCTCTTTCCAGATCACTAGTCTAAACCCCTAGACAATGGCTTTCTTTATCCCCAGTACTGCGAGATTATTTTGTATACTTCTCAAAACCTTCCACTCGTGTCTCCTTCTGCATAGATGACATAGGCACCCAGATTTTGCTTTAAAACAAAAAGAAAGACAGAAGGAAAGAAGGAAGAAAGGAAGGGGGAAGGGAAGAAGGAAGGAAGGATAACTAAAGAACTAAATTATGAGCTGTTTCCTCCTTCCTCCAGATTTCCTGAGGTAAATAATGTCTATTTTCTCCTTCCCAGGTTACAAGTTTAGCCCCCAGACAATCTCAGACTCCTTCTTTCCCCTGGCATTGCCACCCAAAGTGGCAGCAGTTGGGTGATTTCAGAATAATCAGGATTGCAAATTGGGAGGTTTTAAATTTGGTGTCCGTTTTAAGGCCCCTCAGAGCACTGCTTCATCTGGGTCTGACTTGCCCTAAGTCCAAAAGCAGAACAAAGCATCGTCTTCATGGCGGTTGGACTAATCTCGTGCCATGAATAGCCCAGAGTAATCTGTCGAAAAGCTGAGCCTGGAGGTCTTCCAAACGGAGCCCCTGCACATTTGGTAGGAGCAGTTAGGAATTCTGACTGGCACTATTAGTCAGAAGTCATGTCATTGCACCGGAGAAGCAAGCGTGAGTTTCTCCTGCCCGCAAGACCAACCTAGAAATTCCCACCTCCTTTCACATGCTCTTGATAGAGCAGGGCAGGCAAAGAGGTTTCGAGCAAGTGGCTGACAAAAAGTAAAAACAAACTCAGTGAAAATAAATTCAATAATGTGTGATTTCCAGCCACTCAAAAGTAATAGAAATATTTGGTAAAAATATATAGATATAAATTGCCAATTAATGCAAACTGGTTAAAGCCAGTAAATGGAAAAAAAGAAAAAGTTAATTAGAGCTTTTTGAAGCTTTGTTATATATACATCATTTGCAGGTGCTACAAAAGTGAAAAATAACCATTATAATTACTAGTATTCAAAGATTCATATTTTTCCCGTGTAATTTATTTAGGATTATCAGTTTCCTTGTAGTTATACAAAAGGCCTGTCAAGGTGTTTCCCACGTGTTTGGCTCGTATGTGTTCCAAAAACAAGCCAAAATGCTGTTGTATTTCACCCAGTACAGAGAAGCTACTCTGAGTTGGAGAAAAAAAAAAAAAAAATAGGCCAAGTTTTACCTGGATCTCTATCTTGGTTAAATTATCTGATGTATGTTTTAATTTTTTTTTCTTGTTCTTACTGTCTTTATCTTTCTCTCTCTTTGTTAAAATACATCTGTGTTTGTTGACTGCCCCAGATTATATCTAAGTGAGGAGTGGGTGTACTAGCACCTGGTATAGTATATGTAGCTTAACAATACATATCATTACATTATTTACAGCTCATTTTATGTTATTCAATAGTAAACTGCAAATTAACCCTTCAAGAACCAGTTGGAGCAAACGCTCGGTTAGGCATGAGACATCCGCTGAAGCTTCCACGCCCCGTAGAATTGTTAAGAGTACATCTATAACTGTATTCATAAACGGAGAAGTGTGTTCATTACAGGAGGGATGCCCACCAGAGCCAGCTAATTCCTCTCTCAGGAAATCTGTTTCATAATGATATTCCTTACTACGCCACACTTGTACTTATGCTGATAACACAGGTTATAAAAGGGACTTAGGACTGGAGTCAATTAATGTACTGGCTCTTTAACCTTCTTTATTAGAGTACATTAGGCACCAAAGGGACTCAGTGTAATGCTGCTGGCAACAGAAAGACCGGAGCGATGCCATTTCGTGCCGTCTCAGCCCTGTGTTCAGTTCACAGGGATCCACATCCCGATCTGACCTCATTAGGCACTGATTCCACTGCAGTCCGGCTCAGGCACCCGGGGCGGAAGGTGGGTGAGCGTGGCTGCCGAGCAAGCACATTTTCCCACGCCTGATGAAGAAAATCTTCACTCGAGCCGGCTCCCCGGTCCATGGCACCTGTTACTTGGTTGTCACGATCGACTGTGTCTTCTAGATCATCGAGTTCTGCCCACGTTCACGTGTGGGGGAACTGAGGCCCTGAGAGGCAGAAACAGCGAATCTGAAGTTACCCAGCTTGTGAGGAGCAGAGAACCCAGACGAGAGAATTCAGAATTCCCAGTTCCTAGAAGGGGGCTCCCACCTGGCTCCTGGTGCTTTGTAAACAGGAAAGGCAATCATTAATAAGCAGGCATGAAAGATGAGACCTGGGAAGGGAAAGGAATGGAAGCATAAATATAAATAAATTCTAAAAGAGAGAGAGTGCTCAGGAATTTTAAACTGGATTGCAACAGAGAAATTACAAGTTTCAAAGTAAGTTCTCTTCGCTAATAAGAAATCTGGTTTCTCTTTTCTCCCCTAATTAGCATTAATGGGGAAATAAATGTATGTGTTGAAGCAAAATTGAAGGCATTCTTAATAATGTGCAGTTCTCTAAAAGGAGGATATGATATAATCTGAGGTGAGAAAGAGCCCGTTGCCACTGTGCTACCCGAACACTGCCGCTACCCTTTGAAGAGCTCAACAATGTCTTGTTCCCGAATTAATCAGTCTCAAGACTATCAGCAATTTAGCTACATTTTGTCGGTAATTAGCTTGATAAATTAAGATCTGCAATAGAAAACATGGCATCTTATTGTTCCTGAGGTTTTATGGTATTTTTCTAAAAACAGCAGCTTTCTTTTAAAACGTTCACTTCTATTGCAAGGAGACAAAACACAAAACCCAAAGTTTGCCGAGTCTGGCTCCAGACAACAGCCTGCCCCAGATCCACTGGGCAAAATATCAAAGATGAACCACTCATAATGCAAACTTCAAACATGTGGTTTAAAAATAATATTCAAATCCTAGGACTGTGGGCAGTGGCTTCTAGATAGTGAGAAACTATCAGTTCAGTTCCTTCATGTTCTCCGTTCTTTTTGATAATCATGGAACAAATGGGCTGGGGGAAAAATATTATGGGAAATGGTAAAACATGGAGAGATGTTTGCCTGCTAATCCAAACAACTCCCTGTGTATTAAGAGTGCAAAAATGACAAGTTAGAAGCCGAGCTCTTTTTCATCAGAACTGTCCACAAATGAGATGATTTCTTGGGGCTCATTTCCATTCAGGGAATAGTGAGAGTTATTTTAAATGACCAAGCCATTTCCGAAGGGTAAAAGCATATCACCACATCCATGGGGTCAGAACTGCTCTCTCTCAAAGACTTGAAATGCCCCAGGAGGGCCAGAGATACATTTCCCTTCCTTTCACAATGAATGAAAATGAGGAAAGGTATCGTCTTCCGAAATATGCTAAAAATATAGCAATTACCCGATACAGATGTGCTGTTATAAACTCTTATTCCAAAGCATTCTGTTTCAGCCATAATTTTCATTGCAGAAAACTGTACTAATAGAAACATCCCGATTAATCTGAATTTGAGATATTTCATACAATGTATATTACCTTTCTGCTGCCTGCAACCTTCTGCCAGGTTTTTTTTTTTTTTCTTTTTAGGAGGTGCTTTGAGGGGACCATACCATGAGAACAATACACAGCTGCTGCTGTATAGAGATATCTAATTGTCAATATTGTGGAAATTCTACAGCTTATTACGTGCATTCAGTCTAATTCTGGGCAAATTGCCAGTCACTTCAGGGACAATCAAGTGAGCCACGTTACACGTGGTACAGCATCACAGCTTTAAGATACCCGGCTGTTTTGCCTCTGGCCAGAGAATGTTTGTACCAGTGCTACCGAGTGAAGGGGGGTAACTACAAATAAAATAAAATTTGTATTTTTTCAAGTGGGCTGCATTTCAAGCCCAGATGTTAGTAATGAAAGATTCAATTTAAGGATTTAAATTACAAATAAATAAAGTATGAAACAGATGTGATTTTTAAGGAAGTTCAAATTATCCAGGAAGAAAAATATCTCTGTGCATGACAAAGTAATAGGGATTGTCTTGAAGAGTCTGTTGAAACCAATCTGCTAAGCGCAATTCACCCCGAGGACAGGATTGGTTTGGAATGGGAAGGACTGGTGGAGCTTGTCATTAAACAAAAATTGTGTTTAATAAAACTTTATAACCGTGATTAATCCTATGAGGCCCTAAAGGAGTTTGCAGTTTCTGATAAACACATTTTCCTTGTTTGCAATGGTAATGATATTTTGAAGTGAATGGAATAAGAACAAAAAACTCTAAGGGTAGGAAAAGGAGGATTTGGCAGGTACCACCTCAGCAGAAATTACAGGGATAAGTAAGAAACAGGGGCCACCCATTAGGAGACTGCTTCAATGTGTGTGCGACACATGTGCACATAGGTAGGTGCAGATATTACTAAGAATCCAAATTATTGAGCAGGCAGTAGCAGAGCACATCTTTATTTATACAGACAAGCTAATAGGGCTTTTTTTTTTTCTCTAAGCTGATCATTAGGTTTGCCTATCAAAAGGATGACAGTGATTTAAGACTCAGTGTCTCATATTTGAAGAATATTCCTTGAAGATAAAATCAAAGGGGATCCACCAAAGTTGTGCTGTCCTGTACAACAGCCACAAGTCATATGTGGTTATTTAATTTAAATGTTTCCGTTTTCCATTGCATGGCCACGTTTCAGGTACTTAGTAACCACATGTGGCCAGTGGCTACCTTATTGGACAGTGCAGATAAAGAACACTACCATCACCACAGAAAGTTCTAGTGGACAGTGTTTTGCAACAATACAGCAAGATCAGATTTGGATATCAGGAGATAGTCTGATGCTCAGTTCTTGTCGTTGTTGCCATGGACCTGGTCCTTTTTGGTTCTCCCTTGTCTTTATCATCCTGAATCTCCCACACATTTGTGTATGTGTGGACACACACATACAAAGACATATATACTGGTACTCGAACAAGGCTGACACAAGCAACTGTGACCATAATAAGTTTTGTGAGTCCCCAAGGAAAAGTCAGCCTGCAAGCCCAGTTCTGCTAAGCCAACCTCACCTGCTGGTCAGTTAGCCCTAACAGGAAACTGAGGACAAACACCTCCAAGAATCGCATTCTCACTAGGGGAAGCATTACCCCGGGGGGTCAGAGTGCCAACAACCAAACCCTGGCTAATCAAGAGCCCACAAAACCGAATAATTTTGTGACGGACTTGGTTGTGGGGAAACGGAACAGCAAAACAATAGGGCTTTCATGGGAGAACCAATTCAGGGGGAAAAAAAGAAGTGTGATTCCTTTAACACAGAAGCTCTAACAATTGGGTTGTGTCTGTGATGGAAATCTTGTCTTTGGGCATCTCCCCTCATGCCAACTGAGCATCCTTTGAGTGCCAGCCTGCACACAAACCCACCCTGGAAGCACGGCACAGCTTCTTTGTGCACGGGGCATGATCCCTCTGCCACATGAACTTTTTCTGACTCCTCGGAACTGCCAGCAGCCATTTCACTCAGATCCTGGCTGTGACGGGAGCCATACTGCCTCCCTGGCATCAGATGGAAAATGTCATTTTATGAAAGCTCAAAAGTCAAAATCTTTTGAAAGTCAAACCCCTTCAGTATGTGCCAGACCTATGAAAATAGGGTCTGTGTATTCCGGGAGGACGCTCAAAATGTGTACCTTCTCTGCTGCAGTGAAGCAGGTGCCTCTCTGTCGGCTGTCACCCGGCCTTCCCCTTGCTCTCTCTTTATTGGAGGATTTTTGTTTCATAAAGTCACACATAGTTCCATCTCTGAGATTAGGGTAATATAGACAGTAAAAGAATCCTAGCTTCTTGGAGCTAGATAAGACCTCAGAAATGGTCAACAGCGGAGTTCATAACTTGGGGTCTACAGACATCTCGAAGGTTCATGAGCGGCTGCAGGAAGCATGCGACTCTTTGGGCATAAAATTGTGGGTATGGGGATTTTTCTGAGAAGAGAATTCACAGCTTTTATCAGACCATCAAAGTCCAAAGAAATGGTCTGATCCCACCCATTTTAAGTACCAAAACTGGGCTCAGAGAAATGAAGTAACTTCCAAAAAGTCACACTAGCTAGTTTGACTCAAGTATGATTGAAAACTGTTCTCTAGAGTCATAATCAACTGCTCTTTCCACTATAACAGACCACAGAGGGCATTTTTCTTGTTGCCTGTAGTTAATTTACATGTCAAAGTTCATTCAAAATCCTTGGATCTTGAAAGCCAAAAAAAAAATTGCAATAGAGGATTTTAAGGAAATGCTCAATTGAAGGTGTGCTCTGTTCTATTGCTACAACACAGACTCTCAAATAGTTCCTTATATAGAGGGAAACTTGGGGAATTTAATGTTGTTTAGCAAAACTTAATTTTTTGCCTTTCCCCAAATTTTAGAATTATTTTAGAAAGAAGACCCCACCACTGGTTATTTCCTAGAAGGTAATATTTATTTTGTTTTCAAATAAACTCATTTACTGGGTTTTGCTACATGCCTTGGATTTTCAATCGACATAAGCACATAGATAATTAGGAAATGCATGGGTGTTAATATTATATGCTTGCCACAATTTTTAAGAACTTGAAGAGAAAATAGAATATTTGTTTTTAATTGAAGCTTTTAAGACACTTGAAGTATATTTAGTTATTTCTTCCACAACATAATGGTTAAGGGTTCAAATTCAAAGCAGAATGACTTGGACTTAACCCTGGCCCCATCCCTCACCATCACAGAAGCTCTGTGGTCCTGGAGAAGTCACTTAACCTCTCCGAACCTCAGCTTTCTCATCTGTGCAATGGAAATAACAATTCTACTTATAGAATTGTTTTAAGGGATTGTTATAAAACAATACACTCAGACTTCATACCATGTATGGCACAAAGAAAGTGCTGGGAAAGCTTAGCTCATGATTACAATAAATTTTGGATGCCCAAAGTCAGATTTTTTTTTTTTTTTATTTGACAGAGAGAGATCACAAGTAGGCCGAGAGGCAGACAGAGAGAGAGGCAGACAGAGAGAGAGGAAGGGAAGCAGGCTCCTGCTGAGCAGAGAGCCCAATGCAGAGCTCGATCCCAGGACTCTGGGATCATGACCTGAGCCGAAGGCAGAGGCTTAACCCACTGAGCCACCCAGGTGCCCCCAAAGTCAGATATTTTTGAAGTATAGTAAAATCAACAAACCCATTGTGGTAGATTGAATGATGCCCCCCAAAATGATACATCCCACATTGTAACCCTCAGAACCTGTGAACATGACCTTATTTGTAAAAAAATATCTTTGCAGATGCAAATTAAAGACCTTGAGAAGAGACCATCTTGGATTATTTGGGTGGGCACTAAATTCAATGACAGACGTCCTTATACAGACACATGGAAGAAGAGGAGAAGGTCATGTGGATGGAGGCAGAGACTGGAGTCACTCAGCCACCAGCCAGGGTAACACCTGGAGCCTCCAGAAGCTAGAAGTGGCAGGAAGGATTCTCCACTAGAGCCGCAGAAGGGAGTACAGGTCAGCCAACAGCTTGATTTCAGCTTTCTGGTCTTCAGACTGTGAAAGAATACATTTCTTTTGTTTTAAGCCCCCAAATTGGTAGAATTTGCTAGAACAGCTGCAAGAAACTAATACACCTGCTATGCCTTAACTGTGACTATGTGCATTATTGATACACACTTATATAGTCTGCAACAATATAAAATTGGGATGATTTTTAAGCAGGCACCACAAATGATAAAGTATTTTATTTAAACCTAACAAAATTGGCAGAAAGTTGATGAGGGCCTCAGTTTTCTTGAGGATTTCCTTGACTTCTAGGTCTACTTTCTCTGAGGCTGCCCTAGAGTTAACAAAATCTGCAGAGTTTGGGGTCATCTCAGAAACTCACTGCTCCTCTCCCCCAATCCTCTTATCTTACCCTACCTAAGAGAGAACAGAACAAGAAACCTCACCTGGTTTTACAACAAAAAAGGGAACAAGCACAGTTGGTCAAACCCAGGAATTAACTCAGCAACCAAATTCAAGCAGCGAAGCTGAGGATGGAGTGGCCCAACAAAGGCATGGACTAATTCCTACAAATGGAATTTTTCTTCTGCCTCTCTGGACGGTTCAGAATAATCACACGAGAGTAGGACTCAGAAGGAAAACAAAATAAAACAATTCTATTTCCCTTCATTGAAGTAGGTTAAATAATCATCTCTTCAAGAATGTTTTTGTGCCCATAAAATGGCATTGCCCCTCAGCAATGCCAGGGGACATCTTTTCAGGGAAAATTGTCAAACCAGTTTTGTCACCTGCCTGGGTAAACAATGTCATCAAATGCATGACCAATCTGATCATGCCAGTGCTTAGCCTGCATCCCCTCAGCTCCCCTTAATGGCATCTGTATGCCCATCACCCAGCTTCTGAATTCTCTGCTCTCTGGTTGCCAGTTGTAACTTAACTGTCTCCAGGACAACCCCATATACATGCCATTCTGAGGAAGAACAGATCTGATGAAGTCTCTTTAAAAGTCTTCTCCTGGGGCGCCTGGGTGGCTCAGTGGGTTAAGCCTCTGTCTTTGGCTCAGGTCATGATCTCAGGGTCCTCGGATTGAGCCCCATATTGGGCTCTCTGCTTAGCAGGGAGCCTGCTTCCCCCCCCCCCTTCTCTCTGTCTGCCTCTCTGCGTACTTGTGATGTCTCTCTGTCAAATAAATAAATAAAATATTTAAAAGGAAATAAATAAAAGTCTTCTCCTTCTGTCATTAAAAAACAAAACAAAACAAAACAAAAAAAACGAAACAAAACAAAAAAAACCCTGAAACTTCTCAGTCTTTTTTTTTCTTCTTGGTCAATAAGAATCATGTGGTTTCAAATCAGGAAGGAAATTGCCAGTAGGTCCAAAATAGTAGGGGAAAGAGATAAGGGTAAGAAAGTGGGGGGAAAGCCACCTCTGAGAGAGCAACAGATGGAGGGAATCAAGTATGGGTTGGAAAGAAAGATGGCAGAAGAGAAGCAACACTGGACAAAGTCAAGAGTCAGGTTCAAATCCTGAGGTTCTGTCCTACTCGTTTGTTCAAGTTTGGGAGACTTACTGAGCCTAATTTTCTTACCTGTACAGCAGGCATAATACTCACTTTCTGGACTTTGAGGATCAACTGAGATAAGATAGATTAAAAACACTTCATGAGCTCTAAGTGTCAGAAAATGTTTGATTCTTTGCAGGTGTGATCAACAAGAATTAGCATTGTCTGGGGAATTGTAGCTCTCCCTGCCCCCACGCCAACAAGCACCCCCTACCTGAGAGACAGGACCCACTTCCTGTTATTCCTTTCTTCTGTCCTGCCCCAGCATCTCTGCCACACCCTCCAAGGAGTCCATCTTCTCCTAACTGGCTCTTTAGGATTTTCTGAGGCAGAATTAAGAAGAGGGAGAGAAGACAAGAAAAGCAAAAAGGAAAAAAATAGAAGGGGAGAAAAATGGCTAAAGACAATTTACATATGAAAGTGCTGAGGGCCAGGGAGCAGCAGGAGAGAAGGTGTGGTTGTGCATGTCCCACAAAGAGGAATTTTTTAAAGTAATTCAACAGAAGAGGCGCTGGAGTCATTGCAGAATTGAGAGAGTTGACTGAAGGGAAAGAAGTTGCTGTAGATTTGTATTTCAATCCAATCACAGATTTCCAAAAATCCAAATAGAAAAGAGAATTCCTTTTTAATTACTTTTGGCTTTGAAAATATGATTCTTGAACAAGATACAGCTTCCAGCCTGAGCCATATGGGACATTGGTTTTATAAGGATTATAAACTCTAGCTGGTTGGACTGAGGAGTTTGAACTATCAAGGTATAAACGTGAAGTTGTTTTATTTTTCTACTAACTCCTACCAACTGTGCTCTGCCAAATCATCCAATTTTTCTATAGGTGAAGGGTCATCCTGTGTGATACCTCAGCCTGATTCCAGAACTTGTTAGTCACTTTCGGTTATAAAATGGTCCCATGTGGGTAACAAGACGTAGTCCTTAGTGCTTAAGAAGTTGTATTGAATTCAGAGTTCCACCATTCCCTGGGCGGGAGCACTGTGGCTCTGTGGTACATAGGGAATATGATCTGCTCTCTTTCCTATACTTCCTTCTTCCCTACGCTTATTCCTTTCATGTTCCACAGGAAGGGAAGAACAGAAAAGGGTTATTTCCTAATGCGATTGCACTAGCCAAGTGACTGCTTTTTTGTTGAGCAAAAGCACTGCTCCCTTACATAAACACCCCTCTATCGTGGTTTAGGTACCTAATCTCCCTAGTGAGGCTGTTAGAGGTCTCCCCTGACCCACATGGGGAGAAGCTATCCCTGTCATTTCCCTGCTTTGGCGGTTCCTTGAGAACTGCTGCTGTATGCATCACCGACCCCCAGCAGCTATCGTCGAATGTGTGAATGTCTCTACCCCACACTTGAGAGGTCTTCCAAAACCCAGAACTCCCTAATCTCATCCATCCCCCAGATTTTCAGTTCTACAGCTTGGAGGCGTTATGGTCCATCTTTAGTTTGGGAGCTCAGGAAGGCAACTTGTTCCCTCTTCTTGCCAGAACCATTATGCAATTTCTCCTCTGTGCTTTTCCCCCACTCAGCTAGCACTCGGGTGGATCACCAGACCCAGAGGTTCAGCAAACACCCAGCCAAGGAATAAGGTGCTAGTTTCCCTTGCTATCTCAGCTTCTGAAAAGAAGACCAAGTAAGTACTGCCCAAAGCGGAGGAAAGATGTGTCATCCTCTTCAGCAAAGTGTGTTGGTTAGCATGAACTCTAATGCAAGACTATCTGGGGTCCAGTCCTAAATTTATCATTTACTCCCTGGGTGTGCTGGTTATTTTTCCATTTTTCTATCAGCAAAAAATCGATTTTTTCATGGGCGCTCTATGGCACACCATAAAATTGGTCTAGTACTCTACATTTGCAGACTCTTGCCAGGTGGCATACAATTTTACAGATTGTAAGGAAAGAGGAAGGGAGACTTAACCTTCCCTCTTCCAGCTCCTGTCTACAATACTCCTGCAGTGGCGGACAGCTATGGCTCCAACCTAATTCTTCGGCACTCATGGCATCAGCATATCACACCCTCTCAGCAATGCTAGTAACAGCCACATTAGTGCCCCTTCCCACCCCCTGCCACCCCGCCACCTTCTTAATGAGTACCAGCTAGCTTTGCTCTTTTGTTGCCCTGAGTACCAACCAAGCCTTCCCACCTGCATGGTTGGCTGTGCTCCCACCAGAGCTCAGAGCACCATCCAGCCGTGCCTCCCACAGAGATCTGAGCACCAGACCCTCAAAATTCCCTTCCAATACTTAATCACTTGCCTTGCAGAATTTCCTCTTCCAAACTCCCAGCTTCTAGTAACACTTCTCTTCCCTCTCTAGTAATGGCTGAGTCCTACCCTGAGAGATTCTTAATTAATTGGTCTTAGTTATGCCCTGGGATCAGGATTTTTAAACACACTATTATGTATCCAAGGTAAAGAACCATTGCAATAAGCCATTTTACAAATAATGAGAAAAGTTTTATGCAGATGCATCCACATCTTATCACATTAGTTCTCTAAGACCATCAGCACATTTGCAAAAATGTTGTTCACAGGTAAGGTCAAAACAAGGATGGCTATGTAATTAATTCTTAAAGTCAGAAGGTAGTTATTGAAATTCCACATGCCCAGCACTATACTGGGTACTATTCAGGACACAAAGAAGTGAAAGACGTGGTCTTTGATCATCAGATAACTTTAATTTAGTTAGAGAGGTCAAGATTAATACTCATGGAAAAAGGAAGAACTATACACAGACATAGGACAGTAATTGGCATGAAAACAAAACATACAACAGGGATAGTTCAGTTTAGTGTTAAAAATAATCCTCTTGGGGCTCCTGGCTGGCTCGGTCAGTGGAGCATGCCACTCTTGATCTCAGGGTCATGAGTTTGAGCCCCATGTTGGGGCTAGGATTACACTTTTTAAAATGTTAAAAAAAAAAAACACACACACACACACACACGAAAAAACAATCCTCTCTTCTTCAAATCTCACCAAAGCAGGAGAACAGACTTTCCTCCACCTACAGGCCTCAGACCCTTTCCATCAAAATCACCAGGGTCGTTTCTATTTTAAGATTCCCAAGCCCCACCCCATTGTCTCTGACTCAGAGGAGCCTAGCAATAGCACTCTAACTCTCCAAATGTTCTCAGTAGAGGTGGTTTCCAACCATACACAGGAAAAAACTCCATCCTATTACTTCATCCCATTTTTCTAGCAAGCAGTGCCCTGCCTCTGGGATCCAAGCATCCAACCTCCCACTCCATTGTCCCCTGCACTTACCTGAGCTCCTGAGCTCCTCATTATAAATTATCTTCAATTTCAAACTGCTCTTTCAAGACTTGACCAGGAACTCTGCACTGATACCAGCCCTAATTTCTGTTCTCACCTAATTATTGTTGAACTTGGATTCTACCAAGCCCACTTACTTCTGGGGCTTTTTTCAGTAGGTCTTACCTGCCCACCCCCGGTGTTACCTCCATGGTCCTAGTATGTCTCTGAAGCTCACAGCAAGGCTCCTTCATGACCTATGGGTTTCTGGAAAGAGGAGTTTATACCTTACAATTTGGAACAGAGTAAAACTAATTGGCTATCACCATAACCAAAACCCATAGCCTTAGATTCATCAATTGAGAGCTTTGAACTAACCAGCTGAAAGCAGGAATGCATATTAAATTATAGATATTACCAAATTTTACCTCCTTCTTACTGGAAATGAAAGTTGAAAGAGCTAATGGGGTTTTCTGCAGTTCTGAATAATGATACTACCTATTGTGACAGTTTATAGTTTACAAAATTCTCATATGCCTTTACTCTGTTGACACCTTTACAATTTTGTAAAGGAGGCCATGATGTGATGTCATTTTCATCCCCACTTTATGACTGAGGAAACTGAGCTACTAAGGCCAGCTTTGGAAGACTATGACCCCCACCCCAAAGTCTCCTGAAGACTCTTTGGTCACTGACTAGCATTCATCAGAGTCCAGGTAATTCTACACAAAGAATAAGGAACACCAAGCTTGTGTCAGATATTCTACATATATTATCCTTCTCCTCTTCCCCTGGCTCATTCCTTCTCACCCCCAGTGGTTTTCCCACTGTTTCTCCAAAATGCCAGACAGCTCCTGCCTCAAGATTGCTATGCTCATTGGTCTCTCTGCCTGGGAAGAGTACCCTCCAGCTACCCACAGGACTGGATCCCTTCTTTATTTCCTTCCATCCTTTAGTCAAATATTCTCTGTGAAGACTTCCTTGACCAATGTGCTTAAAATTCCAATTCCCCACTACCAATCCCTACCCCTTCACTGTTGTTTCTTCATTTTGTCTCCAAGGCCCATATCACCACTAGACACAATATTCATGTTCTTTATTGTCTAGCTCCCCCACAATAGCATATAAATCTCATGAGCACAGTTTCTTATCTGTTTTGTTAGCCACACAAAGTAGGCAGTCAATAAACATTTGTCAGATATGTTATAACATCTAAGCCTTCAGCTTCTCTGCAAGATAAATGTTATTGGTTCCACCTTAGTACTGAGGAAACTAAGACAAAGAGTTTAAGTGACTTTTCCTAAATCTAGAGTTGCCAGATTTAGCAAATTAAAACATAGGATGCCCAGCTAGATCTGAATATCAGAAAATCCAAAATTAAGTTTTTTTAAATTTTTTTAAAGATTTTATCTATTTATTTGACAGACAGAGATCACAAGTAGGCAGAGAGGCAGGCAGAGAGAGAGGAGGAAGCAGGCTCCCCGCTGAGCAGAGACCCCCGATGTGGGGCTCGATCCCAGGATCCTGCAATCATGACCTGAGCCGAAGGCAGAGGCTTTACCCCACTGAGCCACCCAGGCACCCCCAAAATTTAGTTTTTAAATAGAATTTATGTTCCATGGAATATTTAGGGCATAACTTATAATAAAAATCTGAAAATTTATCTGAAATTCCAATTTAATGGATCATCCTGTATTTTGTCTGACAGCCTTACCCAAATCGCACTACAAGTAAGAGACAGAACTGGGAATACCACCCAGGTTTCTTTGACCATGAAGCCCTGCTACCATCTCTCATTCTGAAAAAAGAGATCAGACAAAGACAGATGTAGCTATCCTCACAAAGACTACTGATGAAGAAAGTGCCTTAACATGCCTTGCCAAAAGTTTCGGTCATAGTCTCTGATACAACTATACCTACTCAAGGGGGAGAAAAGCCCACTTCATTCTCCTGGGCTGTCAGTTTTATAGCTTTCATAAGCATTAAATTAATTTAAAAATCTAGAGCCTCTCAATGGAATTACAGTCCTCTAATTCAGTTGCCTGTTACTTATTCTGTATTAATAATCCCATTCTATGACCAGCCATTGGATATAGAGGAATTGATCTCATAAAATTTTAAAGTAAACCTGTTTCATTCCCAGGAGGGCCCACTGTGACAGAACCTATTACAGAAGATTGACAAGAAAATATTTGGGTAGCCAGGACATTCTCTGGAGCAGCATAAGATATTTAAATATTTACTTGCAGTGTGATGATACTTCTAAGAAAAGAATGGCTGGCATAAGAAACTTTTTTCCTGTGGATAAGATAGTCCTCAACCAATCATGTAGGGAAACTAACCAAATCTAATGATGTTTAGCTTCATCATCCCTCATTTAGATTTTCATTAGCAAATATTTTTCCTCACCATTACCAGATATCATCATTTCCTAAGTATGAAGCTTATTTTAAACATGAAGCATTTGGAGCAAAGTTTAGATCTCATGATCTTTTGAAAAATTTTAGGGTTTCAGGGTGTTTCTGGGTCTTTCCTATGTAGACTTGGCTCTAACCAAAGTGCTTAATAAATCACAAAACTCTGCACAGACCCAACCGAGCTAGGACTGATGCACAAAGGACCTTGGGAAGGCACTCCGCATGTCAAACAGAGTGTGGGGTGGCCTGTAAGGCACCTCCTGTAGAATTAATCACATCTTGCTCTTTTTATGAGCCCAAGAATTTGTTCCACAGATGCTAGTTTACTGTGAAGACATTTAAGTTATTCCTCAAGGTAAATAACAAGTTCAGAATCTCTCATGAACTATATTTTATTAATTCTCAGAACATTCTGGTACCATATAAAAGATGTAGTACTTCTTGTCTTCATATCATACATTTCCTCAACTTCTTCTAAAAGCATGTGTACACATGCACACACGTGTGTGTGCATACACACACATATACATACACACTATTTATACACAAAACCCAGCCTGCCCAATCTAAGCCCTCATCCCCCTCTTCAGGGTGATTGTTCAGTGATGAGCATGTGACCAGAAATGGACCAAACAGAGCCTTTTCCTGAGATTATCTAATTGATGCTAGCAAGGGAAGCCTCTTGCCTCTAGGACCTCAGAGCTACAACAATATAAACCCAAGGCTAATGATAGTTATAATTTCTTGCCATAGGAAGACACCTGTCTGCCACAGGAAAGAATGAAACCAAGCAAAAACAGGCTGCACAGAGAGGGAGGGTCTTAAAAAACTAAGTCCCCTGGTACAGTCCCAGGCTCCAGAGCTGCCCATGCCTTCCTCAAGCTCTTGCTTTAGACTCCATAAGCTGACCCAGAATCCTTTCAATAAAACCTTTTTTCCTTTAATGTAAACTATTTTGACTTGAGTTTCTCTCCACTTGCCACCAGTAAGATCCAGATTGATATACAAGGAGAAAATACTATTTCCATTTTATAAAGAAGAAAAATTAAAGTACCACAGGTTATGTGGCTTAGGCATAACTGTAAATAGAATATTAGACTTTGAAATTGCTGCTATCCATCTGAAAACAAATACTTGCAACACACCTCTCCAATAGCAGTGACTTTCAGTCTTACAATTCACTGTAAAAAAAAAAAAATTCATTTTACACTGTGGTCCAGTATATACATATGTGTGTATATGAAACAAAAACTTCACATAATGCTTACCCTTATTAAGTATGATGCACTCTTTTATTCTCTATTATATTTCATTTTTTCAAATGCTGTTTGTGACCCACTAAATTGATTTCACCTCCTACTAAGCTGATTTCCCAACTCACTAGTGGATCCAAAATTGTAACTGTTTAAAAAAATTATACTATAACCTTTTTCACAATATATTGCTAATTAAATAATCTTTCTCCCCACTATAAATTTCCCTTAGGTGAAACTCTAGAATATGTAGATTAACTTGTATATTCATTTTGACTTCAACATATGTAAATTCCAAGTCATTCCTACTAGGAATGATTAGAAAAAGAGAATATTGGGGGATGGTAGGAGAAAGAGGGATGGCAGAAGAACCTAAGAGCAGGTTTTTACCATCAAGCCACCAGAGAGAAAGGGAGTGAGTTTATATAAGGCCAACCTGGTCTTAAGTCTTCCCCTATGTCTGTCTATTTCATCACAAGCTTAATTCAAATCAGAGTCTTTGGTTTTTTCCCTCCTCTTCCTTCTCTTCTAGTCTTCTGGTCTCACTATAGCAACACCATTGACCAGAGCATTCAAACTGAAAGATCGTTCTCCAAACTAAGCTCTGACTTCAAAATATATCCCAAGTCCAACCAGCACTTCTGTCAAGAGCACTCAAATTAGACTACATCATCGTTCACTTGGACTTCTATGATAGCCTCCTAATCCTCATCCAAATTCCATTCATTCCCCTGCAGTACAGTCTCCATAGAGCTGCCAGAGTACTCTTTTTAAAATCTGAATCAGATCATGTCACTCCTCACTTAAATTCCTCCAGCATCTTCTCCTTCATATTTAAACAAAACCCAAACCGCTTCCCATGATTCCCTTTCATGTCTCCAAACTCACGCTTCTTCAGTTCTTTACCTCACTGAGCTCCTGCCATCTTGCTGTTGAACACGCCACAGTCCTTCTTATCTCAGAACTTTTGTACTCCCTGTTCTTTTCAGCTAAAACATCCTTTCCCCAGATCTTCTCTTTTCTTAGGTCTCTGCTCAAATTTCATATCCTCAAAGAAGCCCTCCTAAAGTAGCTCCTGCCTCCTAACATTCTCTGTTCTCTTCCCCTGTCCTATTTTCCTGCATTGCACCTACTTCTACCTTAAATTATATTTTTGTTTATTTGTTTAAGGTCTGCCTCTCTCACCAGAATGTAACTTTCAGGAAAGTAGGTGTCTACCCCTGACTCCCTGAAAAGACCATCAAAATGAACTGTTGATCAAGCAAAGCCAAGGTTATTACTGTTTGCACCAAAGAAGAGTCCAAAGAAGAGTCCAATGCCTTAACAAGTCTTACTAGCATCTCAGAAGGGAAAAGTGAAAACCAAGTGTTTTAAATTGGGGGAATTTCATTTAAGACAAGTATTTCAATGCAGGTATCCTGATTGGAACTGAGTAAAGTTTGTGATAGAACAGTTTAGGATTGCTGGGCTCAGTGGACAAGGGTTTTGAAGAGACCCTTGAAGTGTAAACAGTGTTGGATAAGCTAGTCAAATATTATTCTGAGAAAGAGCTATTATTACCCTAATGAGACCTCATTTACTAACCTGTTACTCTGACAGGAAAAAATAGATTTCCACAAGTTCCTGAAACAATAAATTTATAGTAGTTTCCCCTTATACCAAGGAGACATGTTCCAAGACCCCAGGTGGATGTCTGAACACAATGTACATACATATGTATGATAAAGTTTAACTTATAAATTAGGATCAGTAAGATATTAGCAATAATAACTAACAATACAATAGAACAATTATAACAACCTTCTGTAATAAAGATTATGTGAATGTGGTCTCTCTCTCAAAATATCTTATCATACGGTACTCACACTTCTCTTTCCTGTGATGATGTGAGATGATAACATCCCTAAGTGAGGAGATGAAGTGAGGACCATGACCTCACATAAGGCTACTATTGACTTTCCAGTGATAAGTTAGAAGGAGGATCATGTGCTTCTGGATGAAACTGAATTGAAACCACAGAAAGCAAAACCATGGATAAGGGAGATCTACTGTATTCACTAATTTATCTTTCTGGATGAAAATTTTCTGGGATATTAAAGTCATCTCTTTTTTTTTAAGATTTATTTATTTATTTGAGAGGAGAGAGAAAGGAGAGAGAGAGAGAGGGTGCATGCATGCAGGGGGAGAGCCAGAAGGAGAGAATCTCAAGCAGACTCCCCACTGAGTATGGAGCCCTAAGGAGGGGGGCCCATCTTGAAATCATGATCTGAGCTGATATCAAGAATCAGACACTTAACCAACTGAGCCACCCAAGCACCCGAGATAATAAAGTCATCTCAATGCTGTCTTATTTCTTAATCCTATTAAGCTTTTAGCTATATATGGTTTTATGTATAGGAATCTTGTTTATCTGAATTAATAACATAAAGTGCTTAGAACCATGTTTGGCACATAGTAGGCACTCAACAAATGTTTACTGCTATTTTTCTATAGTTGTAGAAAGTTTCTTTCAGGTGCAACAAATATTCAATAAATTTTTGTTGAATTAGTTAATTAATTATTATGGTTGGGAGAACAGAAACAGAGCTAAATCAACCATGAAAGATAGAAGCCATTGGTGATATGTCCTGCTATCTCTTTATGGGCTCTGGCACTGCATTATTATAGGCAAAAATACTGGGAAGAATGTCAGAAAGAAATGATCTGTTGTAATGAACTAAGAGGATTAAATGAAGACTCCTCAGTACTATCTCTACATCAAACATCCTTGTGTTGTGGACCATGGTGGGACCTCATGATGGAATCAGAAGTTAAAAATATAAAAAGGCAAAATTGTTGACCTGTCAGGTGGAAGATCAGACACACCAACTGGGCCCTTCCATGCATCTACAGCAAAGCAAACACCTGTTCATAAGTCTCGTTGAAACTGCAGAGGAAGAGAGATTCTGAAAGTTTTCTATTAAGCAAGGATAGTGAATGGAAATTGATTTTGCACTAATAATAATGTAAGATGTGCAAAATGCTATACATAGTGTCAAGTATAATTTTTCTTAGTTGAAAATAATACTTTCATATCGATATAAATTGAGCACCTGTCAAAGATTTATTAACTCATTAATGAGGGAGGCAGTAAGTAGGTAACTCCATTTTGAGGAATGGGGCATTTATAGGCATTTAAAAAGAGATGTTAGAATTAGATTGCAAGGTTAGATACAAAATGGATTAATGTTCCACAGGACAATAAAAACCGTAACCTTTGGGGTCATCATTGCTATTGGACAGAAATTATTTGCCCATCCGCCATATGAGATCTACAAGCTAACATGCAACTTCACAGAGTTTGAGACCTTAATTAATAGTAAACAACAAAGTCAAGAAAAGTCACATCCCTAAGATAATTATCTTTAAGTGGTCTTGTTAGACAACACTCCTGTATGTCATGGAAAGACATGATGATCTTCCATGCTTTGAAGAATTTTTCATAACAATATTCTCTTCGCTTCATGTGTTATCTTCTTTTATTTCCATGAGTTTCATTTCCATGGATTCCATTACTTTTTTTTTTTCCATTACTTTTTGTAGCTTTCAAGATTCTCTCTATTTGGATCAGCACCTCTATTGTTCCCATAATATATTATGGTAGAACACCACAACAGAGAAGTTTTTTATTTGTTGAGTTTTTGTCTGCTTTGTGGGGGGACATCAACCTCATGATTGAAAAGGGTCATTGGACTTCGTGTTTGTCTCCTTCTTCAGACTGCAGGCTCCTCAAGGCTAATACTTGGTCAGTTCAAAAACATCAGCATGGCTTCTGCTATACATTTCTACTCTCTAGTAATGCCTGATATGTACTGGGAACATGCTTATTCATGATCCCTAGACAAATGAATGAATGTAATTAAAGCAAAAAAAAAAAAAAATTGTTATCCTTAATCAGGAAAAAGTTACATAGTTACAGAATGGTATAATACATAGGTCCAGGTCATGAAGGAGTTTTATATGACAGAGGGGCAGTTCAGCTGGCTTTTAGGACAAACAGAAATCAGCCTATGAGGAAAAGACTTTAGGGTAAAGCAGACGTTGTTGCAATTAGCCTTTAGCCCAGAAGGTAATCTTTTCTTTCATCTAAAATAACTGCGGTCTATAAAATCCCAACCACCACCCTTAGTGGTGGGTCTTAAAAGAGGTTTGCATTCAAGAGTTGATCCTCCAAGTTTCGGGGCAGGGGTCTGTCATCAAGGAATTTTCCCAGTAACTGTAAAGAAGAAATATTATAAGAGAATTATGTGTTTGTTGTATTTGTCTTATGTTTTATTTAAGGATTTAAAATAGCTTCAAATAAAAGATACAGGAAAAGGTAATTTTTTTCTGGTGGAAAAATGTCATAAAGAAGGGAAAATAGGTACTGTTACCAGAAATCTAGCCTCAAGCATCCTGGTAGCCAAAGCAAGAGAGAAAATTTTACAACTTGCAAAATAAGGGAAATACCAGAAGTTTTTCACTAGCACTGAGTTATGCAAGAATTTACTTTGCAGACTCTTGTATAGGGACACTAGAGAGTCAAAGCCTTCAACATAAGTTTTACAAAAGATGAATTTATGCTCTTTATATTTCTGTTTCTGGTTTTGTTGCTTACTAAAAGCTAAGTCCACATTATAACACCTTATATAGGTAATATATCCAGATATGTAGCATTTGGTTGGTCGAACTATATATGAAGGTATAACTTAGAGAATCTGCAGAGATGAAGTTGGAAAATCCTTTGGTTTTCAGATATCAATTATTTGATCCGCACTTGGCCAAAGCTATGTAAGCAGCCAATTTAAGACTGAGATATAAATGTTAATAGGGAGGAGATACATGCTACTAATCTTTGTATTCTCTGTGCCCTGTGTGATGCCTGACACATAACAGGGACTCAATAAATACTTGACAAACAGTACTAATGACTGCTGAATGCTCCTCATAATGGAGAGCTTCCAGGGGCCATGAAGTAGCAGAGATGGCCTTTAACAAAGGACTTCCGTCCAGATCTGAGTAGAAGAAATGTCTCCTCTCCTCCTGTGTCAGTGAATTTAATACATCTCTTCAGGTTCAGGATTCACTGAAGTTATGCAATGATACTTTTATCCATACTTTTAGTAACAGATGTTACAGTTCAAAACCTCCATATAGCTTATTCCTTAACAGGGGTTTAGTTCTTGTCAACAAATCCTTTGCTGTTCTAGAAAAGTGATAAAAAGATTTTTTTTTCTTAAATGGTAATGTGGGAGTCCAATAGATGCTTCTACAGTACTCCACCCTAATCAGTGGAATGGGGAATGGCAGGCTCAGAGCACTGGGGTTCTCATGCAGGCAACCATGGTAACACTAAGATCAAGGTGATTCCAGTGACCCATTCCAAAAAATGATATGCCAGACCACCAAAACCATTGTCCCAGGGGCCTCCTACCTGTGCTTTCCCTAGTCCAACAGACCCAGTACATGTGTACAAGTCTGATTTTCTGAAAATACCCTTTGATTATACTGCCCCTTTGTGCAAAACATTCCATGTTAGGAGAGAGAAAACAAATCTGTGAGTTGAAAACTGGAGGAAAATGAGGACATTTCTCAAGGACCATCCCACTGTTAGGTCTGTGCCCTGATTAGACATCCAGTAAGCTCCAGGACCATAGATCGATCAGAACACAGGCCAAACTATTTGGGACAGTAAACAGCAGTTTTGCAAAACATATTCTCTTGTGTGTCTTCCGGCTTTATCTTTTTCTCAAACATTCTGGAGGGGCAGAAAAGGCAGGGTCTTCCAGAGATGTGTCAGCTTGATGAACACGTCAAAGAAAATACTGTCCATTTGTAGGGTAATTATAGTTTCCTCTATAGTCAGCACCCCACCTTGTGGATCCTAAGACAGAAATCTAAAGCAGTGCTTCTCAAACCATCCCTGGCGATGAACCACTTTATTTTTCTGTTTCCAATCCATTCCAGACCAACATTTTTTATAAAACAATGAAGTGTTCCTTTGTTTCATTTCTATAATAAAGATGTAATTTTTTATTATTATATTTCAACTGATCAAAAAATGGGCTCAAATTGCTTTAAAAGCTTCCAAATATTTTCTGTCAAAATCTGGACTTGTCATATACCACTAACATTCAAGAGCTGGCACCAGTCAGCTAACAACTCTGCACAGCACTGATCTAAAAAGTGTGCTGGAAATCTTCTTGGGACACCAGACAAACTCCCTTTCTTTTCTATTCTGGGCATAATGCTTGAGAAAAAGTCATATATGCAAGAAACACAAAATTCCTAATAATTTTTTTAGGGAGTAAGAACATATCAATAATTTATATGGGTTTTTTGACATAAATCCAACTTATCCATCATGTCAATTTCACTGACCTGTATCTATCACTGCATCATCAAGGAAAGGCCAGTCCTTGGGAAAGGTGATTTGGTGATTTGGTCTTCAGGGATGTATTAACAGTTAATTCCAATTACCATAATAGCAATTGGAGAGAGTGCAAACTTATTTAAGAATAGCACATGCTTAGGACTAAAGTGATTCCCAAAACAAAATTATCCATCCATTCCAAACTGAAGGCATCCTCCACTTCCCCTCCTGCTTTGAGTCTGAGACACTCTGGGCATTTCAAGGTTCATACCATGATCAGGGAACATTTTGTGTTCCCATCCATTCCAAAGGCTATCCAGCATATTTTATTGGCCTTCAGCAGGTAGAAGAGCCTGCGCATGCACCCTAACCCATTAGTTTCTTCTAGCACACATTAGAACAATTCTCCTCTGTTTACCAAACTGTTTTCTCTTCTTCATGGACTAGTTTCATTCCTCTTTGCAGTTAGGTATGGCCTCAGGACAGAGTTCTGGGTGACAGTGGGTGGAAGAGAGGCATGGAGCTCCTCCCAGCCTGCCCCCTAAGAACTTTCCATGCCTGGTCCTTCATACTCTTTTCCTCCCCACCCCCCACTACACCCCCCAGCAACCCTGGAGCCACATGTGGAAGCTGCAGGAGCCACAAACTAGAGGAGCCAGGGTCCCTGAACCAGGGCTTGGAGGAGACTCTCCCCAATCAGGAACGTTCACTCTAGAAATCAGATGAGAGAGAAATCCAACATGGGGTTATGCCATTGAGATTTGGTGGTTTGTGTATTAGAGTAGCTGATGTTACCTTCATTAAGTGCCTTCATAATCAAAAATATTAACTATTTTTCTCTCTCCTTGAGCAAAGTTGGCTGGTGAATTAGAATATCTTTATGTACCAACTCTTATCCTGATCCATTGCATGGACCTGCTCTGTATCTAATCACGTATTCAAAATTATCTCCTGAACATCTACTGTGTGTCTTCATTGGGTACAAGTATCATATCTAAGGGTGCCTTAAAATGAGACCCAAGAGGAACAATTCTTCAAATTTAGTTTTGGGGCGCCTGGGTGGCTAGTTGTTAAGGGTCTGCTTTCGGCTCAGGTCATGATCTCAGGGTGCTGGGATCTAGCCCCACATCAGGCTTTCTGCTCAGCAGGGAGCCTGATTCCCCCTCTCTCTTTCTGCCTGTCTCTCTGCTGACTTGTAATCTCTCTGTCAAATAAGTAAATAAAATCTTTAAAAAAAATTTAGTTTTAAAGTGACTCAGTTTCAAGCTATAATTATAAAGCAAAATGTACCTGTAGATTCTTAAATGCCCACCCTCTTCCCCTGATCTACATCCTCCCCCACCACCTCCACCCCCATGTTCCTGTGTGTTGAAACACAGGAGGAGCTCAGGCTGTATGATTTTAAAGAAAGAAAACACAAAGTTCCCTGGGAGGTTTCCTCGCTCACCCTCAATTCGGTTCAAGAATTTCACAAGGACTTCAATCTGGGAGGCTATCATTTCCATGGTGCTGGTAACAACAGAGAGACTCAGGGAGGGAGAATGGCTTGCCCTTGTGAAATGAGAGATTTGTGTTTTGTTTTGTTTTGTTTTGTTTTGTTTTGTTTTGTTTTGTTTTTAGGTGATCCCCTCTTCTGGGCCCTCAAGTGACTCTCACGGAACACCAGGATTATTTCTTAAGGCTGGTTTGCTTCTCATTAGTGTTTCAGGGCACTGAGACAGAGCTTATGAGAGAGGGCCTTAGAGTTTGACTGCATATGTGAGTATGCCGTTCCAGCTTCTAGACTTGGATGGAATCTACCTGTGTTCTCTGCTCAGATCCAGATTCAACTCCCCGGCATGCAAGCCACACCCCCTCACATCTCATCATGCATTCGTCTCTCAGAGGCATGCTCTGCAGTCTTTGTAAAAAGTTTCATCGTTTTGTATGAACCTTCCCACACAGCTGAGCAGCTCCCTTGCGCACCATCACATTTGTTTACTTGAAATGGGAAGTTGGGATTTGCAAATCTATTTTGATTTGATTTTTTGCAAGTAAAAAATTAAGCTTAGATGAATATAACCCAGGATATTTTATTCTTTCCTGCTCCTCCTATCCAACCTGTGGTCCTATTTCTCCAAGGAAAGATTCGTTTATCGTCCCACTGTCCCACCCAGACTGCTCCCTTCTTTGCTGTTCATAAAAACACTGCTGGGAAATTAAAACAAGAAATGCTCTTTTCCAGAGACACTGAAGCATATCTGAGCTTAGGCAAATGACGTTGTTTTAAATGATATCGGAAACTTGGAGCTGAGTACTGAGCTGTGTGGACACCGTGTAAATGGTTAATTACGATGGTGGAGATGATGGAGCCTTCCACTGACCTGCCAGAAAAAAACAAGAGAAAACCTTCAGTCTGCAGACCACAGACTCAGCTAAGGGACCGATGCTCGCTCGCTCTGAATATGGATTTCAGGACACTTCCAATCACCCTCCATCTGCAGGATTTAAGCCCCCAAGGCCAGACCATCTATTTTTCACATTTGATTTGGGCTGGGACCTGAGGCTGAAAGCAGATCTCATTCCCCCTTCCCCTCACTACCCTCCTCTGTGCCTCTGTAGCTCTGTTATTTCTCCTATTAATATCTCATCAACATCGGGCAGGTGCTTCCTGTACGGAGGTTCTTCATTAACAAGTTGTCAATGGGACAGAGAGTCAGATCCCCACTGCTGAAGGAAATGGGCATCAGAGCTGCAGGAGGGGGCCTGAGCACCTCCTGCATGACAACTACCCTTTCTATCGGGTCTGTGTTTTCCCAGCAGAGTTAAATTTGGATTCACCTATCTGACTTCGGAAAACTTTCCTGGAACTTCCTCCTTAAGCAAACATTTGTTCTCAAATTAAATCTATTTTTATGCTCAATGTAATATCTGAATCAGCAGTTTTTAAATACTCAATATATCTTTAAATGCTAACAGACAACAAGTATAGCAGGTGTTTAATTGTGGTTTAAAGATCCACATTGTTCACATTTTACAATCACAATTAAAATTAAGCAATAACACCAAAGGAGTTCCGGTATACGGCAATAATACTTACCCGTATAGTGAAATTGATAAGGATCCAGATATAATGATGCCCATTGTAGTAACCCTGTGGTGACTGATTGCTATTCTGCTGTTAGCAAACAACCAAGAAATACTTTATTTTTTCAGAATTATCAATTTGTTTCTAGGGTATGTGAACAATGGAAACCTTAAGGGAGAATGCAATAGTTAGTGAGGTATTAAAACAGTTATATAACTAATAAAAACACTAAATCAACTTAGATATGCAGCAGTGTGTCATTTCCATTTTAATAAAAAAGTACATTATTCTCTTCCCGAAATTACAAAATTTTATTTTTTTTTTACTCTGTGCCAACATATTTGGAAAGTAAAAAAGTCATAAATCTACGGTTTCTGGAATTGTCATTTATGTGATTCTCTAGTCCTTAAAAAAGATAGAATAAAAACAGGCATTTTCATAAAACGATCGATTTGAAAAATTATTTGCATTCACTGCTTGTGATTTTTTTCTTGGGGAGGTTGGAAGGGGGAGCATGGGGACTTGTAAATAAAACACATTTGATTTTCCTAGCATCCCTGTATGCTGAGCATTAAGATCTCTAGAAGTGCCTGCTCGAAAGGCCATGTGTGGAGATGCCTTATTGGGAGAAGTCTTCACATTCTCTGCTATGCAACCCTCGCAGTGACAAAGGCCCAGGCAATGGGTCAGACTCCAAGTCAATGAGATCCAGTTATCTACCAGATGGGAGACAATTGGGTAATGCACACATATTTCTTCTCTGAAAAAACAGAGGCAGGCTTATCAAGGGGCCCCAGGATGGTTTCCAAGCACCCTTGAAAATTCCCATAGTTTATTGCCTGGGTTGCTAGTGAATACCGTCCCACAGGAAAGAGCCAAAGTAGCTCTTGAAGGATCTAGATGTAGAATTTTAGGACTGCAAAATCATTTGAGAAGACCTGAAGAAAAAAAAAGGCAGGAACAAGAAAGGAATCCATTCAGGGCACTGAGTTGCATTTTTTCACCCAAGTACCCTGGAGCAATGGTCTTTGCCCTCCCTGATCATTAGTATCCCACAGAGAGCTTTTAAATGTCTCTCTCTCTCTCTCTTTGTGTGTGTGTGTATTGATGCTTCACTCTGGGCCAGTTAAAACCAAAACCCTAGGGACAGGGCCTGGGTGAGTCTGACACATGGATACACGTCACCAAGAAACTTGGGGGTGGAAACCTTTGCCTTAAAATCTGCACATTTTGCAATTTGGTTCAATGAAGTATTTTTGTTTTAGTAATTCACTATATAGGTTTCTTTTTCTCTAAATATTCAGGTACAATCAATGAACCAGGGTAGTGTGCCATAAGTCCCCCTGTGACTTGCCCTCCACCTGAGAGTATTAAGAATACCAGAAAAGTAAGGATCTGACTCATTGCATAAATGAAGAAACTGAGGCCCAGAGAAGTAAAGTCCTTCGGGATTTCTGACGACACTCCACCATCTGCTCTTTTGTACCATATGTAAAGGGCAACTTAGTGATGAAATACTCTGGATTCCATTCAAAAGAACATAAGGAAATATGAAATGGCTGGAAAGTCTGATAAGAGAACATGCTAACAATGGCAGTTACGATTTACTGAGCCCCTGCTAAATATCAGAAATTTGCATATTCATGCATTCATTCAACAAATTTTATTGAATATTATTATAGGACTAGCACTAATCTAGCCACCTGGGGATGCCATAGGTATCAGTATGCGACATGATCTCTGATTTCTTGGAACTTCAGGCTCCTGGAGAAAACTAACATTCACCAAGAGCCACAGTAATATGATAATAAGAAATAGGTAGTAAAAAATAACAAGGACTTGGGATACCTGGGTGGCTTAGTCCATTAAGCTGCTGTCTTCAGTTCAGCTCACGATCCCAGGATCCTGGGATCGAGTCCCACATCAGGCTCCTTTCTCAGCAGGGAGCCTGCTTCTCTCTCCGCATCTGCCTGCCACACTGCCTGCTTGTGTGCTCTCTCTCTCTCTCTTACACACACACAAATAAATAAATACAATCTTTAAAAATAAATAAATAAATAAAAATAACAAAGACCTGTAATAAGTGCTCTGAAAGGAATTTGGTTTCATTAGAACAACATAGAAAAATGATCTATGGAGGAGACTTGATAAAGAATGGGACACCTAAGCTGAGAGCATGAGAAGCAAATGGGAGTTCATCAAATGGTGGGGAATGAGAAGGTGAGGAAAGAGCATCACTTACAGAGAAAACAGCATGTGCAAGGGTCCTGTGGTAAGAGAAGGCAAAGCACTTTGGAAGACTTGGGAAGGGGTCAGAGTGGCTGGAACAGAACACTGGAAGGGCAGGTTAAGGTCACGCATTTATGAGATCTACTATTTGTAACCATTTCACATGGAAGGTGTTTTGGATCCCATTTAATACCAGAGAAAGCCAAGGCCCAGAGTTTACTTAACATAATCCAGGATCACATCACTAGTAAGTGGCTGAGTGAAAATTAAGCATATCTGCTTCCCTAGGGTATCCCATTTTATGCCCTGGCACTGCTCAAAAATACTCAGAATAGACAAAGGATCTTCAGAGGTTGCCTATCATGCCTCCATGTGGGTAATGTGTCCCCTCTGCTTCACATCAATAAGTACCATGCTCAGGAGCTCAGACTGCAGAGTGGGCCAGTGTTGAATGGAGGACAAGAGAATGAGCCAGAGTCAAAGAGCAGTGAAACAAAGAGAGGACCACTACAGAAGAGCTTAGACGGCCGGTACAATCCTAAAATCTACGTGGAATTTTCATATTGTAACAAACAGCTTTTTTTTAGTATCATCATGATGTTTTTAGCTGCACTTAAGAAAAAGCTCAACTTTAAATGGTTTAAGCTATGAAGATATTTTATTATTTCATATAACATAAGCACCAAATGAGGATGAATCCAGAATTCATTCATTTGGAGACTCAGTGAAACCATTAAGGACCAACTTTTTTCTACTTTATTGTCTTTAGCTTCTTTTCCTTAATGACTGTCCACAAGAAAGTTGGTCACAGGAAAGTTGCCATAGTTCAGGTTTCACCTGCTGACTAGAAAACAAGCAGCAGGAAAACACCATTTCTTCCTGATGTTTCCTCTTCCAGAGTGAGGAAACATTTTCCTGATGTCTCTGCACGAGCAGACTTCCCTTCAGATCTCAGTAGCCAAAACTGCGTCATATGCCCACCCCACACCATTGACTGTCTAGGGCAATGAGAAGACCACACATGACTTAGACAAATCAGGATTTTCCCCCCAAGGTGGGGATAGCATCACCTGAAAAGCAATTGTATGTGCAAAATTGGAGTTCTGTTAACAAAAATTTAGAGGGGCTTAGTTGAGGTAATCAATAGTATAGTTTCTACTCTGCTTGACTTGTTCAGAAAAAGTCCCACCTTCTGGGCAGCAGGGATTCAATGACATCAGGTTCATCAATGGTGTTCAATGTGGTAAACTTAAGTCAATAAACAATAGGTAGGAAGAAGACAGTCTAACTTTGCATCCTAGATCTCTCTATGTGAGAGGAAGAGAGTAAGACCCAATCCTAGGCAGCAGCCAACTGTGACAACTGTGAAGAAGTCATCAAACCTGCAGGTGTATCCCGTGTCCAAGTTAACCAGCGACCCATGAGGGTCAGCCACGCATTTGGGCAAGCCAGCCCTTAACCCAAGGACAGAGTTTATATCATCTTGGGAGTCCATTTTCAATCAGTGGGATGAAAGTCACAGGGCAATTATTCGGCAAGTCCTTCTCTCCGCTTCCATCTCCGGGCTATAAACATTAATTAGGAAAGATCCGTGGCCCTCCTGAGATGAGAGTAGGGCTGGAGTCACAACTGCCCATCACAATAAGCTCTGAGGACAAATAAGCCCTACCCAGCACCCTTCCTGAGGTTCCGTGGCAAATGACATTGACACCTAACAACTAGTGGGGGACTCACAAACCACTTTCAGACACACATGCACAAAAAAGAAAAGTCAAATGCATCTGAGTTGCAAACAGGACCCCCAGCAAACTTGTAGTTAGGGGTTTTGTGTAATGTCACATCCCCCGTGCTCTCGCAGGTATCTCCATTCAACTTGATCATTCCTATAAGGTGACTCTGGAGTTTCTGGTAAACATTTATTTAGGAAAAAAAAAAAAAAAAAAGCTACTCATTTATAGTGTAGCATGAAATAAAAGTAAAAGCAAGAGTTTAGGGGTCCGATGTCAGATAGAATATCACCTCTCCTTTTTCCTGGCTGTGTGATCTACTTGGTGTCTCTACGCCTCCACTTCCTCCTCTATACCAAGGGAATTCTTCTGGTGGGGTTGTGAGGATGAAGTGAGAGAATAACAATACGTGCTACTGACAGTGTCTGACACACGGTATGTACTCAATAGCCACCAGGCTATGTGAGACTGGAGGAGTCATGCTGTAAACAGGACGCCAACAAGCAGGATCAGACAGCCAGAGGACATGGGGGAAGAAATACCTGCTCAGGAAACAGGGATCCTAGGATCAGCAGATCACAGAGACAAAAAAAAAGCCTGAAGGCTACATAGAAGTGCTTTCTCATACTATACTCCAGGCATAATGGAATCTTCTTATTCCCTAGGAATTTAGGGGGGTTGGCATCCCTAGAAAACTTCTATAGTTTCATTCTATGCTTGCAATATTGTAATCCCACAATGCAACATTTCTCGGTTATCACTCTTTAAGTTTCCATTTGTGCACCCAACACACATTTATTAGGTATGTACTATGGAGCAGTAGCTATAGAGGTGAGTTCAGGGCTCCATGCTTGGCATTTTACCTACTTTTTTTTTTTTTTTTTCAGATTTTATTTATTTGACACAGAGAGAGAGAGACAGTGAGAGAGGAAACAAGCAGGGGGAGTGGGAGAGGGAGAAGCAGGCTTCCCACTGAGCAGGGAGCCCGATGTGGGGCTCGATCCCAGCACGCTGAAATCATGACCTGAGCTGAAGGCAGACGCTTAACGACTGAGTCACCCAGGCACCCCGACATTTTACGTACTTAACAATAACCCTAAAGATCAACTACTACTGACCCCATTTAAATGTGAAAGCCTGGTATATCTCAGAAAGCCTGGGTATATCTCAAAACCACAGCTTGTGAGTTGTAGAGATCAGATTTGAGCCCCAGTCTACCTCTGTTTTGCCACAAAAATGCTGCCAACAAACAATCCCAAATATCAGTAAATTAATTCTTAGCAATCTGCAGACCAGCAAAGAGCCATTTGATCTAGGCTAGGCTTGATTCAGGGTGAATCTGCTCCCAATGCCTACCATCTTTCTGGGAACATCAGGCTATTTTGGACATATTGTTCTCATGAGCATGGCAGACATCCAGAAGGGCAAATCCAGATGTGCAAGCACTTTTCAAACTTGGTAGCATCATCTGTGCTAAAGTCCACTGGCCATAGAAAGCTACATGGACAAACCCAGATAAGTCAGAGGAAAAACTCTAGCTTTTAGTTTCTGGACCTACCAAGTCATATGGCAAAAGGGTGAAGAATTAGGGCCATTCAGGTAATCCACCAGCAGGAGACTAATTTGCAAGCCTACACACTTTCCTCCATCCCGTCAGACTCCCAACAAAAGTTAATAAATACAATACCCTATAATTCTCCAATAGAAAAACATTGAAAATGCTGGGAAAGTATGGTGGAAGAGCCATGTCACTCTTCCCAGGGAGGGAGAGAAGAGGAACAGCAAACAATGACTACTGAGAGAATGTAATCATGTGCTACTATCTCCTGCCTGAGACAAGGAGCAGCACAGGCATGACAATGCCAAGCTCTGTCCTCAGCAAGTCCATCACAGCGGCGGGGAAGCCTGGGGAATGGAGGAGACTTTTGATGACTCAGATCAAACCAAGACACAAGCAACAACTGGAACTGAAACTCTCTGTGGTTTGCCTCTGCCAGACATTAGCTCGCAGGAGAGATGGACGTTACGATCAGTTAAACAATTTCATCAAACTTCACACTGTAACCCTTGGGCAAAACCAGAAATAATAATTCACTGGTAAGAGTTTAGCAAATAGAAGTGGGCCCAAAACTCTGACGGAAGAGTGGCATCCAGTGGCCAAGGGTTAATTTGCAGTGAGCCACAGCTGCAGGCAGACAGATGCGGCAGTTACTGGCTAACCACACCTCAGTGGATGTTCAACAGACCACAAGAAGGGGCTATCACCAGCTGGGGGCCTGCAAAGGAGAAGACTCAGCCGATGACAAAGACAGAGAGGGTCATCCTCCTCCTGGAAGAACGTAGCAACATTCTGATTTTCCTTCACTCATGGTGTTCCATTTTTTGGTGAGACCCCAGTTCTCCTGAATCAGAAGCTCTGATGGAGGAGCCTAGCCACTTGTGTTTCCACAAGCCCTCCAGATGACTCTGAGAACCACTGCGTTAGAGCATGAGGGAGCGGCTCCTGAGAGGAAGTACAGCTTCAGCTGGACCTTGAAGAAACTAGAAAATGGGAGAGACCTTGTGTAAATCAACCGAGAAGGCAGAGCAGCAGCCATTGAGAGCGACCCACTTAAGGACCCCTTAGGTGACTGCCTGAACAGGGGACAGGGTGATTCGGCGTGGTAGACAGAAAAAGATTAACTACGGGATGCCTGGGCAGCTCAGTCCATTAAGTGCCTGCCTTTGGCTCAGGTCATGATCCTGGGGTCCTGGGATCCAGCCCCATGTCTGGCTTCCCTGCTCAGCAGGGAGTCTGCTTCTCCCTCTCCCTCTGACCCGCGGCCCTCCATCCTCCGACCTCCACCCTAGGCCCTGCTCATGCTTTCACTTGTTTGCACGCTCTCTCTCTCAATGAATAAATTTAAAAAATCTTTTTAAAAAATAACTAGACTGAGTGCGCTCCGTGTGTAGTTTTAGAAAACCTTGAAAACTGGCTACAAAAACGTTTGGACTTCTTGCAATGCAAGATAAAAGATTTTTACTCTACCGAGTGAAGAGGGCAAGAGGATAGTGAGAAACAGGGAGAACAAGGACTCACCCGAGCGTATCCTCCAACAGTGACGCCTGCTTTTGAAATAACATTAAAAGGACATGGTGTGAAAGCAAGAGTCAGCTGTCAATAAGCAACCCAAACATCAGTGGTCAGACAGTGAGACCCAAATGGAAGTTCAAGGATGTCACCTTCGTTTAGTGCCCTTCCCTGGGCCTCACCCCATCTCCTGCCCCAAAGCACCTCCTCCCCACCATGATGACAACCGGGGACAAAAAGATTTAAAGAAAAGTAAGTGAGCCAGCACTGTAAAGACCAGTTTGAAAGTGTGAGAGGCATTCTGGTTTTAGAGACAGCTTCTAAACTCCCTCTTGAGAAACTGCTGGTAATTTTGTGGGGATTAGGGACTGAATTTTTTGTCTTAATTAATTTAAATGTAAATTTAAGTAGTCACATGTGGCTAATGGCTACCATAGTGGATAGTATAATTCTAGATCACTGAAAAATTGTGAAAACTTCCCAACAGGATAGGCTCTCCCTGACCCCAACACATGAAAAAATGAGCACAAAAGATTATAGGCCAATCTTACTTATATACAAGTAAAAAAAAAACCTTAGTAAAATAAAATGTATGTAATCCAGATCATTATTTTAAATATGCATGCACACACACATACCCTGATCAACTTAAAATTACTTCAATATTTCCAGAAAATTTATTAATGTGATACATTGCGTTATAAGTTAAAAAGAAAAGATGATCTTGATAAATACCAATAAGCTATCTAATAAAACTCAACATTAATGTCTGATTTATTATTTTTTTTAAGATTTTATTTATTTACTTGACAGAGAGAGATCACAAGTAGTTAGAGAGGCAGGCAGAGAGAGAAGCAGGTTCCCTGCTGAGCAGAGAGTCCAATATGGGACTCGATCCCAGGACCCTGGGATCATGACCCGAGCCAAAGGCAGCGGCTCAACCCACTAAGCCACCCAGGCGCCCCAATGTCTGATTTATTTTTAAAGATTTTATTTATTTATTGAGAGAGAGAGAGAACATGGGGGTGGGGGAACAGAGGGAGAGGGAGAAGCTGACTCCCAGCTGAGCAGGGAGCCCAACTCAGGTCTCCATCCCAGGACCCTGGGATCATGACCTGAGCCAAAGGAAGGCGCTTAACCCATTCAGCCACCCAGGCACCCTAGTGCCTGAATTTTTAAAAAGAAAAAATCTCTTGGGGCATCTGGGTGGCTCAGTCATTAAGTGTCTGCCTTTGACTCAAGTCATAGTCCCAGGGTCCTGGGATTAAGCCCCCTATCGGGTTCCCTGATCAGCGGGGAGCCTGCTTCTCTCTCTCCCAACTCCCCCTGCTTGTGTTCCCTCTCTCTGTGTCTCTCTCTCTCTGTCAAATAAATAAATAAAAATCTTAAAAAAAAAAAAGGAAAAACTCTTAATAAATCAGGAATAGAAGGCTATTTCTTTAATACTACAAGTAGCTATCAAAAATAAACTATAACCAACTTATTCCTAATGATGAAACACTAGAAGCAGCCCATTAAAGGACAAGAAAAATAAGTTCCCAATGATTATCATTGTTTTGTCAGTGTTTGCCAATGTTATACAAGAGGAAAATGAAATGATATAAATATTTGGAAGAAAGAAATCAAAGACCATTATTTGCAGCTGATTTTATTGCCACTGCAAAACCAAAGAAAATTAATGATTAGAACAAATATGAAACATCAACAAAGTTCTCCAACAGGGCAAATTTAACAATATTACCCTTCCAATCCCCAGTTTTTGGAAACATCAGAATAAAGACCTGTCTAATCTCATTCATCACCTTATTTTTAGCACCCAGTAGAGTCTCTGGAATATGGTAAATACAATAATTATTTGTTGTATTTATTTATTTATTTGTTTATATATCTATTGACTAAAAAGTCTGGAATTTATGAACATTGGATTTTATCATTTACCCACAGAACTAGTTTTTGAATTCTGTTTGGTAGAATCATAGTAACCTGGACTGTTACTCCAGAAATTGCAGCTGAGGGCCAGTAGAAAAGGCATAAGGGAGCTCTGGATGAAGAAAGTGTCTCTACTCTCACCTGATTTTTTTATGTTATGGTACTATGTAAAAATCTATTTTCAAACACTGAGGTATTTCTGTGTTCTAAAAAAATAATTTTAATTACCAGCTAGGACTCTGAATATGAAGACAAACAAGCTATATCTTATACATTAAAATGTAAATTTAATTACTTCATTATTTGTGGGCACCTGGGTGGCTCAGTGGGTTAAGCCGCTGCCTTCGGCTCAGGTCATGATCTCAGGGTCCTGGGATCGAGTCCCACATCGGGCTCTCTGCTCAGCAGGGGGCCTGCTTCCCTTCCTCTCTCTCTGCCTGCCTCTATGCCTACTTGTAATCTCTCTCTGTCAAATAAATAAATAAAATCTTAAAAAAAAAAATTACTTCATTATTTGTACCTTGACTCCTGGACTCATTAAACTTCTTGGGTTGCTAATGCAGATTTTATCTCTGATTTCTCAGAATAGTTTGGTCTGTTTTTCTTTTCATTGCTGTAAAACAAAACATGACACCCATACAACAAACCCATAAAAAAGGACTGTTTCTCAAGCGACCCTCCCTCTTACCCTTCACCATGAGATTTGACTCTGGAAAGGAACAAAGCTATTAGAGACTGACTTTCTCTTGAAGCTAGAAACCATGTCCTGGGTTACAAATCAAACTTTAACTAACTTAAAAGAATTTAAAGCATGCAAAATATTTTCTCTGACCATAACATAGCTAATCTATAAATCAATAACAGAGGAATAACGGGAAAATTTTAACATCCTTAGAAATTAAACAGCATACTTCTAAACCATGAATAAAAGAAAAAAATTCCCAAGGGAAATTAGAAAATATTTTACTTTATTTTTTTTAAGATTTTATTTTTTTTATTTGACACAGAGAGAGAGGGCACAGCAGGGGGAAGGGCAGAGGGAGAGGGAGAAGCAGACTCTCCACTGAGCAGGGAAACCTACGTGGGGCTCCATTCCAGGACCATGGGACATGACTGAGCCCATGGCAGATGCTTAACTGACTGAGCCACCCAGGCACCCCTAGAAAATATTTTAAACAAAACAAAATTTTCAGAGCAAAATTCATAATATTAAATTCTTTTGTTAAAAAATTCTCAAGGCTCCACCTCAAGAAACTAGAAAGGGAAGAGCACAATAGGCCTGATTTAAGCAGAAAAATGAAATAATAAAGATAAGAGCAGAAATCAACCAAATTGAAAGCAGAACAACTATAGAGAAAATGGATAAAACAAACTCAGATGAAATTAACTTATTCTTTGAAAACCACAAACTACCAAAACCCATCCAAAATAAAATAGATAACCAAAAGAGTCCTAAAAATATTTAAGAATTAAATTTGAGTTTAAAACCTCTGAAAAAAAAATTTCCAGGTGTAGATGGTTTCACTGGTTTTCTACCAAGAACTTAAAGGAAAAACAACACCAATCCTACATGTTATCTTCCAGAAAATACAAATAAAGAAGACATGTCCCAACTAATTTTACAAGTCCAGTATCAGTCTTATACCAAAACCAGGCAAAGACATATCAACCAAAAAACTATACCCCAGTACTCCTCATGAAAATAGGGAAAAAATCCTTGACAAAATATTAGCAAAGCTAACAATTTGTAATAAGAATACTACAATACTACCAAGGGGGTTTATCCTTGGAAAGTAAGGCTGTTTAGTATTTAAAAATCAATGTAATTCGCTATATATACAGCCTAAAAAAAATAAAAAGAAAGAAACTTATAGTATATAAATAGATGTAGAAAAAAATATTTCACAAAATATAAGACATATTCTTGACGTCTTAAAATCTCTCAACAAACTAGTAATAGAAGGAAAGTTTCTCAAAATTATAAAGGACATCTACAACTATCATCAAACCTAATAGGATAAGACTGCATGTTTTTCACTTATAATCAGAAACAAGACTAGGATGTCAACTCTCACCATTCCCATCAAGAATGTCCTAGAAGTCCTAGCCAGTGTAATAAGGCAGGAAAAAGAAAGAAAATATGTACAGATTGGAAAAGGGGAGATAAAATTGTCCCATTTATGGACAACATAATTGTGTACACAGAAAATTCCAAGGGACTTATTAAGAAAGAGGAAGAGGGGAAGAGAGGTAGGGAAGGAAGGGGGGAGGGAGGAGGAAGGAAAGAAAATCTCCTAGAATTAATGAAGTTGGCAGGATTGAACTATACAAGGTTAACACATAAAAATCTATTGCATTTCTTTTGCCCTTAAGTCCTAGCTTCCTCATCTATAAAGCCGGAAAAGTAACAGAATTTGCCTATTAGTTTGCTGTGAGAATTAAACAATTAATATTTGCAAATCATATAGTGCCTTATACATTGACAACACTTGATAAATGTTAACCATCACTTACTATTATTAGGTATAGGAAGTAGATGCGGATGCATGTGAAGTTGATAGGAAAAAGACCTATGGGTTTGACAGGCTAGAATCTCATTGAGGTCAGTGGATCTAGCTGCTAAAGATCTTGAGACTTTATTCTGAGCTCTGCAGAATAAGAATATATCAAGTACATATCAGGCTCCAAATTTAAGTTCTGTGTTCAAGCTTTGGGTGCCACATCTTAACAGGTACATTGAGAAAAACAGTAACCTCCTAAAGGGGTATGAGCAGAAGGATGAAGGTTTGGAAAAATGTGCCATGACTGCAGCAAGGAGGGGGTGCTTACAGTGGCAATACAATGGCTTGGGAATTGCAAGATAGCTGATCTCAAATACCTGCTATGATGAATGATGATAGACATTCTCCAGAAGACATACCTATGACTAGAAAGTAGACAGTACACACATATTTAAATTTAATATTAGAAATAAAAATTAAAGCTCTTTTTAACTGGTTACCTAATGGAACACATAAGGATTATAATTTGATCCCCATAATATAGATAAAGGAAATTCAGGCTAAAATTTAAGTACATGACCAAAATCTCAAAGCTAGCCAATACACCCATGATTTAAATCTTGGCCTTTTGACTCTATGCAGTGATTCTCATGGTCCTTCAGTAAGTCAGAGAGAGGCTGGAACTAGATTCCACAGTCTTTGGCTCTGCCAGTTGGTCAGGTGGGCTGAGCCTCAAGAGTGAGGCTGAAGCCAAAATGCAACTGTTTTGAAGCAACTTTCTAACTCTGCTGGAGTTAGTCCACAGTGTAAATCCTGAGTTTCAATACAGAAAGGTGCAGAATCTAACATCCAGCTTGCTTGAGCTACCCACCAAATGAGTGTGGGGTAGGGTGATGGGGTGTGAGCAGATGCTATTGATGTTTTTTGCCGAGTGTTTGAAAACCCACTGTGAATATTGATGCCAAGAGCTTGTTGCTGGCTCTTAGAAACAAACAGAAGATGTAACAGCCATTTTTTTTTTCCCTCAATACAGGATACTGTTAGCCAAATGCAGAATTTCCATTTGATTAAGAAACACAAGTCCATCATACATTTGCTCCTCTTGTTAAAATGTGTTTGTAGATGACTTGGGGAGTGGACTCTCCTGAAAGGTTATACCAACCACAGCCTACAGAGGCCCAGGCAGGCAGGCCATATGTGTGACAGTGTCCTGTCCTCACAGCCAGATCAGCCAATGAATGGATTTTTTAAATGATTATTCAATACCTTCCAACAGAACCTCATTAGCTGTGACCATTGTCACCCTCTATCCTGCCAGTGAGTTGGGTTTTCAGTTCAGTGGAAGCTTAGAATTTTCCTACTCATGCAGGCAGATTAAAGCTCTCAACTAACTCAGGTGTAACTTATTTAATTCACCACCCAACTAATTACTGCAGATGCAGATAAGCCAGGCTAAGAGGAAAGAATCCACTTCCTAACACAAAACAAAGACCAAGTAAGCATGTTTCTAAATACCCAGCAAAGGCTGTGTCAGATGGCAGACATCCTTAAAAAACAAACAAATGCTCCAATAACTTCAAAAATCAATGAACTCTTAAAGGACAAAAATTATAGCGTGGTTTCTGTGCATTTGGGTTCTACTTGGTTCAACTTTGAATGCTATTTAACAACATAAGTAGATCAACTGTTTCAATCAAGTAAAATTCAAATTCAGCCAGTTCTCACACAATCCCATTCTAAACCATGTATTTTTTTTTCTCCCCCAAATTGGGCTTGATTAGCAGTGAATAAATAATGGCAGCTAGAATCAAGAACACTTTTTTAAATGTGAACTCTGTCCCAAAGAGGTTAACTTTTGAAATATGAACTTAATTGAATGTCCTTTGCTCTAAAGAACATTAATTGGTTGTATCTTACTGTGGTAAAAAAAAAAAATTATTTCAAAGGCAGTTAATTTTAAAAATCAGACTTTTGATGTGACTGGTTATCTTCTCAAGAGGCATATTCAGGAAATAAGTTATTTGAGCATGTACTCTGAAAGCAATATAGAACCAATCTCAAATACCCTGTTAAAATAATTCAGTTTTTCATTTGCAAAGATTATGGACTGAATAAAAGTTTCAATCTGGGCAGAGAATGGTATTCTTACTTGGGGAACGAAATCTCATATGATATGCTCTGTATTATGAGTGACTATTACATGGTAACATTATATTAATCATATTCCTACTAACTCATCACCATGAGATGTTTGGGAAATATTTCATGGCCTCATTAGAACGAGAACAAGCCTGCCCATTAGAAAAAGTTCTAGCAGCTGCTCCACCATTCACTGTGTGTAAGACCTTAGTGAATCCCTAACTCTCTGAGCCTCATTCCATCATCTGTAGCATATCACAGCCCTTTTGTAATACATAGAACCATGGAACAGAGATAAGTCTTGATAAGCCAAAATTCCACTAAAATGACCAGGTCCTTGGAGGCTAAGCACTAGAATCCTGATTGACATTCACATTGTAGAAACCCACTTAATCTGTATTTCTATGTGCTATCTGAGAGAAGACAAGAGATGCTTGAAATTTGCATTTGTGATGCCCACAAAAGAATGTGTTCAGAATAACTTTAGTTTTGCTTCTGTAGAGAGAATTACAGATGACTTAACACACACAATGAACCAGATACCAGTCTCAGATTCACCCCCTTGTTCTCTTTCTCTCTTCCTCTCTCCCTTCTTCTCTCCCCACCAACCCCCAACTCACCTAAGGGCTCAGTGACTGTGTTTCCCTTGAGCAGGTGAAACCAGCAATCTTGTCAGCCATGGGGCATAGAAGAGGTGATTTTTGTTTTGTTTTTGTTTTTATGATTTCTGTCATTTATTTTTTAATTTTAATTCAGTTAATTAACATGCAATATATTATTGGTTTCAGAGGTACAGGTCTATGATTCATTAATCTTAAATAATACCCAGGGCTCGTTATATCATATGCCCTCCTTAATGCCCATCACCTAGTTTACCCCATCTCTCCACCACTTTCCCCTCTAGCAATACTTAGTTTGTTCCTATCATTAAGAGTCTCTTTTGGTTTCTCTCCCTCTCTCTGGTTTTGTCTCATTTTATTTTTCCCTCTTTTCCCCTATGATCCTCTATTTTGTTTCTTAAATTCCAAATATCAGTAGAGATCATATGATAATTGTCTTTCTCTGACTGACTTATTTTGCTCAGCATAAAATATTCTCTAGTTCCATCCACATCATTGCAAAAAAGCAAGATTTCATTTTTTTTATAGCTGAGTAGTATTCCATTGGATAGATATTTGTATATCTAACATCTTTATCCATTCATCTGTCTATGGATATCTGGGCTCTTTCCAGAGTTTGGCCATTGTGGACATTGCTACTATAAACATTGGGGTGCTCGTGCGCCTTCAGATCACTACAATTGTATCTTTGGGGTAAATACCAAGTAATGCAATTGCTGGCTCATAGGGTAGTTCTATTTTTAAGGGAAAGGTATTTTTAAGCTCTCTTTGGTGTAAATCTACTTTCAGTCTAGAGAAAGAAACCATCAACCACCCATCACTCTGAAACACAGGTACCATGACACTTTCTGGAGAACTTCATCAAAAATTTTTTCAGCAATCATAATTCAAAATATTTTCCAAAATTTATCCCCTGGAGTCAAAACCAAAAGATTCAATTGAGGAAAAAAAAAAATAGGGAAGGGGACTTAACGACTAAAGGTTTGGGAAACATACTTTATTGCCCTCTTGGAAATTCTTAATTCCTCTTTGTTTAAAGGAACTAATATTTGTAGGAAATAAATCTGTTTAACTTTGTTCAACCAGATATTTTCCAAACCTCTTAGACTTTGTCCTCATGTTAACCATTTAGAAATCCTACTTTAGAACTCCACCAAACACATTTAGGAAATTCCCATTCAAATCTTGGTGCCCAGCATCATGTGGACCACCTTCCCAGGAACGTTTTTCAAGACAACGGGAAAACCTCAAGAAACCAGAATTTAAACAACATTCTTCTAAATGAGCCCAGGGCCAAAAATGAGATCTCAAAGAAAATTTACTCTTTATCCTTAGATTTTAGAAAATTCACCAGACTTGCTTGTCAATAATTGCTATTTTTATAATTCCCAGTTTAAGAATTTTGACTGAATCATACCAAACTCTTCCAATCCACTGCCCAGAGTTGTTTTGGTTTGGGTTTTTTTTTTTTTTTAAGATTTTATTTATTTATTTATTTGTCAGAGAGAGAGAGAGTGCAAGCAGGCAGAGTGGCAGGCAGAGTCAGAGAGAGAAGCAGGCTCCCTACTAAGGAAGGAGCCCGATGCAGGACTCGAACCCAGGACCCCAGGATCATGAGCTGAGCCCAAGGCAGCAGCTTAACTGACTGAGCCAGCCAGGCATCCCTTTGGTTTGGTTTTAATGCAAGTTTTCTTCTTACGTTGTTCCTTGTTACTTTGATTATTATTCATCTGCTTTCTTTCCTCTAGCTTTTCCCCCTGGGCAGTTTTACCCTATCTTTTTCCTCTGTGTTCTTGGGAAATATTGCAAGTTTGTCCTAAATTAATAATTTCAAGTGGGGGAGGGAAGTTTGCAACTAGCAATGTTATTGTGTACAACCAATGAAAAGGCATGTTACTATCTGCATCTCAGCCAGTTCCCTTGTACTCCCACCTGCAGTCCCACAGTGTGCAGTAGGAACTCCATGGTGGGGAGGGGAGTGCCAATAATGTCCCTAGCATGGCCTCTGGACATGGAAAACACATGAGAAGTAGAAGCTATTGTTATAGCTATGATTCCAATTTGCACAGCGGTTGAGTATCCACAAAAGAACTAATGTTTTTGCAATGAAAAAGCGTATGCAAAACTAGTTATAAAGAGAGTCAGGAGTGAATTCTCCCAATAGACCCAAAAAAAAAAAAAAAAAAAGATAGCCATTATGTTTTTTCACATTATTTAGATAGTAAAAACAATAGGCAAAAAAAAAAAAAAAAAAAAAAAAAGTAAGAAGCAAGAATAAGAATCACCATCCCTCAATGTTTCTGGAATGTCCTCTGACCTCTTCTCAACCTTCCCACTCTGTGTTCTCTGGTGATTTCCAGATAGTAAATAGTAGATTATTTTATCTCAAACTTGTTCTTATCAGGAGTAAATAATCAAAGATCTCTAGCTTTAAAAAATACAGTTGCTAAAAAAAGAGAGAGAGAGAGAGAACGATACCAGATGAAAACTGCTTTTCACGGGCACATAAACCTAACAATAGAACAGTAATGGCTGTTAAATACTAGCCTAATCCTACAAGTGAACAAATTATTGAAAATTTCAAAGTGGCAGCTTTGATTTGAAGATTCACCTCATTGACTATCTAATTCATTCCTAATGACATAATCATTGGTGAACAGTAAACGCAATTCAGAGGGTCAGAACTCTCCTATTAGTCATTAGCGTTTATATCCAGAGTGCTGTTTTACTACTGAGCCTTGTGTTTTACTATTTAAAAGAAGAAGGAAGTAGCCCCATTTCCAAGGTGATGATTATTAAAGCACTGCCACAAACGGTACATGGTTATTATAGCACAAATAGAGAGCTATTTGAGATACACACAAAATACATTCACATCTATTCCACCCCAAAAAAATTTTTTTGCAAATAAAACTCAGCTAGAGATAAATTAATTACCTTATTATGTTCCACAAGGAAAACAAGTGTTAGATACCCTGCTGCATTGTTTGTGGTAAGCAATCAATATTTTACTGTCTAACCATATTTAACTTTACGTGTATATCTAAACCCCTTTCTACTAGGAATTCTAATACAATACTCTAAGCATAACTCATGGCCATATTCAGGTAAATTAAAGATTCCCTGAAATACACCACACGAAGGAAGTCATATTTCATCTGCATCTGTTTCTCTTATTCATTACCTAATCCTTCAACCCCCAATTCCCTCCACAGTTCTTTATTAATTTAAACAAAATATGTTCAGTTGGACTTTTCTTGGTTAGGCATAAATCTGTACACTTACCCTATCAGAGACCATTAACAAAGCCCCCAAATTTTTATATAGTGAGTACTTATAACAAAATAGGTTTCTAAAATGTAATGTGATTAATTAGAGAATTGCACTTGCTCATATTAAGCTCCCTTGGAAGGTTTGCTTATAGATTCAACTGTCTGTGGCTCAAATATTGATCTATTTCCTGGATTCTGAAGATGGATGGTACCAGACTACAATGTTGGCGTTGCAATAGTTAACCTGAAAGCCTTTTTAAAGGTAGCCAGAGAAATGGTTGAGTGATAAATATCAAGAACTCCTTAACCATGGAAAATGTCTTCATACCCACTGGAGTGTATGTGTATGTTTTATTTGGAATTTGTTATCAATTCCTCTATATTTCAAAATCCAAGAGACTAATGGGGGAAAAGGGATAGTGGTGAAATAGAAAAAAACACACAATGATGTTTGGTTTTATTTTCGTAAGTGTAATAATGTGTTGAATCCTAAGAGAGGAGAGTGGTAGAAATCTGTCTTTGGTGTCAACTTAAAGCTACTGGACTTAATTTATTTTATTCTACAGTTTAGAAGATTAAAGGGTAATATTAATTTGACTTTACACTTAATGTTAAAATTTAACAGATGTCTTCATCTCCATGTCCATATGACAGCAACTTCCCTTTCTCAAAATTCCAAAGTTAAGTATTCTCTCAGAGCATATTTCTCAGTAAACTCTAAAATCTATATTAATATTAGATATTACCAAGGGTGGCCAACAAAGTCTCAGGGAATATCAGTAGGTCAATAGACTTTACCTCATCCATCCCAACTGTGCCCAAAACCCTGCTCTACCTCATCTGGAGTGACACCAAGGAAATACAAAGGGGTTGATCAGAATTAGTACTCCAATATGAATGTATTACTAATCCAGTCACATTAATTTTAAAAATAAGTTATTCAATAGGTGAATAGTATATCTCTGAACAATGCCATCAGATAATATTAATGATAATATTTTATAACCCTTGGAGGCAAAGACCAGCCCATCTATCAACCAAAAACCTGTTTGCAGATTTTTCCCAAGGCCATTAAATTCTCGATCTAGTGCTTTTTCAAAATAAATAACTAAATAAATAAAGATACTTTTATTGGAGGGGTTAGGAAGAAATGTGAAATTTTGCCAGGGCTGGAAGTTACTAATTCTCTTTTCTCATGCCTTAAGAAAAAAAAAAAAAAAGTACAGATTTTGCCAAAAAGTCTTCAGGAAATTTCAACCTCAATTATCATAAACTAGGCAACACTCATAAATATCAGATTTTCTAATGTAAAAATACCAGTAACATATTACACGAAATCGAATTCTGAAATCTCCATTATCTACAGTTCTTGGGAGGGAAGTGATTCATCAGCACTGTTATCTCCTGGCATTAGAAATTAATTCTCAGTCTCTTATCCTTTATTTACAATAAACACTTGTTTGGAATCACTTCAGCCATGGAGATCATGGATAAGGAAGAATATGTATCGTAAATTGCAGCCTCTCCTTATTTTTTTACCAAAAAACCTCAGATAAGTAGCCACATTCTGTGGACTTCTCATAAAAACCATACTGCCCACCACAAGTGTCCTTCTCCCTACTGGCTCCGTTGTCTAAATGGAGCAGCAGTCCTTAGTATGTTCTCACTTTGAATAAATCCAATTAACCTTGACCTTTTCGCTGCTGTATCTGGGATAATCATATCCTGCCAACAAGTAAGGCCCAGAGAATGCCTGATAAGTCATGATGAACTCCAGGAGATTCTAAGATAGGATTTTAACAAACTTAAAATAACACACAACTCACTGTAATCATTTTCATAGAGCTCAATAAAAGAATGTCACACCACAGTCAAAATCATATCCATAGGGTATAACCTCAGTGCTCTATCCAGATACCCACAGATTTCTCAGGGTTTTTTTTGTTTTGTTTTTTGAGAACTGCTTTCAAGCCACCAGAACACACTTCTGTGCCTTCTAACATCTGAGAGAGTCACAGGTGTAAAAGCGAGTTCCCTTGCCATGGACTAGGGAAGAGTTGCATTTGTAAACAAGAACTGATTGTCATTAAAAAAGAGCAATCAGGGCGCCTGGGTGGCTCAGTGGGTTAAGCCGCTGCCTTCGGGCTCAGGTCATGATCTCAGGGTCCTGGGATCGAGTCCCGCATCGGGCTCTCTGCTCAGCAGGGAGCCTGCTTCCTCCTCTCTCTCTCTCTGCCTGCGTCTCTGCCTACTTGTGATCTCTCTTTGTCAAATAAATAAATAAAATCTTTAAAAAAAAATAAAATAAAATAAAAATAAAAACATAAAAAAGAGCAATCAAAGTAAGATATTTTGACAATTAAAAATACAATTGTCATAACAAATTTGAAAGAAAGGGTGCAGGGGGAGGGAGGGAAGAAAAGTAAGTTTTCCAAAATCATGAGGAGAATTCTAAAGAAATGGAAAATGTTATGCCCCAATAATGGGTCCGTGATTAAAGGAGTGAGACTGATACAAAGCGAAGGTCAAGCAAAGCTTTATTTCATGCCAAGCATCAAGAATCTAACCGAATGTTCCGGGACCCATCTCTTACAAGACAGGGCAATGACCCTTCTCTGTTTCACAGACTAGCTTTTAAGGCAAAGGCCATGCTGTCAGGCCTGGCCACGCACAGGTGGCTAATGAGATTGGGTTTTTGGGGGGTTTTTTTGGTTTTTATAAATATTTTATTTATTTATTTGACAGACAGAGATCACAAGTAGGCAGAGAGGCAGGCAGAGAGAGAGGGGAGAAAGCAAGCTTCCTGCTGAGCAGAGAGCCCGATATGGAGCTCGATCCCAGGACCCTGGGATCATGACCTGAGCCGAAGGCAAAGGCTTTAACCCACTGAGCCACCCAGGCACCCCTGGCCAATGAGATTGTAACACACACAGGAAATTCCACAGTGACACTAGGTGACCAACTGAGTTACAATTTACCCTAGTAGACATTTGAACCAGCCTATTACACCTTGATTGGGATTGGTGCCCAAAGGGCGGGGGTCATACTCCTTGGTAACCAGGGAGACAGTATGCATCCCCCCCCACTGATCTGATGTCTCCACCTGGCCTGACCCACCTTTGTATCTGGGCTTTGTTACCTGAAGCTGGTTTCTGGGACTTGTCTCCAAGTAAATCCCCTGGGGGAAGGGGAGCAAGGACAGTTTCTAAATAGGTCCTTACTGAAAACACACAGGGAATCAATTGAAGAGACTCATGAACAAAATACAAGAAGAAACAAAGAAGATGAAGAAAAGAAAATAATTGGAGACAAACTTTCTGAGTTGAGAAAAGACAGAACCATGAGATTAAAGGCAGCCACAAAGTGCCTAACAGGATGACCTTACAACTCAAGCTCAGGGACTCCTGGCTGGCTCAGTCTATAGAGCATGTGACTCTCAATCTCTAGGTTGTGAGTTTGCGCCCCATGTTGGATGTAGAGATTACTTAAAAATAAATTCCTTTAAAAAACTGAAAAGACTCATGCTCGGTAATAATGAAATTTCCAATCACAGAGGATAATATAAAAATCCAAAAATAACAGCCAAAAAAAGGACAGGTTTCCTACAAAGGAAGGAAAGTCACTGAGGCACCAGATTTCTCATCAGCAGCATTAGCTACTAGGCAAGAAAGTAATTCTTTAAAGTCAGAAGTAGAAATTATTCTGAAACTAGAATTCTATTTCATGGCAAAAGCATGCGTTTTTGGAAGAGAAGTTTATCTCTGCGAATCCTTTGTGAAAAGTAACTTGAGGCTCTCAACAGAAACACAAGAAAGAAGAAATGGAATCTAAGAAATATTACTGTTAGTGTAGGAGTTCAGGGCAAACATATCCCAGGAGGAGAGCTGGGTAAGGGAGCTAGGAAACAGCTGTTCCCAAATAGATTGGGAGGTCAGAGGGATCCAAGAAAAACATTTCTAAGAAGAAAGTATATTCCATTCCATTCATTTCTGGGTTGAGCTTAGCAATTAGATTCAAACATATGTTTCTTATGTCATGGGCGGGGGGAGGAGAATGTCAATTAGAAACCCCAAGAAAAATTAGTTGTATGAGATTAAAAAATGATTTAAATATGAAAGAAACTAAAATGTGGCCATATTTTATTTGAGCAGTTAGTTGGGTAAGGACATTAAAGTGGGAGGAAAATATGCGTAGTGGATATTTTCACACGCCTTCTTCAGGTCTGACTCCCTCATCCCCCAGCTGCTGGTAATAGCAGGTGCTGACTGTTTGCATCTTCCTTCTTCACTGGGGCTTGCGCTCAGCCACAGGAGCTATCTTGCCCAAGGTTATGTTCCTGACAGGATGATCTGAGACCTTAGCTGCAACCACATCTCTAGTGAGCTTCTCCCAGAGCCCAACCCTGCCTTTGTCACTTCCTTACAAATTCACCTTCCTCAATTCCTTGCCATCTTTCCTTCCTCACTTCTTTTGACTGAACCTCCCAAGAGCACTTCCCCGTACAGTTATCCATCTCAGAATCTGTTTCCAGGGAACCCAATCTAAGACCCATGTGTTAGGTGACAAAAGTAAAAGGGAGCACGGAGCCTTCAGAAGATTGCCCAGGGTCCTTTCTTGGTGGTGAGAGCCTAGAAGTTATACAGAGAGATGGAGAGTTGGAGACAGGGGAAATGAGCAGATAAGTGAAGGCCAGAGGGTAAAGAGACCTGAACGCCACATGATGGAATGTGTCTCTCTACATGGAGAGTCTAAACTGTATGACCCTGATGAGTTAGCCTCTCTGAACCTCAATGACTTCATTTGTAAAATGGATTAAAAAAAAACCCAAACCCTTTGGCCTCTTGTGAGAAAAATGAGCTGCTATCTATGAAAATGCTTTGTGATGAGCTTCAGGTGTAGATTATTAATCGCTCTCATCCTATCGTGTGAGAGTACGCCTTTAGGCCTGGGAAAGAGATATTTTATCTACTTCTTCCAAGAATATGATGTGTCTATGGTATTCTGAGGCATCCAGAAAGTGTGATGCACAGTTGCCAAATAAGGAATCCCCCACATGGCAGCAATGATACACAATAGAAGAAGTGGAAGCCACAGAGGGCAGCTCAGTCATGGGCTCCTGGCAGTGAAGTCTCCTGCCAGAGACTGGAGCCTCTAAGCAGAAGGAAGCGAGGGCAGCAGACTAAGACAATAGGGGACATATATGATACCCATAAGAAACACTGTGGGACTCCTTGCAATAACTACCAGACCCTTTCCCAGAAGTAGAGGCCCTGCAATTATAAGTAGGAGGAGAATCAGAGAAGTAATGTGTTGTTACTATTAATGCCATCCCATTTCAACCAAGATTTACATAGCTTAAGGAAGCATAATAATAATTACTATTATTATTTATCAGGTAATAGCAATATTTATAAGAAATATGTGCTATTATCAGGTAATAGCAACATTTATAAGAAATATGTCTCTTTTTTGTGAATTATTCCTGCCTAGCTTAATATCCTACAAATAGGTGCTGAATAAATGTTGACTAACTAAAAGAACAAATAAATGCATGACTTTATTGGAATAAAGAAAATATTACGAAGGCCTATAGAATGGCACATGAGGCTCATCATCAAAGGGTGATTAGTGAATGATATCAAAGTCCAAAGATTCTGGAATATTCCAGAAGCACTCAAACTTCCATGGTACATCATCTGTAAATACGTCTAAAAACTCCTCTGGAATGGATAATATTTCCATCTGCAACATCTCCTTGGGGTGGTAAATGTCATATGCTACTACCCCCTGGGTAAGTAGCATATCCTTTCCCTGTGCCTGTCTGTCTAAAATGCTAAGGAGTGTTATTTGTCATCAAGGGTGTCTTTCCACAGGGCACAAACTGGGTACTTGGTGTTTGCTAATCATTCAGAGTGTGTCATCAGCTGCACCAAAACCTGGATCAGTGTCTCCTGATCAGCTGTAGTGAGTTACAGAGGTGGTAATTTCTTCTTACTGACATTACCAGTAATAATGTGGGTTGACATCTATGATTAAGAATTTAGGGGCCCCTGGGAGGCTCAGCTGGTTAAGTGTTGGCCATCAGCTCAGGGTCCTGGGATTAGGTGAGCAAGGAACCACGTCTCCCTTTCCCTCTTGTCTTCTCCTTCCCCCCTCCTCCTTCCTCTTTACCCCTGCTCATGTTCAAGTATTCGCACTCTCTCAAATAAATAACAAAATCTTAAAAAAAAAAAAAAAAGAATTTAAGACATAAAAGCAAAGTCTTATAGTCTAACCATATCCCCTCTAGAGTCAACTTATTTTTCCCTATTCTTAATTAAAATCTTTGTCTGCCCCAAGTACAATTTCTACTAGATCTCATTTGTGTCCTTCTTGGCTAGGCCCCAGGACTCATTTAGGGTTGAGCCCACTTTGTTCAGAAACCTCAGGTTGAAAATAAACATGATAGATGGATAGATAGAGAGAGAGAGAGATGGATAGATAGACTGATAAAAAGTTTGAAAGATTGGGCAGAAGTTTTCAAAATGTTTTTAAAATAAAATAAAATTTTTGACATCTTTTTCTTTTAACTAGAAATGGTCTTATATATTCCATCCCATTTAATACACATTGACAATAATATCCTAACGAATTGGATCCAATAAACATGGTTGAACCCATTTTTCTTACCAGATTTTTTTTCTCCTGCAAAGTTTTCTTAAGTGTGGAACAATATTATTGCCCTCAACTGTAACATGATGTATTTCTCTGGTCTCCTTTAAGCTGTTTATCATTTGCTTCACTATTTCAGATGAAATTAATCTTCTAAAAACAGATTACACTCTAGGATGTTTTATGGCTAAAAGCTCCATCAAGACTTTTTCACAATGTGTTAATGGAACAGAAAGCAGCCAGGTAACTGAGTTCCATGTGCTGTAATAAATGCTTACTACTGCATTCGTTGAAGTCATCATGGTTGATTCGCAGACATCAAGGAAGCCTCTTTGTTTCATAAATCATCGAAGTATTTCAAGACCTTTTGCATGAGCCAGAGACATTCTTAGGGTGTTTAGCATCAATAACAATGAAAACCAACATGACAACATCTTCAGCAATCTGAAATATCGTACAGGGAGTTCCAGCCTGCTTCCACTGAAGGACTACTAAAAATAAGTACATTTCACCACCCTTACACACACACACACACACACACACACACACACACACGTACACACACACACAAGTTATTACTTCTAAGGTTAATTAAGCCTTCCTCTTTAATAGAAATACTATAACCAAACTTAATGCATAATGGAAATTTTAAATTTCAATCTACTCATACCAAATAGATCTAAGGGATATAAATTAGTTGAACATATTATGCACTATGAGTGAACTCAATTTGAAATATTTTACAATGGAGGATCCTGCTTAGCTTCTTCTGTCAGAATATCCTATTGGATATTTCATCAAAATAGTCCTATATAGTCACACAAAATAGTCCTACCAAAAGAAATGAACTTGGCCTTAATGAGAGTCATTCCTCTTTTCTAGTTGCTCAGGCCAAAACTCTTGGACTCATGCTTGATTTCTCTTTCTTTCACAGCCCACATCCAACCATTAGCAAACCCTAACAGGTCTAATTTAACATGACTAAAATCCAGCTTCTTGCCACATCCACAACTACTGCCTGACCCAAGAGTCTCCAAAATGGTATCCCAGATTCCTTCTGTACTCCTCTATCATCCATTCTCCAGCAGAACCTAGAATGATCCTCTAAACGTGTAAATCACACTGCTTTTATAGTTTGGCTATTGTAAATAATGCTGCAAAGTTGGGGTACATGCATCCTGTTGAAAAAAAAATGTAAATCACATCATGTCACTCCTTTGCTTCAAACTCCAATGATGTCCATCTCATTTAGAGTAAAAGCCAAAGACCTACCATAGTTTAGAAAGCCCTTCATGATCTAAATAACATCTATTGCCTTTCCAATGCATCTCTTACTACCCTTGCCCTCAATCATTCCAGTCTAGCCACATTGGCTTCCTCTCTGCTCTCAAACACAAGATGCACCCCACCTTCTGCCTCAAGAAATCTTTGCACTTGTACTCTTTGCCTAGAATAATTTTCTGCAAGATATTCACATGGTTGGCTCTCTCACTTGCTTTGGAACTATGTTCAAATAATACCTTATCAGGGAGGTCTGGCCCCCCTGTTTTGGATTCAGTTTATGTACTTCTTCAGATTCACTGTGTCCACCTGTCTCCAGGCATCACCCATTTTCCCTCCTTCCCCAGAGAAGTAGCCAGAGCAAACACAATGAATGTGATTAAAGCCCTGATTATCATCATCATCTGCTCACCTCTTACCTTTGCTGGCTGACTTGACTTCCCCATTGGAGAGTTCTTGAACTCAGGTCCAACCCAACTGGACAAATGAAGGGTTCAGGCTCCCCAGGAGCTGCCCTCGAGAAGCTAGATAACACAACCAGAAGTGAAACACTCTGTTAGGTGGACTTTGATCAATGAGAGACAAGGGATGGAAGGAATCAACATAAATTGCTTTCTTTTCTCCCCCCACCCCCCAGCACAAAGCTCCATATGGTCTCTCTGGGAAAGTCCTGAGTAATCCAGCAACCATCTGTTTCTTCGGACGCTGTGGTCGGTTTAAAAATGCACACCTTCTTTTTCCCTGATTTCTCTGCTTTACATTTCATTTTCCTCTCATTTTTACTGCCCTGAGATTGTACCTCCCAAAAGTAAGGATAGAAGCTCTGTCTTAGGCTTGATCTTCTAGGAACTCTAACTCAGATACACGTGTGTGCATACACACACACACACACAGCTATCCTCCAAACTCTAACCCTGTATTATTTCTCTTCACTGCTTGTAATCACTTATCCTTATGGCCATCTCCCCCTGTGAAATGTAAACTCCATGAGAGCAGTGACTGTTTCTTTTGTTCTATGCTATAGTCCCAAGATAGAACACTGCCTGTCAAATACAGACATTAAATAAATGTGTTTATAACAATAAATGAATGAGAAATTTGTTTGCAAGTGTGGAATTGGGCACCATTTTATTTTCCAAAAAGCCAGAACTAGAGAAGCTCAGGTTTTTATGCATGGCCTGCTTTTTCTGTTTTTTCATGACCTACCTTTTAATGTCAGTGCTTTCATCGGGAGTTTTTTCTTTTCTTTCCACTCTCCTTAGTTTGGCCAACTCTCAGCTCAAAGTCAACTCCCCAAACTTCCTTTCCCCAGATTAAGTTCCTGACTGACATAACCATTTCCATCAGCATTCAAATCATTTTATTCAATCCCCTTAGATAGTGCACATACATATTTAGAGTATACTTAATGCACTTTCTCCCTCCTTACAGAACTGCATAGTGTTCTAAAATAGATCCAGCATTTCTTTAGCCCTTCCTGCAGCCCACATCTCATAGATCTACATAAGGATATTCCCTCCCTGCAACCAACCCCTTCATCCTGACCTTGTCACTAAGGCTAACAGCTATTCATCACTGAGCACATATGAGGTGCTAGGCATTGTGGTGGATATTTTGTCCCCACCACGACCCTAAAAAAGTATGAAAATATCTTAAAACTCACTCATACTAAAGTGTTTGGGACTTCTCATACTCCCCTTCGAGTTATTTTCCTGGATAAAGCTGACATAATAACAGAAATAAGTCATTCTCTTACAACTTTATGCATCAGAGAGCAAGAGATTCCATAGGGGAAAGCCAGGTTCCTTCTTCCTCATACTCTTCAATTTACAGCCCTGTTCAAATCACTGATTCACTGCTTTGTAACTGTCCTGGAATTGTATCACGAGAATATGCTCTGTCTTTTTATGTGATTTAAAGCTCCTGGAGATCAGACATGTCTTTTTTTTTTTTCTTGGGTGTTCCTGGAAAAGCACATTTGTCTCTTAACTTGATTCCAGGCCTCTCTCTCTCTCCCCTCCGGCCTGTCTGTATTTCCACCACCAGGTTTATTCTCTTAGATCAGCAGTCTTCAAAGTAGGGGTACACAGGAAATAAGCAAGATGATTTTGTGTGTGTGTGCAGAGAAGTATTAGAAATTGTACATATATATACATATTTACTGTTATCTAAAAAATAAGAAATTGTATGAGCTTAATGTTTTCTATATGAATTCATGCTGGTGTATTTCTCTGGTCTATGTGTAAGAATGCCAAGGGTATAGAAGATCCCTGAGATATCCAAACGGAGATGAGCACGACCCCTTTACCTCTTTTGTACATTTAGTGCATTACAGTTTAGGTGTATATAGGGAAAAGTGGCCTTATGAAGTACATAATTGAGTTTTAACTAAACTAACCCTCACAAAATGGATACCTGGCTTAAAAATTCCTGCAAAGAAATCAAGAATGGAAGAGAACACCATTTTTGCAAGGTCATGTGAACAAGAAAATGGAAGATATAACCTTTCTACTCTTAGTACAAATTCTTCATCTAACACAGTATTAGATAAAATCAGTTACCCAAAAAATGGTCTTGAAAATTCAAAATTATCCAGAAGATCATTTAAAATATGGATTTATATTTGTTTTCATTAGCAATGAAATCCATCCTATGTGTATATTATATCTTGACATGCTGTTTAATGACTATTATATACATATATAGAGTTGTAATAGCTGATGATAATATGAACCAATCACAATTAATAAGACATTTTAAAAATAAGCATCTGAAACACAGAGTGACTGGCTTAAGGTCACAGGGCTAATAAAATGGTAGAGCCAGAATTGGAATCCAGGCTGTCTGGCTCCAGAGTGTGCACAATTAACCTCTATATTACCTTGCTAACAATAGAATATAACATTGTTCAGGGTCATCCTTAACATTATATCCAAGTCACTAGCCCTTATAACCACATGAAAAAGCCACATGCATTAGAATCAATCTTGATGACAGTACAAAAACTATGATTTTACCATATAAGTTCAATTTAAATCTAGATCAAAGAAATCTATATTACTTGTCATTTGGGTTATAATCTCATATTCTAAAGCTTAAATGCCTATAAAAAAGCTTTATCTAATTTAAGATCACTAGCTCAAATATAAGCACACAGTTAATACTACTTTTTCTCTAAAATAATCAGCACAAAGAGTTCTATTCTTCCCATAGTAAAATATGTCATAGAACTTGAACTAGTAGGCAATCACTATCTTTTCTTCATAAGGAAAAAAAGCCTTTCAAATATGTACCATAACCTCTAACAAATACAATTATCCTCCTCAAGAACTGAGGCTTTTTTTTTTTTGACAAAAACGATGAGCAATTGATCCATAGTTCTTTTCTTTCTCAAAAAAAAAAAAAATGATTGTATATTGTGTAATGATCATTATAATTAAAAATTAAGATGGCTTGCAATAATTCCACCATTATTTGATTCAAAATCTTTATAAAATATTGGCATTTTCCAACATTTATTTTTCCTGTCTATGTTCCATTTAAGGCCAAATTTTCAAACCCAGCTGCCAAATTACACATATAATTACTGCATTTGCGCACAAAAATGTGATAATTGCTTACACAATTTCAGAGGCCAGCTTGAGGCTCCTTTCCAAATTTGTTTTACATGTACAGTTCGGTGTATGTAGTTTTATATGAAAATGGGGGAAAGTAGAATTCATGGTTCATTTGAATGATGTGTGAAAATGGGTACAAAATAAAGCTTTTCTATAAATGTTTGGGCCTATCTTCCTATTTTCTTCCCATATATCTTTGTAAAAGAAAAGTATTAGAGAGCAGCTCAAACTTCAGCTAGTCTTGGAGTTATGTCAGTAAAGGGGATGGTGTCTGGTATAATGCCATAAATAGGACAGGTATCCATTTTGTCAGTTGTTGACATGTTGTCATGGAACATTCTTATGTCTGTGAACTATTTCTATCAACCTGGATACCAAAAGATAAATGTGATACAAGGTCCACAATTGTACAGTCAGCCAAGACAACACCAACCTCAGTAGAGCAAAGAGGTTGAGCACTGAGTGGCTAGGGATTTGTCCTTCCAATTTTGCTTGATGGCTGATACATTGTTTCGCAAATATTCACAGTGGATATTCTTACTGACAGGTTTGGTTCAAGAAAAGGCAAATAAAGAGAATCTCACTGGTTATATACATTAGTGAGATGATCTCAGATACTTTTATTTCTGCATAAGTTGGGTAGAAATTTATGCCCAGTTCCATATAACCTAATACAGAGGCTCAAAAATGCTACTTCTCAAATTCAAAGGCAATTAATCTGATCTCTAACTGTAGCCAAATAACAATGGAACCAATCACAAGCAATTCATCCGGGAAGAAGTTCTATTGCCAAAGAAACCCTCAGAAAGATCAGTTTCCCCAATGTCTACCTGAAATAATCATAACACTTCCTAAGTAACTGATACATGTTAAGCAACATTCTAAGCATTTTGCAGCAACCTGTTCCCTTTTTACATGCTTACTAATCCTAAGAGGAAGTGCTATTAATATCCCCATACATCTGAGGAGATTGATGCACTAAGAGTTTAAGAAATTTGCTCACATTCTTAGAAAGTAGAAAAGCCAGCTACTGGAATGCAGGCATTCTGACTCCAAAGTTTTTGCTCTTAACCCAAATAACATACTGCCTCTCATATGGAGCCAAGGAAAATAGTAAACAAGGGAGAGACTCCCAAAGAGAAGTCCTTGGACAGCCAGCATAACTGTATAAAGAATTCCCTACTGGAATGTAGTCCTTACCATTTCTGCCCAGCAGGGATAATGTTGGCATAGACTAAGGACAATGGTGTGTTGTTTCCCATTCTTCTCTCTCCCAAATGGTAATTTTATTGCCATTATCTTGCACTTTCTTCATCATTTTATATAGGTTTTGTTATAGGTGGAAAATGTAGTATTACCCAAAATCCCTAGACTATGAGGAGTTTCACTCAGACATGATGGAGAAGACCACCACATCATCCAGAGAATCAAAACTTGGAGCTAACACACTAATCTTTCAGTTGTCTCTAGTGAGGAAACATGTTCCTAAGAAGATAAACGGAAAGGTACATATGGGTGCTGGGTAGCCAGCGGACACTTATTGGTAAGGTATCCAGTATCTCCTTCTCCTTTCTTATGGTCTATAGACTCTTCTTCATACAGCAATGTAACTGGCCACTATCATAGCAGGGGCTGTTGACTTGGGAGCAAATTCCTAAAGAAGGAACAATGCTCAAGTTATTCTGTCTTGAGTTTTTTCATGCTCTCCCTAGTATGCCCAGCCCTGAACTTTGTAGTCCTACAGACTTCTCAAATGATTTTGTAAATCTTGTCACTAGTCCAAACTTTTTCTTGCCAGTAGGTGATTGGATCTTGTAAACTCAAAAAATTTCTTTCTCAGTCTCCATATTCAATCTTCACATCATAAATCTGGAGGCACATTCATGCTATTAAGCCACTTTTCTGACACATGCAACATGTGTCAGAATCCACTCAAAATGCAAAAACTGACATCACACATCTTAACAGAGAAATTTCAATTTAAAAATTAGTTAACTGGGAAGAGGAAGGAGCAAGATGGTGGAGGAGTAGGAGATCCAAAGTCATCTGGTCCCAGGAATTCAACTAGATTGTTATCAAACCATTCTAAACACCTACAAACTCAATAGGAGATCAAAGAAAAGAATAGAAGCAACTCTATGAACAGAAAAGTGACCACTTACTGGGAGGTAGGATGTGCAGAAACATGAATTCAAGATGATAGATGGGACGATAGACAAGGGTGGGAGGGGCCTGCTCCTGGTAAGCAGTAGAGCAGCAGAGCACAAAACTAAAACTTTTAGAAGTCCACTTCCCAGAGGGATGTCACTCCAGTGGCTAGGCAGAAGTGGGGGCAGCCCTTGTGGGAACAGTGTGGTCTTAGGACATGTGCAGTCACAGAAAGACCAGGGGTGACTCAGTGGGGCAGAGCTCCCAGCAGAGCTAGGGGAAAGCAACACACAGAATTCATGGCTTTTTCCCCATGATTCTTTAATGTTTCAAAGTTAAATTTTTTTAATTTTATTTTTTATTAGTCTATTTTTTAAATAGTTCCTCTTTCCTATTTTAATCTTTTTTAACTACTTTATCTTATTAATACCTTTTTTTAAAAATATTTTTAAATTTTCATTGTTATATTCTATCCCTTCGTTGTATTTAACCTCAGTTTTTGTAGACATCTAGGTTTTACTGTCTTTAAAATGTGGGGATACAGTTCCTTCTAAAAGAACCAAATATACCCTAAATCTAGTACATGGCATTGTTCCAGTCTCCAGCCTGATCACATTCTTTCCTCATTTTTTTCTTTCATCAATGAACTTCTTACCTTATGAATTCCTTTTTTAGAATATTCTTAAATTTTCATCATTACATTCTTGTTCCATCCCTTCATCATGTTCACATTTATTTTTGTGCATATATATATATATATATATATTCTTTTCTTTCTTTAAAATTTTGGGAGGCAGTTTCTTCTAATAGACCAAAATACACCCAAAATCAAGTGTGCGGTTCTGTTCTAGTCACCAGTCTAACATACATATATTCCTCCTCCTTCTTCTTCTCCTTCTTCTTCTTTTCTTCTTCTTCTTCTTCTTCTTCTTCTTCTTCTTCTTCTTCTTCTTCTTCATTTTCCTCCTTTCTTCTCCCTTTCTCCTTTTCTCCCTTTCCTCCTTTCTTCTCCCCCAAGTTTTGGATCTCTCCCGATTTGGTTAGTGTTTATTTCTCAGGGGTCATTGCTACCCTTTTAACATTTTGTTCTCTCATTCATCTATTCTTGCCTGGATAAAATTACAAGGCAGAAAAACACCTCAAAAACAAAAACAAAAACCCAAGAGGCCAATGTACCAATGGCTAGGGACCTAATAAATATGGACATTAGTAATATGTCAGAACTAGAGTTCAGAATGATGATTATCAAGGTTCTAGCTGGGCTTGAAAAAAGCATGGAAGATACTACAGAACCACTTTCTGGAGAAATAAAATCCCTTTCTGGAGAAATCAAATAACTAAAATATAACCAGGTGGAAATTTTAAAAACTACAAATGAGGTGCAATCAAAAATGGAGGCTCTCACTGCTTGGATAAATGAGCAAAAGAGAGAATTAGTGATATAGAAGACTAAATGATAGAGAATAAAGAAACTGAAAAAAGAGAGACAAACACTACTAGACCACAAGGGGAGAATTCAAGAGACAAGAGATACCATAAGACAAAAAATATTAAAATAATTGGGATCCCAGAAGAAGAAGAAAGAGCAGAAGATATATTGGACCAAATTATAGTAAAGAATTTTCCTAATTTGGTGAAGGGAACAAGCACCAAAATCCAGGAGGCACAAATAATACCCCTAAAAATAAATAAAAATAAGCTAACAACCCATCATCTAATAGTAAAACTTAAAAGTCTCAGTGACAAAAAGAAAATTCTGAAAGCAGCTCAGGACAAGAGGTCTGTAACATACAATGGTATAAATATTAGATTGGCAGCAGACCTATCCACAAAGACCTGGCAGGCCAGAAAGGACTGGCATGATATATTCAAAGCACTAAACAAGAAAAATATGCAGCCAAGAATACTATATCCAGCTAGGCTGTCATTGAAAATAGAAGGAGAGATAAAAAACATCCAAGACAAACAAAAACTAAAAGAATTTACAAACACCAAACCAGCCCTAAAGGAAATATTGAAAGGGGTCCTCTAAGCAAAGAGAAAACCTAAAAGGAATAGACCAGAGACAATATATATTAACAGTCACTTTACAGATAAGACAATGGCACTAAATTCATATCTTTCAATAGTTACCCTGAATGTAATGGGCTAAAAGCCCCAATCAAAAGACACAAAAGACACAGGGCATCAGAATGGATAAAAAAACAAGACCTATTGATATGCTGTCTGCAAGAAACTCATTCTAGACCCAAGGACACCATCAGATTTAAAGTGAGGGGTGGAAAACAATTTACCATACTAAAGGACATCAAAAGAAAGCTGCGGTGGCAATCCTTATATCAGATAAATTAGATTTTAACCCAAAAACTATAATAAGTGATGAGGAAGGACACTATCTCATACTTAAAGGGTCTGTCCAACAAGCAGCTTTAACAATTTTAAATATCTATGCCTCTAATATGGGAGCAGCCAATTATATAAACCAATTAATAACAAAATCAAAGAAACACATCCACAATAACACAATAATAGTAGGGTACTTTAACACCCCTTCACTGAAATAGACAGATCATCTAAGCAAAAGATCAACGAGGAAATAAAGGCTCCAAATGACACACCAGACCGGATGGACATTACAGATATATTTGGAACATTCTATCCCAAAGCAAGAGAATACACATTCTCTATTGCACATGGAACATTCTCCAGAACAGATCACATCCTGGGTCACAAATCAGGTCTCACCCAGTACCAAGAGATTGGGATCATTCTCTGCATTTCAGACCACAGTGCTTTGAAACTAGAACTCAACCACAAGAGGAAAGTTGGAAAGAACTTAAATACATGGAAGCTAAAGAGCATCCTACTAAAGTATGAATGGGTCAACCAGGAAATTAAAGAAATGAAAAAATTTATGGAAACAAATGAACACAACGTTCAAAATCTTTGGGACACAACAAAGGCAGTCCTGAGAGGATACTATATAGCAACACAAGACTTTCTTAAGAAACAAGAAAGGACTCAAGTACACAACCTAACTCTACACCTAAAGGAGCTGGAGAAAGAACAACAAAGAAAGTCTAAGCCCAGCAGGAGAAGAGAAATAATAAAGATCAGAATAGAAATCAGTGAAACAGAAACCAAAAGAACAGTAGAACAAATCGATGAAAATAGGAGCTGATTCTTTGAAAGAATTAATAAGATTGATAAACCCCTGGCCAGACTTTTCCAAAAGAAAAGAGAAAGGAATGAATGAAATCATGAATGAAAGAGGAGAGATCATAACCAACACCAAAGAAATATAAACAATTATAAGAACATATTATGAGCAACTATACACCAGAAAATTGGACAATCTGTAAGAAATGGATGCATTCCTAGAGACAGATAAACTACCAAAACGGAACCAAAACTGAAGAAACAGAAAACCTGAACAGACTCATAACCAGTAAGGAGATTGAAATACTCATCAAAAATCTCCCAATGAATAAGAGCCCATGGCCAGACGGCTTCACAGGGGAATTCTACCAAACACTGAAAGAAGAATTATTACCTATTCTCCTGAAGCTGTTCCACCAAAAAAAAATAAAATAAATTAAATTAATAAATAAATAAATAAAACCCTTCCAAACTCATTTTATGAGGCCAGCATTACCTTGAACCCCAAACAAAAACCCCATTAAAGAGGAGAATTACAGATGAGTATCCTTGATGAATACAGATGCAAAAATTCTCACTAAAATACTAGCCAACAGGATCCAATGGTACATTAAAAGGATTATTCACCACAACCAAGTGGGATTTATTCCTGGGTTGCAAGGTTGGTTCAACATCCGCAAATCAATTGATGTGATATAATACATTAGTAAAGGAAAGAACAAGAACCATATGATACTCGCAATAGGTGCTGAAAAAGCACTGGACACAGTACAGCATCTTTTCTTGATCAAAACTCTTCAATGGTATAGGGATACCTCAATATCATAAAAGCCATCTATGAAAAACCCACAGTGAACATCATTCTCAATGGGGACAAGCTATTCCCCTAGAGTCAGGAACATGGCAGGGCTGTTCACTATCACCACTGCTATTTAACATAGTACTAGAAGTCCTAGCCTCAGCAATCAGACAACACAAAGAAATACAAGTCATCCAAATTGGCAATGAAAGAGTCAAACTCTCACTCTCTGCAGATGATATGACACATCATGTGAAAACCCAAAAGACTCCACTCCACCCACCTCTATGAGCTAGAACTCTTAGAGGAGTTCCGTAAAGTGTCAGGATATAAAAATCAATGCACAGAACTCAGTTGCAATCCTATACACCAACAGCAAAACAGAAAAAAAAAAAATTAAGGAGTCGATCCCATTTACAATTGTACCCATAACCATAAGATATCTAGGAATAAGCCTAACCAAAGAGGTAAAGACTCTGTACTCAGAAAACTATAATGTACTCATGAAAGAAATTGAAGAAGACACAAAGAAATGGAAAAAAGTTCCATGCTTCTTCCATGGATTGGAAGAACAAATACTGCGAAAATGTCTATGCTACCTGGAGCAATCTACATACTTAATGAAATCCCTATCAAAACACCATCAACTGTTTTCAAAAAAATGGTACAAGTAACCCTAAAATTGATATGGAATCAGAAAAGACCCTGAATAGCCAGTGAAATGTTGAAAAAGAAAACCAAAGTTGACAGCATTACAATTCCAGACTTTAAGCTCTATTACAAAGCTGCAATCATCAAGACAGTACGGTACTGGCACTAAAACAGACACATAGATCAATGGAACAGAATAAAGAGCCCAGAAATAGACCCTCAACTTTATGGTCAACTAACCTTTGACAAAGCAAGAAAGAATGTCAAATGGAAAAAAAAGACAGTCTCTTCAACAAATGGTGTCAGGAAAATTGGACAGCCACCTGAAGAAAAATGAAATTGGACCATTTCCTTACACCACACACAAAAATAAACTCCAAATGGATGAAAGACCTCAATGTGAGACAGGAATTCATCAAAATCCTTGAGGAGAACACAGGCAGCAACCTCTTCGACCTCAGCCACAGCAACTTCTTCCGGGAAACATCACCAAAGACAAGGAAAGCAAGGGCAAAAATGAACTATTGGGACTTCATCAAGATCAGAAGCTTTTGCACAACAAAAGCAACAGTCAACAACCAAAAGGCAACCAACAGAATGGGAGAAGACATTTGCAAATGACACATCAGATAAAGGGCTAGTATCCAAAATCAATAAAGAACTTATCAAACTCAACACGCAAAGAACAAATAATCCAATCAAGAAATGGACAGAAGACATGAACAGACATTTCTGCCAACAAGACATCCAAATGGCCAACAGACACATGCAAAAGTGCTCCACACCACTCAGTATCAGGGAAATACAAATCAAAACCACAGTGAGATACCACCTCACACCAGTCAGAATGGCTAAAATTAACAAGTCAGGAAACAACAAATGCTAGTGAGGATGCAGAAAAAGAGGAACCCTCCTACACTGTTGGTGGGAATGCAAGCTGGTTCAGCCACTCTGGAAAACAGCATGGAGGTTCCTCAAAAAGTTGAAAATAGAGCTACCCTAGGACCCAGCAATCACACCACTGGGTATTTACCCTAAAGACACAAATGTAGTGATCTGAAGGGTCACATGCACCCAAATGTTTATGGCAGCAATGTCCACAAGAGCCAAACTAGGGAAAGAACCTAGATGTCCATCAACAGATGAATGGATAAAGAAGAAGTGATATATATATTCAATGGAATACTTTACAGCCATCAAAAAAAAATGAAATCTTGCCATTTGCAATAATGTGGATGGAACTAGAGGGTATTATGCTAAGTGAAATAAGTCAATCAGAGAAAGACAATTATCATACAATCTATGATATGAGGAATTTGAGAGGCAGCGTAGGAGGTCGTGTGTGGAAGGGAGGGAAAAAATGAAACAAGATGGGATCTGGAGGGAGACGGACCATAAGACTCTTAATCTCAGGAGACAAACTGAGGGTTGCTGAAGGCTGTGGGGGAGAGGGATAGGGTGGCTAGGGGATGGACACTGGGGAGGGTATGTGCTATGGTGAGCACTGTTAATTGTTTAAGACTGATGAATCACAGGCCTATACCCTGAAGCAAATAATACATTATATGTTAATTTAAAAATAAAAATAAAAAATTAGTTAATGGGGCAAAGGAAATGATAAAAAGAAAACTCTAAGGTATCTTGGAGGTAACAACTTCAGGAGAAAGCCACCACCCTCTAGCCTGAGGGAATAAATTGGTTGGAATTATTAAAACTTGCTTTAAAAAGTAGCTCCATGGAATTGAAACTCAGGCCTCTGAGGAGGGAGCACTGCTCACCAGTGCTTGCGTCCCTGGGTTCAGAGGAGGGTCCTGTGGCTAGGGCGCAGACTCTGAGACACCTGTTGCTGGCATCTGAAGCGGGGGCAGTGAAGGTTCTACAAGCACTGGAGGAACTGTAAACAGACTCTGATGCTAGTCTAGGGAGGAACTGCCCCTACTTGGGTAAAGAAGCATCATCAGGGTTACAGTCACAGAAACAGGAAGCAAAACTTGAACAGGAAGGAGCAGGTCCCCCTTTCCTTCTCCAACCATACAGTCTCCATCTGGGGCCCCCTTCTGATGCTAGGTGGGATCAGCTTGTAAAGTAATAATGGGATTTGCAGAAATCCAGGCTCAGGATTACAAAGCAAAGGGGAGTTTGAAGCTTCAAGATAATAACTTAATAACTAGCACAGAGTATCTCGTTTGTGCTGTATAGAGAAGGAAATCATAATTGTACTCTGACAAAGTATAAAAATACCCAGTTTCTACAAGACATCTCCCATGATTCCTATATCATCATTAATGAAAACATCATTGAAAGAAAAGTGCTGGTTATTATTTCTTCTGGAAGATAGATTTGTATAGGTGATCTCCAACAGAGAGGATATTAAGAACTTACCTGTTAGACATCTTAGTGGCTGTATTTATATACATACTATTAACTTCCAGAAACATCATTTCTATTCCTATAAAAATCATGAGGATGCTTTTTAGCCAGGAAACATCTTAGGCACTGTGATTATTCTCCATAGATATTTATGGTGCCATCATTTGAATATCTCTATTTTCCCAAGGTGCTGAAGGAGAAAATATTGATTATAGAATATTCTGAAAGTCACTCAGTGTGTATAAAGCTAATAAAAAGGCATATTGTGGTCATGGTAGAGTTTTCAAGGAGGCAATGATCATGGCTTTACAATGCCTATCTGTTTGACAGTTTTTCTTTCGTATAAAATGGATATTCATTATATTGTCCACATCTTTGTTGACTGAGATTAGACAGATTTAACAAGACAGGAAAATCTATACTCTTATACCAATTTTGACAGACCTAATAGACATAAAAAATCTTTCTGATGCCTTTTCTAGAGCAGTTAAATGTAGTGGTCAACCACAGCGTTCAGAATCTTCCTTTAACTGCTAGATTGGAAGTTCGGCCTCAGACCAGTATTCCTAAGTGAGACCTAAAGGGTGTATACATATATTTTGAGTGCACTGTGTTCTGAGAAAATTTCCTCAGAATAAATGGGAATGGGGCAAAGCAGAGAAGGAGGCTGTCAATCACCTCGGGCTTTCAAAGGCCATAAAAGGTAGGCAAAAAGAAAGATACAAGACATAAGGGTTAATCTAAACTTCTCCCTGAATGGAGAGACAAAATAATGTGGTAACTCAGTCAACAGCAATTACATCACTTCCATTCTGTTTCCTACATATGATAGTTCAGAGAATGGAAATACAGAATAAATACTTGATAATTTATGATGCTCTTATCAAATCTATCCCCAAATGGCCCAGTGTATTGAGAGGTCACTAAAGATAATGTAATATTCTAAAAATTTGGCCACTGGAATCAGGTTACCCAAATGCAACATAATCACAGGCATGTTAACTGTCCATGCCTCAGTCTCTCATTTGTAAAACAAGAAAAATAATATACCTACATAAAATTAATTGAGGTTAACAAAGTGTTGCAAAAATATAGAAGCTAGAGATGACAGCAGTTGATTTCTCTTATGTAGCAGCTCCCAGTTTGTGATCCTATTCTACTTGTTCTACTCACAGACCTTCCCCTAGGTAATTGTTCTACTCTACCTCCCCCTTGGTAATTGTTCTTCTTTACTTCGTCAGAGTGGGCTCGTGGACACACCAAGGAACCAGCTCACAGGAATGGTAACAGACCAGTGAGCCAGGGCAAAAAGGTTGTCTTTTAAAGAAATGACCCAGAAGTTGCACCTAGCATTTCTACTCACATACTGACCCATATATTTTACCTGCTTTGAGCAAAGTTAGTGTTTTTGTTTTCTTTGGATAAATATCTGAAAGTGGAATTACTGGATCATATGGTAGTTTTATTTTTAGTTTTCTGAGGAATCTCCATATTGTTTTCCATAGCGGCTAAACCAACTGACATTCACACCAACAGTGTATATCGTTCCCTTTGCTTCACATCCTTGCCAACACTTATTATTTCTTATCTTTTTTGATAACAGCCATTCTAGTAGGTATGAGGTACTATCTCATTGTGGTTTTGATTAGCATTTCCCTTATAATTAAAGATGTTTAGTATTTTTTCATGTACCTGTTGGCCATCTGTATGACTTCTTCAGGAAAATGCCCATTCAGATTTTCTGCTCATTTTTAAACCAGATTGGTTTGTTTGTTTTTTGGGTTTTTTGGGTTTTTTGGGTTTTTTGTTTTTTGTTTTTTTGTTTTTTTGTTTTTTTTGCTATAGAGTTGCATGAGTTCTTTATATATTTTGGATATTAGCCCCTTATCAGATACATAATTTTCAAATATTTTCTCCTATTCCATAGGTTGCCTTTTCATCTTGTTGATGACTTCCTTTGCTCTGAAGAAGCTATATAGTAAGACACAGTACCACTTATTTATTTTTTCTTTTATTGCTTTTACTTTGGGTGTCAGTCAGTAACAGTTATCTAAATTACAAATTCATAGAACTACTAACCCAGCATTTTCTCATCTAGGTATATGTCCTACAGATATACCGGTACCCAGAGAAAATGACATATGTACAAAGTAACTCACTTGGGGGGCCTGGGTGGCTCAGTGGTTAAGCCGCTGCCTTCGGCTCAGGTCATGATCTCAGGGTCCTGGGATCGAGTCCCGCATCGGGCTCTCTGCTCAGCAAGGAGCCTGCTTCCTCCTCCTCTCTCTCTCTCTGCCTGCCTCTCTGCCTACTTGTGATTTCTCTCTGTCAAATAAATAAATAAAATCTTTAAAAAAAAAAAAGTAACTCACTTGGCCTCAATTCTAGTAAGAGATTGGAAACAAAATAACTGTCCATCAATAAAGGGCTAGATAAATAAATTATTTGTCTCACTTCTCAAACATTTTTATAGATCTTTGAAATGCTCATAGTCTGTGAATACTTACCTGTAATGTCTGATGATTAAGCTGGCCCCAACAGAGGGGCCTCAATCTTCTTTACCACACTTTACTCAGTCACTTTACCACAATGCTTTATCACATTGCCAGATCAGTTTTCTGTCACTGGTGAGGGTCACAGAGTAAAGAAATTGCTCGTAAACACATAAGTGTTTTCATTGATTCATTCAATTCATTCATTTGCTATCCATCAAATATTCACAGCACCTACTCTGTGCCAAGCACCTAATAAGTATTTTTGAAGTCAGGGATCTAATATGCATATGTGTACAGGGGTTCTTTACTAGTAAGTGATGAGCTGAAAATTCATGCTCAGTGTACAACCATTGGGCATAAGATTTAGATGTAAGACAAACAAAGGTAGAGGTTTAGTTCGAACCTTTAGTGAGCGTGATCATGTAATGTGAGTGGAATTCAATCAGGACAGTTTTTACATAATTAATGTCTTTCGTTTCATATATTAATGGCCCAATGTCATTATTATAACATTTAAAAGACATGACAATGGGGGTTGTCAAAAGTTAAGGCCCTAATATTCTAACAGTTCATGGATCCTAGTAAAAATCCAACCAATATTGGACAATAGGTAATTAAATGGAATGTCCCAATCTACCAATTCCCAATGGACTTTGATGATGTTACAGAAGTGTCATTATGATTTTCAAGTGGGAAGGATTTATATTCAGTTTCTATTCCAATCAGGAAACTTTCCTTCCTGTACTGAAGAATGTTATTATTACAGAGAGACTATAACCCCCAATAGGCCAAAACACAGCACAGTTCATAGAGGCAATTATCTGGGTGTCTCTTTAAGTACCTGAGTAGGGTTTTGACAGTATTTTTGTGATATTATTACTTGCACCCCATGAATTAATTCATTCAGTAAACATTCACGTAGTATGTGCCAGGCATTGTGTTTGGTACATAATCAAGAGATAAATGGATAAAGAAGATGTGGGATGTGTGTGTGTGTGTGTGTGTGTGTGTGTAATGGAATATATGTGTAATGGAATATTACTCAACCATCAAAAAGAATAAAATTTTGCCATTTACAACCACATGGATAGAACTTGAGAATATTATGCTAAGTGAAAGAAATCAGTCAGAGAAAGAAAAATACCATATGATTTCACTCATATGTGGAATTTAAGAATCAAAACAGATGAACATCTGGGAAGGGAAGGAAAATAAAATAAGATAAAAACTGAAAGGGATGGGGCGCCTGGGTGGCTCAGTGGGTTAAGCCTCTGCCTTCAGCTCGGGTCATGATCTCAGGGTCCTGGGATCAAGTCCCACGTCAGGCTCTCTGCTCAGCAGGGAGCCTGCTTCCTCCTCTCTCTCTCTCTGCCTGCCTCTCTACCTACTTGTGATCTCTGTCTGTCAAATAAATAAATAAAATCTTCAAAAAAAAAAAAAAACTGAAAGGGATGGTATGCCTGGGTGGTTCAGTCAGTTAAGTGTCTGCCTTCACCTCAGGTCATGATCCCAGGGTCATGGGTTGGAGTCCCACATCGGGCTCCTTGCTCAGCAAGGAGCCTGCTTCTCCCTCTGCCTGCCATTCCCACTGCTTGTGTTCTTGCTCTCTCTCTGACAAATAAATTACACAATCTTTAAAAAAGAAACAGAAAGGGAGGCAAACCAAGAGACTTTTAATTCTAGGAAACAAACAGGTTGCTGGTGGGGGTGTGGGGGATGAGGTAACTGGGTGATGGGTATAAAGGAGGACATGTCATGTAATGTGCACTGGGCGTTACATGCAACTAATGAATCATTAAATTCTACCCCTAAAACTAATAATACACTGTATGTTAACTAAATTGGATTTAAATTTTAAAAATTTATGAAAATGTCAGCCAGGGCTACAATCATCTGAAGGCTTAACTAAGACTAGAGGATCTGCTATCAAGGGGCTTACCCGCATGCCTGCCAATTTAGTGTGGGTTGTTGGCAAGAGGTCTCACTTTCTTTTTTCTTTTCTTGAGGTTTTTTAAGATTTTATTTATTTATTTGTCAGAGAGAGAGAGAGAGCACAAGCAGGGGGAGCAACAGTAGGGGAGAAAGCAGGCTCCTTGCTGAACAAGGAGCCTGATGTGGGACTCAATCCAAGGCCCCTGGATCATGACCTGAGCTGAAGGCAGACGCTTAACTGACTGAGCCACCCAGGCACTCTGAGGTCTCATTTTTCTTACTGCATGGACCTTCTTAAAGGGCTGCTTGAGTGTCTGCATGACATGACAGCTGGCTTCTCCCAGAGAAAGTGATCCCAAAACAAGTGGAAGCCGTAATCCTTTAAATGACCAAATCTCAAAGCCACATACCATCTCTTCACCACGTTGTATTCTTCAGAAGCAATTCATGACATCTGGCCCATAGTCAAGTGAGGAAGAATTAGGCTCCACCAGTTGGAGTGATAGTTTCAGAGAATTTGTAGACGTATTTTAAAACCACCATGATCATCCTATGTGCTTTGTATGCTTCTAGTCCCCCAAATAAATAATCCTTTAATATTTCCTATAAACCTGAAACTCTACCAAAAACAATTTTATCCTTAACTCTGGCCAACCTCGTATCTGAAGATACATGCTGACTTTTGTGGATGTGATAATCATGAAAGCAGGTTGCTGTTTTCACCATGAATAGATTAATGGATGCTTAATAACTGACAATTTTGCAGTTTTTTCCGTAAGTATTTGTTGTTGTTTTTTTTTTAATAGGCCAGCCAGTCTCTCTGGAGCCTGACTTCCTAGCACTCTACAAGTGAATTTTTCTTTCCTTTTCTAAATACTTTGACCTCTCAGCATTCCTTTAGACAATGTATGCATAGGACCTCCTATCTTACTCCTTAATTCTTCCAACCAACCTCATAGAGAAAGGAAGTTGTGGAGAAATGGGAAACAAAACAAGATGATCCAAGCAAGACCAGAGAGCAACAGGAGCTTACAAAGAGGAAATGGTTGTGTTTCTTCTTGCCATCTTACACTTACCCACTTCCATAAGAAGACCCTTCTTCTGCTCCTTCAGCCCGCGCTGCAGAATGAATATGCACTGAACAGAGCCAAACCAGGAATCTGGAATCCTGCAGTATGAGGCAGAGCCATCCCCACTGACCCTCAGATTCATGAGCAAAAATATTATTTTAAGCCATCAAATTTCAGTGTAATTCATTGGGCAGCATAAACTAACTAATACATCCAGTTCTATTTAGATGACCACTGCAATACCAATAAGTTGTAAGTAGAAAGCATGACTGTGGCAGAAAACCACATCTCCTGCATAAACCACGTTTTTAGAAAAGGAGGGGGAAATGGTTCTCAGAAGAAGGTTGTGCCAAGGAGTAAGGAGTGTGCTAGGCACACAAATCAATAGGGATGCACCAGAGTTTGAAATTCCGTAACCTTCACTTGTGTTTTCCCCCCTTTATTCGATATAACACTTCATCCAATGAATTAGAGTTTCTCTCACCTAAGACTCTTCTACTACAATTTAATATAAGTGCTTTTTGGAGTCGGTGAGATTCAAAGAAGACTTTGAGAGAGAGAGAGACATGGTTTCAAGCAAAGGGCTCAGTAGTTTGAGTGAGAAACTGGAACAAAAAGCCTGGTGGATGCAGGAGAGGAGAGAAAGCAAAGAGTTGGGGTGGAGTGAGGACTCGTATACAAACACTTCGACCTGACAGGGCACACACAAGGCTGGTCTGGTCTTTTCTATTTCTGCTGCATCCTGCAGAATACGATGGGAAGTGTTGAGAAAGCATGTCGGAAGACTCATTGAAAATAATACCAAGACAAAGCAAGAGGACTGGGGCTCTCAAAATGGCAGCCATGACTGGCATTTCTCCTTTTTCTTATAAACCATGATTCTGTCTTCCCTCCCTTCTCTCTCCACACATCACCACCAACAGAACTAAATACAAAATATGAAATACGGAAAGTACTAAATGAATATTCGGAGCCTATACCTGTGCTATTCCCCTAGTTACTATAATAGCTTGTTCTTTAATCCAGAACTCTTCCGTAACATACCACTAATCATTCGGGGGTTTGATTCCTCTGTTTGAAGTGTGCCGCATGTCCCGTCAAAATAACTTCTTCTAGCTGCATAACAATTGTGGGTGGCCTATGATCACCTTGTCAATGTCTTTTGCACCCAGAGCTGGTTGCCAGATTCCACATTACTTACTTCCCAGCCCCACTCCTGATAACTTGTGCTCCATATATCATCTCCTTCTTCTTTTTTTGCTGGCAATTGCTGGGGCCTAACAGCAATTTGCAGTTATTTATGCAGCTTAAACCCTATTGTCAACATCCTTATCCTCTATACACAACCATTCCAGTGGTGTGAGCTGAGTTTTTCAGGAATAATGGGTGAGTAGGGGAGGGAGATGGGCTGAGGTTAACAGAAGCAAGGCTTCCTGGGATCCTCAGCCAAAGCACACATTGTTGCTGAGCTGCTTTTTTCCCTTCCTGCCTCTATTTGGGGTGGATTTTCATTTGGAATTAAAAACAGATCACAGCTTGCTGTTTGTTTGCTATTGTCAGGTCAGACCAAGCACTCAGGAAGAGGGTGGTATCACTATGTGCATAGAATTTTCTAGGCAGTTTAATAAGAATGATGGAATTTGCCTGCATTTGCATATCACCTTCTCTCTTGGGCTCTCAAAGTCCTCCCAAAACAGAATGTAATCCTCCTAGAAGTCAGGTGAGGCATAGGACATTGTTCCCTTTACTCCCTCAAGCATATTTTAGAGGATATAGTCAAGGAAAACAGGTGAAAGTAAATAGGAGGGAGGTCAAGGCTGATGCTTTCCTAGGGAACCAAAATTGCAGCTCTTGTGCTACTTACAAAAAAAAAAAAAAAAAAAAAGAAAGAAAGAAAAAAAAAGAAAAAGAAAAAAAAATCCCTTCTGTATGGATTAATTCAATCTCCACTGGACTGACAGCCCCACGCCAGGTCACACAGCTTGGTGAGTGGAATATGGACTGGAGTTAGGCACCCACTCACCCCTTTAGCCAGGCGTTTTTGTACATGGCACAAACATACAACTCAGCCCTGAACTCTTACGTCCAGTGAAGTGAATTAAACCTTTGTACTTAGAATTTTGTCAAAGGGGCTCATTATATCCCCAGTACATAGCTGACCAATTGAAGAGACCACCAACGCCTTAACATCTAAGTAGAAAACTACAGTTTAGAGACCTCTAACAATCTTTGCAAACATTATCTCGTTTATTCAAAAAGTATTTATTAAGCACTTAAGTTGAAAACACTAGCCCCCTCCAGAAGCCTAAAACCCTTTGGAAACACAATAAAAATTGTAATAAATAACTGTAGCTATAGTAGGCAGTTTCTGACATGGTCCCCAATCATCCTCACATCCTGGTATTAATGCTGTTGTATAATGCTCCCCTTGAATGGGGGCCAGATCTAGTGACAAAAGAATTCTACACATTTTAGCAAACAGAATACAGCAAAAGTGATAGCATATCGCTTCATGCTAAGATTACAAAAGACTGCTTCCATCTTGCTGTTCTCTCTCTTGCTGGTGTCCTCTCTTACTCTCTCACTTGCTCACTCTGATAGAGCATTCAACCACATTGTGAGACGCCCTATGGAGAGGCCCATATGGCAAAAAACCAAGGGAGGCATCCGGCTAACAGCTTTTAAAAAGCTGAGGCCTCAGTACAACAGCCCATGAGGAACTGAATTCTGCCAACAGCTACACGAATGAGCTGGGAAGTAGATCCTTCCCAGGAAAGCCTTGATAATTCCCCGTTTACCATTCAAGATTTTTCTCAGTCCAACCCAGTGTACCTTGTCAATAATACTTCCTACTATACTCTAGCCAAACAGGGATCCTTATTGTTAGATCACAGCCAGTTCATCTCCCTTTCCATGGCTTAATTCCTGTTGTGTCCCCTACTTCGAATATTCTACACTTTCTATCAGAATTCTCCCCCAAATTCCCTCCTGATTCTTGAACCACCTCTTGCCCACTGAACCTCTGGAGTGATCCATCATGGACTACTGTTAGTTTGCAATTCTAGCAGAAACATAATAAGTTATCAAATATGCATAATTGGAAGTATGAAATAAATTAAGATTAAAGATCCAAGCTGAGAAGTCTAGTTTGAAGAAATAAGATTCTACCATCAACTTTGACCATAGTCAAGGTATATTCTAGAACTGTCTATCAACTCCCCTAGGATTCTTTTGCTTATCACCCTGTCTTTAGTAATTCATCATTATTCGTCCATAGAAAGTATGGCAACTTACATTCATAAGCATGAAATTCTTAGAGTTCTCTGAGAACTCTAAGAATGATATAGTAGTGCTTCTTTTGAAGTTCATAGAAGAGGAGGAGCAGGGGAGATCCCTCATGATTCTTTGAGACTCAAGAGACTCAAGAGAAGGATATATGTATGGTCACACATATAGATATAGGTGTGGGTAGAGTTACAGCACACAAGAAAGATGCTGATGACCTAAAGTTGATCATCGAAGAATAAAATAAAAAATCAAGAAAAGGAGAAACATTTTTGATAAATTGAAGTGGTAGGTTATTAGGGAAATGTAAGAAGGCTAAAATTTCATTTCACATACTACCAGGCAGCAAAAACTAATAATCAGTGATCACCTACTAGCTACCCTAGATTACATTATCCTCTCTAATTATCACAACAACCCATTTTACAAAAGAGAAAATGGAGGCCCAACCATGTAACTTTCGGTAAATTACTTGGTGACTGGTGAGACCAAGATTCTAACACCAACATGGCTGAGTCCAAATCCCATGCAACTCCTTGTTGGACATCACAACTGGAAGACATGGCCCCATACATGTTTAAGAAGTATCATATTATTTTTCCTGGTTATCACTGGATGAAAGGTAACCTATATCATCCTTCCTGAAATGATATCACTTATTTAAACAGCTTTACCAATATAATCTCTGTCTGTAGGAAAGCCATCTTTCTCTATGTCTCTAAACAGAATGAGGAGCAGACTAGCCAACTTATCAAGATTTCATTGTGAAGATAGGGATAGATGGTGGAATTTGAGAGAATCACCTTATCCCACACCAGGTCTTCTGATGTCATATCCTTATTATTCTTGGAAAAAACCTTAATTTTTTTTTTTATCAGAAGCAAGTTATCTTTATAGCCCCTAAAAGAGCTTCTATGAAGAGATATCGGCATGCCATATTTTTTTAAAAACTGTTTCCTTGACATGCAAGAGGATATAAGATACAGCCTTGTCCCAAAAATATCTCAAGTAACTGCTTGGGATTGGTACACTTTCCTGAGCTTTCTAGAGTCATTCATTCAAAGAATGTCAACTGATAGTGTCTAATTAATGTACTATATTGACATTAGAGTAGCCTTGCTATCCTTTCTCCTTCCCCATCATCTGACAAACCTGAGGGTACAGAAAGAGTCGGGGGATGCTGAAACTAGATTTATCAAGGTCTGGTAAGCATGGGCCTGGGAACCCTGAATGTGTCCTGTGAACAGAGGGGGGCAGCAGAGAGCTTCTGGAAAGGCACACTCATGAGGGAGTTTCCAAAGGGGCAGCTTGTTCTGGTTATTCTGGAGACACTGGCTGAGATATCCTGCCCCAAGAGGTGTAACCCAAATGAAAACTTAGAAATGCTGAGCTCCTTGGCTGGAATCTGCAAATAGGACCCTCCATCTCCCAAATGACATGCTTCTGATTGTGTCATCCTCTTGCTAAAAAGTCACTTTCATCAATGGTTCTCCATTGCTTAGAACACTGGTTCTCGAGATTGAGTGTGCATCAACATCACTTGGAGGAACTGGTAAAACACAGATCACACTAGGCACACTTGTAGAATTTCTTATAGTTTAGGTCTGGAGCAGGGTCCAAGAATTTGCTTTTCTGAAACGGTCTCAGGTGATGTTGATATTGCTGGCTCCTGTTGGCTCAGGGACCACACCTGTGAACCACTGGCTTAGAAACTGCTTGCATTGCCCCCCTACCCCCCTGTCTAACTTCTCTTCTAACCACTCAGTCCCGCTTGCATCTCCCCTCCCACACACACACCTTCACAATGTGTCCCACCAGGGAACTTTCTTCAGCCTCCCAAGGAAGCCATGTTTTCCCACACCACTTAGCTTACTGACATTTTCCCTCTCTGCTGAAACGTTTTCCTTCCATCTCTTTACTGGTGAATGCTTACTTATCTCAAGTCTCGAGTTAGAAGCCTCCGTCCTGTGAACTCCCATAGTGCCCTGCATTTAAATTTCCATGCTACATTGTGTTTGTGTCCCAACCAGTCTATCAGCCTTTTGGGAGCAGAGGCTCATAAACTTACACACTATTATAAATCCTCGGTCACCAGTCTCATCTGGAGTCTCACAATAATCGTGCCACGTTTCTCTGATCACCTCCCTCTTCTGTTCTCAATGATTATTTCAAACAGTCTTCACTTTCCTCAAATCCCTAACCTACCCACCTCCTCTATCACACTCAACAGATGGCCTTGCCTACTCCTTCACAGAGAAAATAGAAGCCACCATGTAGAAACCTCTCCACTTCCCACCATCAAACCTACAAAGCCACACTCACCACATCCCTCTGACCTCCTATTATAACAGAAGAGCTGCCTCTACTTTCTAATGCTACCTAAAGCCAATCCCTCCAATTCTATTGTTTTCTCCCTCCTGCTTCCTCAAAACCCCCACATCAACACACCCTCTTCACATATCTTCAACTTTTTCTGATTTTCTCCCTGCCATTTTTAAAATATATTCAACTCTCTCCTCTATATATAACCATCCCCCTTCTGCTACATATCACCCTGAAATTATCATCTTATTTCTGTTTGCTCCTGCCCAGCCAAAAATGTCTAACTTTATGATTTCCATTTTCTCATTTCCCATTCATTCCGTAAGATACTTTTCCTCAAACACTGTTCTTACTAAGCTTGCCAGGGACCCTTCTTTAGCTTAATCGCATAGTAACTTTTCAGTTCCCATCATGCTTGGCCCCATTGACTCCCTCCTCCATGGTGAAGCTCTCTCACCCTTAGCTTCTGCGACATCCAGTCTGGTCTTCTACCTGTCTGGCATTTTCCCCTTTAGGGCCTGGTCCTTGTTTACTTCACTTGTAAATGCCAGTGTTTTATCACACTTGATCTTAGAACTTCTTGTCTAAAGTCGGCCTGGATAAGCTTATCCATTCCCATTGATTCACTCACTCTATATTTACCAATTTTATATGCACAATTGTATATGTACCACTTTACTGGATAGGTCTCCAGCTCTCTGACGTCATATAACCAACTGTCTTCTCTAAGTTCTTCCTTTGATGCTCTACAGGCTCCACTGAATTTATGATCTTCCAGTAAACCTGCTCCTTCTATGTCTTCTTATTGAAGAAATTGAATGTCAGTAGCTCTGGGGACACATGCTTGGTATCTCCCTCTGTGTCGTACTCTATATATAGTCACCGAATCCACAATCCCCAAATTCCACTAGCCTCTCTTCATCTCCTCCAGAATCCCCTCTCTCCTGGATTACAGCTATAGTCACCACTGTCCTTGCAGTATCTTTGACCCCTCCAATTCATTTTTGCCACTTTGCTAGAGGGGCCTTTCTAAAAACAAATGTCACTGCCCTGCTTAAATCCCTCTATAGCTATCCATCGCCATGGGGATGATTCAGTCTTGTCTTGCCCCTTACCCAAGCCACACTGGCCTTTTTCAGCTACTCCAAAGCACCAAGGTCCTACTCACTTCAGGGTCTTTATATATGCCATTCTCTTTCCCTGGAATGCTTGCCTCACACCCTTCTTTGCTTATCAAACTCCCACTCATCCTTCAGGGTTCAGCCTCAGATTCTCTGAGGGAAGTTTCACTGACCCTCCACCACCACCCACTATATGCCAAGTCAAGATTACCAATTAAACACTCTCATAGCATGCTATTCTCTTCCTTCAAAGCACTCATCACAATTGTGGCTAATTAATTAATTGCAAATTTATTTTTCAATGCTTCTCTCTCCTAAGCATAATACAGGCAGAGATCAAATCTTTCTTATGCTCTACCCTATCTCTACTACCGTTGACAATGCCTGGCTTGTACTGAGCTGACAACAAATCTTTGTTGAAAAAATAATGATGACATGGGACGTCTGGGTGACTCAGTGGACTCAGTGGGTTAAAGCCTCTGCCTTCGGCTCAGGTCATGATCCCAGGGTCCTGGGATCGAGCCCACATTGGGCTCTCTGCTCGAAAGGGTGCCTGCTTCCCCCTCTCTCTCTCTGCCTGTCTCTCTGCCTACTTGTGATTTCTGTCTGTCAAATAAATAAATAAAATCTTTTTTAAAAAAAGAAAAAAGGAAAAAGAATGATGACAGAAAATCTATGCCACAATTTGAGATTCCACAACTTCATAGGCTGGTTAGTTTGCTAATTCTCTATATTTGCCATGTCCTCTATATTCACTAGATAACAAAATAATAGCCCATATTTCTTCTATTTGTCTGGCACTGTCCTAAGTGTTTTACATTCTCACAAAGTTCCTGTGAGCTAGATACTATTACTTTCTCCATCTTACAGTAGAGGCAACTGAGGCACAGAGACATCAACTATCTTGCCCAAAAACACAGAGCTAATCAGTAATGAGCTGAGATATAGGTCCTATGTTCTTAAAAACTATATATACTATCCCTCAAGATAGTTATATACAGGGAAGATCTCCATGAATGTTGGGACTTGTGCATTATTAAGGCTGCTATTACAGAGAAAGGAAGCAAAAAAAAAAAAAGAAAAAAAAGATACATCAGTGGAAAATTTAATATACATTCCAATCACCTACAGAAATTGTTGAAATATAGATTACAGACTCCATTACCAGATTCAGTAGCTCTGAGGGGTGAAGCCCAAGAATTTGCATTTCTAACAAGTTCCCAGGTTATCCCCAAACAACTCATCAAGGATCACACTATGAAGACTACTACAGTACATAAAGGATTTTCCCAAGATTTTTCCATTTGAAAAAATACAGAGTACCTTTCTCTGGCAATCTGCCCTACTATAATAAATAAATAAATAGGAAAGAAAAGCTTCAAGAGAAAATTTTAAATGCAAACAAAATAGAGCAAGGGTAAAGTGATGTTTCACATTCCTCATCTGCTAGATCCTCCTCCTATCTTTTCTTCAACCTCACTATACGAGTTGTTGTACGCACCTCCTTCTGAAGAAATAAGAGTATTTGCATCTAACAAGATGAGGGTGTTACCCTCTTACCTTTTTAATTCTCACAACTCTATAATGTCACACTATTATTATCCCCATATTAGAGATGAGGAAACCGAGACTCTAAGAAGTTAAAGATCACACAAGTTCCAAGATCAAAAAAACTATAAAGTAGAGTAGTGACTCAGATTCAGGTTCTTGTGACTCCAAACCCCTATCCTTTCCATTAATTGACACTGTGACATTGTCCTTCATATTTCTTCTTTTTTTAATAGATTTTATTCATCTTCTCTTTATTTGAGAGAGGGAGAGTGTACACACACAAGCAGGGGAAGGGGCAGAGGAGGCAAAGAGAGAGAGAGAATCTTAAGTAGACCCCATATTGAATGCGGAGCCCAGGGCTGGGCTCCACCTCACCACCCTGAGATCGTGACATGAGCTGAAACAAACAGTCAGATGCTGAACCGACAGAGCCAACCAGGTGCCCCGTCCTTCATATTTCCATTGACCTTTTTAATTCTCTTAAATGTACAAAAAACAAAAAGTAATCTCTCTCACACTCATACAGAAAATGTCAACTGAAACACACACACACACACACACACACACACAAATCTAAATCCATCTATCCCTGCAAAATATGCTTTTAATGCTTCTTCTTTGGGTTACTTCTTTGAAGTTGGTTGCTATTCATTTTAAATGTTTAGTGATAAGAAATCAAAATCTTGAATTAAAGAATTATTAGACCCTCTGTAAGAAGTATATAACACCCCAAAAACAACCATGGCCTGGTTTGTCTTTCTAGAACCAAGAGAATCCTAAATTCTATTACCTCCCTGGTGTGGTTGAAGAAGGCTTTCAGAATTCCACTGCAGTGCTGTGAGGCCATACATCCCCCATGATTAATCACAAATATTTTATAAAGATGAAGTTTCGTTATATCTTTGTTCTTTGTATCTTGGCTTTTGTTGGCGCATTTTAATTAGGATCTGGTATCTGCAATAAACAGTAAACATAAAGAGCTTTGCAAAAATGTATTAGACTGTTTGTTTTCACACTCTAATGCATATTTGCACAATTTTACCATGAAAAAAGGAAAACATGCTAAGCTCTTGGGCTCTATCCCAAATGTCCTGGAATAGAATCCGGAAATTACTAAAAATGCAACCAAACCTCATCATATTCCAGCAATTAACCTAAGAAACGAGGGTCCATTCTCTGTATAAAAAAAAACATTTTCAAGGGGAGAAATCTGTGGAGGAGAATGCTTCTCGATAACACACGTATCGCATTCTCCAAACCTGTTTTGAAATTTGGACTTTTTCCCTTTCATGCTAAAAGAGCTTACTTAATAAACAAATTAGGTTGGGCGATGTTTTATTTTTCTCTTTCAGAGTGTTAAGAAAGCTTCTGTTACTAAGCGAAGACAGAAAGAATGGTTAAGCATAAAACGGGAATAAAATAATCACATGTTGCCACATAGCTGGGGATTAATACTCTTTCTGCTAAATAGTTACACACTAGAATGAATTATTAGTAAAACGGTAGAATCATGGCAAGTGCTAATGACAAAGGACAGGCTGGGGGGGTGGTTAATCTGAACACAGCCTAATCAAAAAATAGCATGAACTTTTAAAAATCTCCAAATGTGGTTCCTATGTACAGTTGTTATTAATAGGACACCTTGATAGTGTTCAAATGTGATATAAAATCATAAAAGTGTGAGAAATTCAGAGTCACAGAGTGATTTTTTTTCTATATCTATCCTTAAATATGTTTCCAAATGAAACACAGGATTAAGTAATTTATTTTGTTGCATGATTTATTTATGGGTTGAAACGCAGTAAACAGCAGATAAAAGGCATAGTCCCAGGCATCAACTTAAAAGATAAAAATCATTACATTTTATTAGAGGGAGACATATAAAAATGCCAACGTGAATTGTAAAGAAAGGAAAAGTACTAGCTCACAGGTCCCAAGTCTGAGTTAGACTTGGTGTTTTTAACTCTCCTTTAGGGGAATGATAGGCCTGAATTTAATTAGAAATCTGTTTTTTTAAGATTAAAGTTGTGAAAAAGTTGAAAGGTTGGATCATGCAAAAATAAAAATGACTCTGAGGATCTTAGGGAATTTGAACTGGTAAACTTAGATTTTATTTCCTGCCAACTGTTTGCGGGAGGATTAAGCGATGTACAGGAATTATTAGTTTTAGATAAAAGCCAGCATTTTATAGAGCAATTAATTTTTCATTAGTTCCACATAATTTTGGCAAAAAATAGTTTTATTCCAATAAAGTTATTACATTTCAAGAGGTTACTCTAAAATATAGCCATTAACTTCTCATTAATTTAACCAGATTTATAATAGGTTAAACTACAGGCAGGAAAGCAGTAATAGTTTTTTATAGAATATATTAGAATTAAAAGGAAAAAATTAAGATGAAAAATATTTTAAAAACAGGTCATAAAATTTCTAAATTTCTAAGCACGGTTATGCATTTACTTAAAAGACATTCTCCTGTAATTTTATCTCCAAGCAGATAAAATGAATTATATAAAGTCCACCTTAAGTTTTTGCAGGGGGTTATCTTGTAACTATCAGAAATAAGTATTTTATTATGACAAATTTACTTTATATTACAATAAATAAAATATACTTAAGGATTGAAAAAGCAAAACTTGTTAGCACTGAAAACTATTCACAGAGCTATCAACTCTCCTTCCCAATGCTTGAACTACCTTTAATGCACCCACAAAACCACTCAGATGGCCAAAGAACCCAGATTGTTGGACTATTCTCACCTCTAGTTTGAGCTCTTTAATCCTCACTGGAATGACAAAGAAGCCTAGTTGACTAAGTCCTAACTGGAGAATGTTTCTTGTCTGTTTATCTCCAAATAGGCTTCAGTGGTTACCACTCTACCACCAGCTTCCTGTTTCAGCCCCCAATCACCTCTCTCCAGCTCACTGTGATGTTCTCCCACTAACTCTTTCAAATCCCATGCTTGTCCCCCAACCACATTCAGGTTCCATACTGTGAAAGAAGATTTTTGTTAAAAAAGATAAGTCATGTCAACCCTAATTAAAAATCCTCCATTGATTTCCCTTGCATCTTGAGAAAAATCTCATTCCTTATCTTGGCCTACAGAACCCATGACTTGTTTCTCTCGTCTGAGTTACTCCTTCTCTCTCAGTGGGTCATACCAACCCAGTGAAGTTCCTTCAAGTGCCCTACAGCCAGTCTCACTCCCAGTCATGTACCAGGCACTACTAGGAAAGTGCCGAATCCCTCTGTTACCACCACTTTGCTTTTAAGACATTTCTCCCAACATGTTCTTGATGAGACTGTCAATCTAGTTTTTGGATTTTTTTGGCCTGGTTTTGTGCCTCTCCTTGTCCTTTAGACTGGGCACCCAATACACTTATTCATGTAGGATCTTTACTCCCCCTCAAACACTACTTTGTTACATACCCTCCCTGATTTGGTGTAAGCCCAGAATCTTTTACATGAACATTGCTCAGATAAGGAGTAGGTTTGCTATTCATACCAGCCATGGGTGGCGGGGGGGGGGGGGGGGGGTCCAGGGATGCACCACATTCTATCATTAAACTATTCTCTGATGATTGCATTTGTATTTATATTGTCTGCCCAGAGAGATCATTAGGTCTTTGAGGGTAAGTAATGTACTTACTTATTTAGTCACATTAGTAGTATTCTGAGGACTTCTCAGATATCATATCCAACATGGGCTCAGCTCAGAACATTGGTAGGACCTTGTGATGAGCTACCTCACAGAGGGACATTAAGCTACCTCACAGAGGGACATAATAAACTAGGAGGAGGGCAGATCATTCATTCACTCATTCACTTAACTGGCATCCACACAGCAACTTCCATGTCCTGAGAGCTATGCTAAATGATGCAGAATGAAATGAATAAAACATAGCTACTTAGTTTTTATTTCTTTTCAAGTTCTTGGCATCCTATCATCATGAACATGATGCACACGCACATACACACACACATTTTTGCTTCTTTGCTCAGTATCATTAAGTTCACTTTAAAAAGAATAGCAGATCAGCATGTGTATATATAGAAACCCCAAAAGATAAAATGGAAAAACAATGAAAACTAACAATAGAATCCAATTAAATAGTATGTTACTGGATAAATGTACAAAAATCAATTTAATTCTTGCATACAAATAATAATAAAATAAACAATAACCAAGTAGAAATTATTCCCATTTGCAATACCAATAAAAAACATATAATAGTTAATAATAAACCACATGGGATGCCTGGGTGGCTCAGTGGGTTAAGCCTCTGCGTTTGGCTCAGGTCATGATCTCAGGGTCCTGCGATCGAGCCCCGCATCAGGCTCTCTGCTCAGCAGGGAGCCTGCTTCCCCCCCCTCTCTCTGCCTGACTCTCTGCCTACTTGTGATCTCTCTCTCTCTCTCTGTCAAATAAATAAATAAAATATTAATAATAATAATAATAAACCTCATAAGAAATATGCATAAAGAAAACTCTAAATTTTTGAGGCACATAAATGTCTTATGTAATTTAGATGGAATATAATGTTCTTGTATCAGAAAAGCTCAGAGGAGTCAAGATGGCAGAGGTGTGGCAGACTGAGATGACATCGGGATACAGGAGTTCAGTTAGATAGTTATCAAACCATTCCGAACATCTACAAACCCAACAGGAGATCGAAGAGAATAAGAGCAATAATTCTAGAACAGAAAATCAACCACTTTCCAGGGAGACTCACCTTCCTTCTCTGGAGGCAGGAATCTGCTGGATTTGGAGACTCCAAATGGGGCCGTGTGCCAGAGACAAAAATGATCGGTCACAGGCCAGGTGAGCTCAGAGCATGGCCAGAGACCAGGGAGCCGGGAGTGACAGTGCTTTTCTCTGAGGGTACACTGAGTGAGGAATGGAGCCCCAGAGCTCTCAGCTCCTCCGGGCAGAGATTGGGAGGTTGCCATTTTCATTCCCATCCTCCAGAGCTCTATGGAAAGTGTTCAGGGAACAAAAGCCCCTGAGAGCAAACTTGAGCAGATTACTTAGCCTGGCCCCTGGCAAGGGCAGGGCAATTCTGCCTCCAGCAAAGACATTTGAGAATCACTGCAACAGGCCCCTCCCCCAGAAGATGAGCAGGAACATCCAGCCAAGACCTAGCTCACTGACCAAGAACAGCGAAATTCCTGAGGAGGGGAAAGCAAAGCATGGAATACATGGCTTTCTCCACATGATTCTTTAATCTTGCAAAGTTAATTAAATTTTTTTAATTTTATTTTTTTCTTATTCTAATTTTCTTAACTTTTCCTCTTTCCTTTTTTTTTTTTTTTTTTTTTTTTGGCTGGGTACAGTATACTTTATTGATGGTACATGACAAGGTAGGGCTCCCCAAGCCCTTCCCCTTCTTCAGGGGGTCTGAAGTGATGTTCTGTCCTCTTTCCTCTTTTAACTTTTTTTTAAAACTAGTTTATCTTAACAATACCTTTCTAAAAAAAATCTTTTTAAACTTTCATTATTATAGTCATATTTTATCCTTCATTGTATCTAACTTTAATTTTTGTATACATATAGAATTTTTTCTTCTAAAAAATTTTGGGGTGGTGGCTCTGTTCTATTCACCAGTCTAATATATATATCTATATTTTTTTTTAATTCTTTTTGCTCTCTTTCTTCTCCTCCCCCACCCCCAAATTTGGGGTCTCTTCTCATTTGGTTAGCATACATTTTTCTGGGGCCTTTGCCACCCTTTTAGTATTTTATTCTCTTGTTCATATATTCTTATCTGGATAAAATGACAAGGTGGAAAAACTCACCACAAAAAAAAAAGAACAAGAGGCAGTACCAAAGGCTATAAAACTAATCAATATGGACATTGGTAATATGTCAGATCTACAATTCAGAATGATGATTCTCAAGGTGCTAGCTGGACTAGAAAAAGGCATCAAAGAACTTAGAGAAACACTGTCTGGAGATATAAAAGCCCTCTCTGAAGAAATGAAAGAACTAAAATCTAACCAAGCTAAAATCAAAAAAGCTATTAATGAGGTGCAATCAAAAATGGAGGCTCTTACTGCTAGGATAAATGAGGCAGAAGAGAGAATTAGTGATATAGAAGACCAAATGACAGAGAATAAAGAAGTTGAGCAAAAAAGAGACAAACAACTACTGGACCATGAGGGGAGAATTTGAGAGATAAGTGATACTGTAAGATGATACAATACTAGAATAATCCCAATTGGGATTCCAGAAAAAGAAGAAAGAGAGAAGGGGCAGAAGGTATATTGGAGCTAACCATTGTAGAGAATTTCCCTAATATATCAAAGAGAACAAGCATCAAAATCCAGGAGGCACAGAGAACCCCCCTCAAAATCAATAAAAATAGGTCCACACCCTGTCATCTAATAGTAAAACTTACAAGTCTTAATGTCAAAGAAAAAATACTGAAAGCAGCCCAGGACAAGAAGTCTATAACATACAATGATAAAAATATTAGATTGGCAGCAGACCTATCCACAGAGACCTGGCAGGCCAGAAAGAACTGGCATGATATATTCAAAACACCAAATGAGAAAAACATGCAGCTAGGCTATCATTGAAAATGGAGAGATAAAAAGCTTCCAGGACAAACAAAAACTAAAAAAAATTTGTAAACACCAAACCAGTACTACAGGAAATATTGAAATTTGTCCTCTAAGCAAAGAGAGAACCTAAAAGTAGTAGACCAGAAAGGAACAGAGACAATATACAGTAACAGTCACATTACAGGCAATACAATGGCACTAAATTCATATCTCTCAGTAGCTACCCTGATATAAATGGGCTAATCAAAAGACATAGGGCATCAGAATGGATAAAAAAAACAAAACCCATCAATATTGCTGTCAATAAGAAACTATTTTAGACTCAAAGACACCTCCAGATTTAAATGAGGTTATGGAAAACAATTTACCATACCAATGGGCATCAAAAGAGTCCTGGGGTGGCAATCTTTATATCAGATAAATTAGATTTTAAGCCAAAGACTAAAATAAGTGATGAGGAAGGAAACTGTATCATACTCAAAGAATCTGTCCAACAGGGGCACCAGAGTGGCTCAGTGGGTTAAAGCCTTTGCATTCAGCTCAGGTCATGATCCCAGGGTCCTGGGATCGAGCCCTGCATTGGGCTCTTTGCTCAGCGGGAAGACTGCATCCTCCTCTCTCTCTACCTGCCTCTCTGCCTACTTGTGATCTCTGTCTGTCAAATAAATTAATAAAATCCTTAAAAAAGAAGATATTATTAAAAAAAAAATCTGTCCAACAAGAAGATCTAACAATTTTAAATATCTATGCCCCCAACATGGGAGCATCCAACTATATAAACTAATTAATAGCAAAATCAAAGAAACACATCCACAATAATACAATAATAGTAGGGGACTTTAACACCTCCCTCACTGAAATGGACAGATCATCCAAGCAACAGATCAACAAGGAAATAAAGGCCTTAAATGACACACTAGACCAGATGGACATCACAGATATATTCAGATTATTCCATCCCAAAGCAATAGAATACACATTCTTCTCTAGTGCACATGGAACATTCTCCAGAATAGATCACATCCTGGGTCACAAATCAGGTCTCATCCAGTACCAAAAGATGGGGATCATTCCCTGCATATTTTCAGACCACAATGCTCTGAAGCTAGAACACAGTCTCAAGAGGAAATTTAGAAAGAACCCAAATACATGGAGGCTAAAGAACATCCTACTAAAGAATGAATGAGTCAACCAGGAAATTAAAGAAGAATTGAAAAAATTCATGGAAACAAATGATAATGAAAACACAACTATTCAAAATCTGTGGGACACAGCAAAGGCAATCCTGAGAGGAAAATACATAATGTTTCTCAAGAAACAAGAAAGGACTCAAGTACACAATCTAACCCTACACCTGAAGGATCTGGAGAAAGAACGACAAAGAAAGCCTAAGCCCAGCAGGAGAAAAGAAATAATAAAGATCAGAATAGAAATCAGTGAAATAGAAACCAAAAGAATGGTAGAACAAATCGATAAAAATAGGAGCTGATTCTTTGAAAGAATTAATAAGATTGATAAACCCCTGGCCAGACTTTTCCATAAGAAAAGAGAAAGTCCCCAAATGAATAAAATCATGAACGATAGAGGAGAGATCACAACCAACACCAAAGAAATACAAATAATTATAAGAACATATTATGAGCAACTGTACACCAGCAAATTGGACTGGAAGAAATGGATGCAGCTGTAAGAAATAGATGCATTCCTAGAGACAGATAAACTACCAAAACTGAACCAGGAAGAAATAGAGAATATGAAAAGACCCATAACCAATGGGTCACCAGTAAGGAGATTGAAGTAGTCTTCAAAAATCTCCCAAAAAACAAGAACCCATGGCTAAATGGCTTCCAGGGGGAATTCTACCCAACACTGAAAGAAGAATTAATACCTATTCTCCTGAAACTGTTCCAAAAAAGAGAAATGGAAGGAAGACTTCCAAACTCATTTTATGAGGCCAGCATTACCTTGAGCCCAAAACCAGACAAGGACCCCATCAAAAAGGAGAACTATAGATGAGTATCCTTGATGAACACAGATGCAAAAATTCTCACCAAAATACTAGCCAATAGGATCCAACAGTACATTAAAAGGATTATTCAACATGACCAAGTGGGATTTACTCCTGAGCTGCAAGGTTGGTTCAATATCTGCAAATCAATCAAAGTGATACAATACATTAATAAAAGAAAGAACAAGAACCATATGATACTCTCAATAGATGCTGAAAAAGCATTTTACAAAGTACAGCATGCTTTCTTGATCAAAACTCTTCAAAGTAGAGGGACAGAGGGTACATACCTCAGTATCATCAAAGCCATCTATGAAAAACCCACTGCAAATATCATTCTCAATGGAGAAAAACTGAGAGCTTTGCCACTAAGGTCAGGAACACAGCAGGGATGACCATTATCACCACTGCTATTCAACACAGTACTAGAAGTCCTAGTGTTAGCAATCAGACAACAAAAATAAATTAAAACCTTCCAAATCAGCAAAGAATTTAAACTATCACCCTTTGCAGATGATATGATACTTTATGTGGAAAACCCAAAAGACTCCACTCCAAATCTGCTAGAACTTGTACAGGAATTCCGTAAAGTGTCCGGATATAAAATCAATGCTCAGAAATCAGTTGCATTTCTATACATCAACAACAAGACAGAAGAAAGAAATTAAGGAGTCAATCCCATTTACAATTGCTCCCAAAGCCATAAGATGCCTAGGAATAAGCCTAACCAAAGAGGCAAATAATCTGTACTCAGAAAACTATAAAGTACTCATGAAAGAAACTGAGGAGGACAAGAAGAAATGGAAAAATGTTCCATGCTCATGGATTGGAAGAAAAAATATTGTGGAAATGTGTATGCTACCTAAAGCAATATACATATTTAATGCAATCCCTATCAAAATACCATCTTTTTTTTTTCAAAGAAATGAAACAAATAATTCTAAAATTTATATGGAACCAAAAAAGACCTTGAATAGCCAGTGGAATGTTGAAAAAGAAAACCAAAGTTGGTGGCATCACAATTCCAGACTTCAACTCTAATACAAAGCTGAAATCATCAAGACAGTATGGTACTGGCACTAAAACAGACACATAGATCAATAGAACAGAATAAAGAGCCCAGAAATAGACCCTCAACTCTATGGTCAGCTTATTTTTGACAAAGCAAGAAAGAATGTCAAATGGAAAAAAAGACAGTCTCTTCAACAAACGGTATCGGGAAAATTGGACAGCCACATGAAGAAAAATGAAACTGGACCATTTCCTTACACCACACACAAAAATAAACTCCAAATGGATGAAAGACCTCAATGTGAGACAGGAATTCATCAAAATCCTTGAGGAGAACACAGGCAGCAACCTCTTCGACCTCAGCCACAGCAACTTCTTCCGGGAAACATCACCAAAGGCTAGGGAAGCAAGGGCAAAAATGAACTATTGGGACTTCATCAAGATCAGAAGCTTTTGCACAGCAAAAGCAACAGTCAACAAAACCAAAAGGCAACCAACAGAATGGGAGAAGACATTTGCAAATGACACATCAGATAAAGGGCTAGTATCCAAAATCAATAAAGAACTTATCAAACTCAACACGCAAAGAACAAATAATCCAATCAAGAAATGGACAGAAGACATGAACAGACATTTCTGCCAAGAAGACATCCAAATGGCCAACAGACACATGCAAAAGTGCTCCACACCACTCAGTATCAGGGAAATACAAATCAAAACCACAGTGAGATACCACCTCACATCAGTCAGAAGGGCTAAAATTAACAAGTCAGGAAACAACAGATGCTAGTGAGGATGCAGAAAATGAGGAACCCTCCTACACTGTTGGTGGGAATGCAAGCTGGTTCAGCCACTCTGGAAAACAGCATGGAGGTTCCTCAAAAAGTTGATAATAGAACTATCCTACGACCCAGCAATTACATTACTGGGTATTTACTCTAAAGATAAAAATGTAGTGATCCAAAGGGGAGCAAGCACCCAAATGCTTATAGTAGCAATGTCCACAAGAGCCAAACTAGGGAAAGAACCTAGATGTCCATCAACAGGTGAATGGATAAGGAAGACGTGGTATGTATGTGTATACACACACACACACACACACACTAGAATACTGCGCAGCCATCAAAAGAAATGAAATGTTGCCATTTGCAATAATGTGGATGGAACTAGAGGGTATTATGCTGAGCGAAATAAGTCAATCAGGGAAAGACAATTATCATATGATCTCCCTGATATGAGGAATTTGAGAGGCAGAGTTGGGGGTTTGGAGAGTGGAAAAGGAAAAATGAAACAATATGGGATTAGGAGGAGGCAAACCATAAGAGACTCTTAATCTCACAAAACAAACTGAGGGTTGCCAGGGGGTTAGCGGGTCGGGAGAGGGGGGGTTGGTTTATGGACACTGGGGAGGATATGTGCTATAGTGAGTGCTGTGAAGTGTGTAAACCTGATGATTCACAAACCTATACCCCTGGGGCTAATAATACATTATATGTAAATCTAAAAAGAAAAGAAAAGAAACGAAAGGCTCATATGAATTATCAATTGGGCCCAAATGATTTAGAAATATGATGTGATGTCAATTAAAATCCTCTGAAAAATTTTGGAATAAGACAAAAAACCATGTTCTTGTGAAAGGACAAATGGGAAAGAATTCCCCCCCCCAAATTGAAAAGAATAATTGTGTTAGTATTTATTTTTGCATTAAAAAATCACCCCCAAATTTAGCAGTCCTAACCAACAAACATTTCTTACCTCACAAGGATTCTGAGTCAGGAATCCAGAAGCAACTTAGTTGACTGGTTCAACCTCTGTGTCTGTCATCGTGTTGCACCAACATGTCAGCTGTGGTCATGTAAAGGCTTGATGGGGCTAGGGGATCCACTTCCAACACTTCCAACCTGACTCATGTACCTGTTGGGTAAAAGTCTCCACTGGCTTCCCCACTGACTGCTAGGAGAAAGCCTCATTTCCTCATCACATGGAGTTGATTGAGTGTGCTTATGGCATGACAAACTCCCACAAAGGTAGAAATTCGAGAGACAGACAGAGAGAGAAAAGCTTCAGTGTCTTTCATGACCTAGTATCGGAAGACACACTCCATCATTTCTACAATACCTACTCATTACAAGCAAGTGAATAAATTCAGCCCATACTCAAGGAAAGGGGAATTAGGCTCCACCTTATGAGAAGAAGTATCAAAAAACTTGTGGACTTATTTTCAAACCACCACACTAATGAAATCAGGCTCAGCTCTCAACCACTGTATACACTGTTTCTCTTATATTATTCTTTATGCCAGTTTCTATGTGTAAAACAACTCAGAATAGTTTAAAATTTAAATATAAGAACTAAAAGCATTAAATGATCATAGGGAAATATCTCTAAATGTTGGGATGGATAAAATCTTTCCAAGCATGACATCCAAAGTAGAAGCCAAAAGAAGAAGAAAAGAAAAGGAGGAGGAGGAGGGGGAGGAGGAGGGGGAGGAGGAGGAGGAAGGGGAGGAGGAGGAAGGGGAGGGGAAAGGAGAAGGATGGGGGAGGGGGAGGAGGAGGAGAAAGAAGAAGGAAGGAAAGAAAAGAAAGAAAAAATGAAAAGATATAATTACATTAAAAATAAAGCTATCTACATACAAAAAAAACACCATCAAAAAAAAAAAAGTCTAACAGAAAACTTGAAAAAATATTTGCAGTATATATGATAGATGAAGTGTTCCTGTCCTTAATATCAAAGGGTGCTTTAAAATCAGTAAGAAAAAGATATATACATTAGTAGAATAAAAAATTGACATAAATAAGCAATTAAAAAGTAGAAATAGAGGGACGCCTGGGTGGCTCAGTTGGTTAAGCAGCTGCCTTCGGCTCAGGTCATGATCCCAGCGTCCTGGGATCGAGTCCCACATCGGGCTCCTTGCTCGACAGGGAGCCTGCTTCTCCCTCTGCCTCTGCCTGCCATTCTGTCTGCCTGTGCTTGCTCTCTCTCCCTCTCTCTCTCTCTGATGAATAAATAAAATCTTTAAAAGAAAAAAAAGTAGAAATAGAAAATGCCAATAAACACATTAAGGAAATACTCAATTTATTTGATCTTTGGTAATCAAAGAACAGCAATTAAAAATGAGATCTTTCAAGTTAGTAAAGATTGGGAAAATTACAGTATTTTCAAGATTTGGAGGGAAAGGGAATTTCATACATCCACAGGGTGTATACATTGGTATCTGCAAGGAAGTTTTTAAAATAAACCTTAAAGAATTGTATTCCCTTTCAGGTAACAACTTCTAGCAATCTATCTTAAGAACTACTTGGACAAAGATATACAGAGAAAAATGCTTATCACAGCATTTTTTATTTTAACAAAAAAATCTAAAACAATCCAAATATCCAAAAATGGAAGGTTTTGTTACATAAATGACGGTACAACAGTGAAAGATGGAATATGATGCCATTAATAACTGACCTGGAGGAAATTCATGAGGTTAAACGAACAACATATTTAAAATAGCATATATAACATGGTACAATTTTAGAAGAAAAAAATGTTAAACTGTATTGCATAGAGCATATGTTAATTGTGTTAAATGCTATATAGAGCAAAATGTCAATACCATTATCTTTAGATGATACAATTTTGGGTAACTTTACATTTTCATCTGTTTATTCCTGTTTTTAAAACACTACCAGTGAAATAAGCCCAAATTATAAAGCCAAAGTTATTTCTTCACTGACCCCTCCTCAATCTTTCTCCTTTCTCCCTCACTAACAGAATAAATGATAGAAGAGGCTGGAACCTGTTATTATCAGTTAATAGTCATTAACCCCCTCACCCCAGCACAGCCTGTGCAATTTGCATGATAAAGAAATGAGTCTGAAATCTCCTGCCCAGGGATCTCCATCTGCTTTAATGAACCTACTAAAGTTCTGCTTTTGAGGTAGAACTTTAGGCAGCACCAAAACGATGATGTGCTCACCTTTAAAGCAAGTGATTGAAACCTTACACAAATGTGAGCCTGTCTTACACACCTGAAAAGCTCACAGTAGCTTTTATCAATGTAGGCTATCATTTCTCAAAACGGCATCTATGTCATTTGCTTCTGTCGTTTTAGAAATGGTTGAAAGTTTAATTTTGAATATGAAAAATTTTAGGTGGCATTCTCAGCTCTACAAATTAAAAGTCGATCATTCATTTTGAAAGGGAGCCAGGGCCAAAAAGATGATCTGCTTATTACTCTTATGTTAATTACTACAATTCCATAAACACCTTTATCATATAAGGCAGTGTATACCAGATCAAACCAACATAAACTTACAAAGACTTTTTGAAATTATTTGTTTACTCATTCGGGAAGATTTTTATGAATGACTTGCATTCCTCTTCCTACATTATCATTGATTATCTTTGGAAGAGATGTATTGGCTGAATGGTACTTGCCCTTTCAGAACATTGAAAGAAAGTTTTTATCCTTTTAGAGCTATCAGTTCCCACTGAGAACCAACTCCCTTGATGTTATTAAATAAATAATAAGAATAAAGTTAAAACATCCAATGTCTGATTCAGCACATGGCTTAATGAGTTGTAAGGTACAGTTAAGTGCTTTGAAATCTTCAGAGAGTGGGAAGGACGATACACTGTATCACTGTATCACCCGTCTGGAACATAATATCATCTTATTAGAGATTAGTATTCTAATTCTTCATTTTATTTTGATATTTTCACTATCTTTTGCACTGCCTAACTATATTTCATGGAAACAGCTAGAGTTTAAGAAAATATGGAAATAAGTAAAAATTCTAAGGAGTTTAGAAATACTTCAAGGGGGGTGCTTTCTATCACTGACATTTAGTAAACAGTGCATTAAATTGAATAGCATCAAACTAGTACTTAAAAGAAGCATCTATTTCACAGTAGAAACAAGCTAAGCATCAGGAGATTAGGATCCTTATTTCAGCTCTCTTTTCACTACCTGCAGGGCCACTGGCTGATCAGGTACCTAGTCTGTGCCTCAGTCTTGTCATCAAAAAGTGATAGCTAATGAGACAACCTCCAGCTGCAATATTCTTTGAGCACACGAAATCAAAATTGAGAAAGACCTGTATCTGAAAACGTCTAAATTGAGTAGCTTGTGCTAAAATATAGAGGGACTTCCTTAGAAATCCCAACCTAAGAGCACTCAGTCTATGAGAACTCCAAGCTCATACATGAGAAAACCAAATTCCCTTCCAAGGAAGATAATCCCCTTCAAATGTCAATTCACCTAATGACATCATTTGTTAAAAATGCTTTGATAATCAAACCAGCAATTCGGTCCAGAGTTTACCCATCCTGAACAAAAGAAATTTATTTTTTGTAAGTGGACATATCAAAGATTGTCATCTGCAAGCTATACCTAAGTCCCCAAGGGTTAAGATATATGGAAAATAAAAATAAACAAAAGGTTTTCTGTGATTATTTGGCCTAAAAGCTTCTTTCCTTTTCAATACCATCAAAAATTCATTTCCCAAAACTAAGTTGGAGAGTTTAAAAAGTTCTATTATGATTTCATTCTTGGTACCTCCTATTCCTGAGACAAAACATTGAGGATCATTTTTTTGTTTTGTTTTGTTTTTGAGACTTTGGTACCAGAAAATCTTTGCCTCCCCTAAGAGATGAGTGTCCTTCCTCCTTTCTGAGGGCTAATTTGTAATTTATCATGCATCCCTCTAACCCAACCTGCCAAGAAGCTTAGACATAGGGTTGAAACTCAATCACAGCAAGCCACATGAATAGTTACAATTCATATATTTTCTCTGTCCTTTTCTCTATATCCTGCTTTTCTACTCTCTTGGCTTTGTTGTTAAGTCATGTTTTATAAGTCATTGCAAACTCTTGGAAAAAGGCGAAGTATAAAAAAATTTAAAAATTGAAGAAGGAGCATAAAATATAAAAATTACAGTCTATATCCAAAGAACAACATCCTTCACCTCCATACAAGGATATTAAAATTAAAAGTGAATTTATTTGGAAGTGAACTGCATGATATCAGCAAAATTTAGACAAGTAATTTGTTTATTAGATGTTCATCAAGTGTTTCAATTTATTTTGCTTTATTAATCTCTCAGGGAAAATTGAGACCTCTCTGAACAGTTAGAGTGCTCAATTAAATTAAATACCTTGTAAAAATACATATGACTAATTTTTAAATAAATGTCTACCTTCAAAGTGAAAACAAAACCCTTTAGAACCAGAGGCTCTGTTTTATTTAGGGGGATATTGGCTGCTCTAGCAAATCCAAAATGTGTAAGGACTCAAACACATTTGAAGTTTATTTTTTGCTTATCTGAGGGTGTGAGGGAATTCTTCCCAGTTAGCAGGCAGATCTCTGTGAAGAGGTTCAGGGACCTGGATTCCCTCCATCTTTGGCTTCGCCATTCCCTAGGGCACCCAGCTAGCAGAAAGGAAAGAGAGCCTAAAGCAGTGACCTAAAGATAGTATATCACTCTCACTCCTATTCCACTGGTGAAGACAAGTCAGGTGGCCACATGCAGATGTAAAGCAAGGGAGGGTTGAGGGTGGTCGGAGGTTAGGGAGTTAGAACTAGGAAAGGTAATTCAGGGCTCCATGGCTTTAATAACTCTATACAATGGAAAGGGAGCACACAAACTCCTGTGGGCAGCTTGCCCTGTCCACTACAGGTTCGTGCCTTTCCATTCTTTGTGCTTTCTTTTTCCCAACTCTCTATGCTCTACGCAAGACACTCAAACACAGAGTGGCAATTTGGCAGCATAACTTGCTCCATGTCAGATGAGGGCCCTGAGAAAGAAGAACTGCTGGGAAAAGGCAGTTGAACAGAATCAGGAAATTACACCAAAGACTTAAGAGACACATAAACGTCCAGCCAGAGATCATGAGTTGGACATCTTCCTTCTAGGCTGTTGAGTCCAGGAGAACCACATAAACTAGGACACACTCCATCTCACTTTCTTTTCATCAGTGAAGGTTTTGTTTAATGTGATACAAAATATGATACCTTTGTGCTTATTAATAAAATTACAGATCAGAAAATTGCCTTTGTCAAGCCATATATCCTGGTTTTGTTCAGGAAATATGGTTATCATCTGGGTTATAGGTTTAGCCCAAGTGATAAATAGCTGTGTAACTTCAGACAATCTATTTTACCTCTATGCACTCAGATTCTTCATTAAAAAAAAAAAAATCAAGGGATTGAACCAACTGATCATGTATATCCAGCTAAGATCCAAGTGAAAAACTCTGCCATCTGAGCAGCCATTTAAGCTAATTCACCTTGAACATATTTTTTGCTTAATATATTGTAGCATCAGCGATAAACCAAGCTATTGTAATAAATATATTCATCGACTGGGTTTTGAACAAGTAATGGTTTGTTAAATCCATAAAATAAGATAAATAAAATAAAAACAAAAAGTGCCTATAGTGAGGGCTCTTCTTTCCATATATCAGAGTGCCTTTTGTCAAATTCTAAATCTACTGCTATAGGATAAGTAAAACGTGCATATAGATCTTTACCTCTTCACAACCAAGACATTGCATTCAAATGAATCACTTGAAACTTCCTGCACAACTTCTTAGTCTAGTTATCTAAAAGACAGTGCACTAAATTAATTGAAATGTGTTATGAAAGTAAAAACTGGTATTCACCTATTGAAGGGTGTTCTGTGGGCCAGTTAGAATGTCATTCAGTTAACAGCCAAATGCCTGGCTTAGTGAACCAAATCATAATCTAGTTACCCAATTGAGTAACTCTGACTTCCTCAGGGAACTACTGCAGCAGGGGCATAGGTCCTTTGCATTCACTGTCCCTTAGAAGAGTCCGTGGTTGGGCACCTGTCCCACTCCCTTCTCCACAATCTTCTAAGAACTTCATCAGAGTTCAATATCCATTGTACCTCCCCTCCAAGTAGCTTCAAAAACCAGCCTCAACATCTAACTTTCAATCTGAGAACAGGATAGTGAATCTTTGGCTTAAGCCTAATTTGATTTCCAAACTCAACAAAGATGCTTGATGCAGTCCCGGAAACTGGTAGGCATCATGAATAAGGGAGGAGTCAGTTCTACCTGGGTTGGGGTCTCAGGAGGAAAGTTTAGAAAAGGTTTTTTAGATAAAATAACACTTGAGAAGGTTTTTCAAAGATAGGAGGAGTCAAGGAGGTAAACAAAAAAGATGCATAGACTGGAGAAATAAACCAGGACCAGACCATGAAATATCCTGTACAGGAGGCTAAAGAATTTGAACTCCATCCTGTGGATAATGGGAAAATCCATGAAGGTTTTTAAGCATCACAGTAATATGATAAAATTTTGCATTTTCCTAAGATTGTTATTTTGGCAACAGTGTGGAGGATAAATTATGGGCCAGAATGGAAATAGGGAGCCAGTCAGGAGACAATTGTGGTATTTAAGACGATGCCAGTTTAGCCAACACACTATGACAAAGTTCCTAGCCAGAAATCACCCCCTACCCCAACCCTTAGGCAGGTTTACAAGCAACAGGAAATTTCACACAGACAAATGCTCCTAATCTGTACATAGATGCTTCCAGGCAGTAATGTTAGCTCGAGTTGTATTTATGAAATGTATAGAGCTAGATGAGAATGCTTTCCTTTTTATTGATTACTTTCAATTACACATTACCTGGGATAGTCTTTTGCCAGATATGCTTTATGATTTAGATCAGTGCTCCTCTGTCTGTGGGAAAGGACCATGCTTTGTGTTTTCTTTTTCCAATTTGCTGCAGACTGACACTTTCGTCAAATACAGTAATGGTAAATTACTAGGAAAATGAAATGAAAAAGCAAAAAACACAAAATACAAGCCCTCTTTCTAATTTTATTGAGCAAACATAAGATTAAAATGATTCTGTCAAGTTGCTGTCAGAGTTTCTGAACGTTTACTCCCAGTGTCTGCCACAGGCCACTAGGAGTTTGCAGGCTGGCACAAGGGCACAGACCCCGCTATGAGTAGCCCAGGTCCAGATGGGCATAGCAAGAGGTATGGAAGCCCAGGAAAATTGATCACCTCCAAGAGCATTGCAGACACTCCCCATTTAATCTCCCTGAAGAGACTGAATAATGATAGTACTAAAACTATTAGACAGAAGTGGTCAGACACAACGTCCACATTTGTGTCATGAAACAATTTAAACAAAGCAGCATTTTTATTAGATTTGGGTCATTGGGGGGGTTTCCCTCCTACACAACTTTGCTTTAAGCAACCACTGAGACCAATATTTAAACATGTTAGCGCTGATGAGCAATGCCAGAAAAAATATAATCAAACAAAGTGACTAAATTAATAATTTATACACTAACAACTATGTGAAAATATAAGGCATGAGGAATTCAATTAGAAAAAAATGTAATCCAAATTAGAGTGCGTCTCAATTAAATTAGATTCCCCAACAGTGCTGTAAGTTTAGTTAAAGCCCATAGCACTACAATGACCTTAACATCACTAATGGCAACTTGACTGGGAGCGTATGTTGTATATTTGAAACACTTTATAAATACTTATGTAGATGCTGGGCTTAAGCTTAAGTGGTAATAAGACTCTTCCCAGATTTCTTTTTATAGTATAATAATAATAGATATTTATTGAACTTTCGTTATGCTTCAGAGACATTGTTTCTTTGCATATACCCTAATAAACCTATAAGATAAGTATTATATTCTCTCATTTTAAAGATAAGAAAATTGAGGTTCAGAGAAGTAAGTGCCTTCTGAAGAGTGGAGGCCAAGTTGAAACCATGTCCTCCTGATGACAAAGCTTGCCCTTCCAGACATAAGGCTCTGCTACACTCTGCCCACATATCACCAGCTTTGGTGGAGTTTTGGCTTCGAGGCTCTAGATTGCCCGGATGGAGTGACTTTCTCAACTTTGTCGTCCCTGAACCTCACAGGGTAATAAAACCCCTAACAAGGTGCCACCATCCAGGGCTGCCCTAGCTCTGTACCTGCTGGTCTTTTTTTTTTTTTTTTTAACTTTTTATTTTGTAATAACTTAATACTGATTTTTTTTTTAATTGCAAAAATAGTTCAGAGGATTCCCCTGAGTTCTTTATCCAGTTTCCCCTAATGTTAGCATCTTATGTAACCACAGTACCATTAATAAAGTTGGGAAATTAATATTGTTAGAATAGTAATTAAGCTATAGACCTTATTTGAATTTGGGCGGCTTTCCCATCAGTGTCATGCTTCCTGTCCCCAATCCAGTCCAGGATCCATCATTGCATTTAGTTTTTTTCTTTCCTTAGAGTCCTCCAACCTGTGACACTTGCTCCATCTTTGTCTTTTATAATCTTGACACCTTTTAAAGAGTACTGTTGGTTATACTGTAGAATGTCCCTCAGTTTAGACTTGCTGGCTGTTTTGGCATTATTAACTTGAAGTTATGGATTTGGGGGAAGAACACCACAAAGCTCATATGCCCTTCCCAGTACATTATGGCAGAGGATACCTGTTGTGAATATGTCTTATTATTAAGCGATACTGACCTTAATCACTTGATTATGGTGTTGTCTACCAGGTGTCTCCACTGTGAAGTTACTATTTTTTCATTGTGCCATCAATACATGCTTATTTGGGTGAAGATGCTTTGAGATCATCCTGCCAACCTTGTTAATGTTGGCGTTTATGACACTGATATCAGAATCACTCTTCTATGTGACTGTTGAGAAGATGGTTGGGGTGGATGATCAGAGAACAAACCTACTAATTACGGAGAAGGAGGAGCAGCCCCTACAGGACTGGATGGGGGTAGAGTGGCAAAGTGAGAATGGTCAACAGAGATAAAATAAAGCCCTAGAGAATCCCAAGAAGAGATGGCAAGTTGTTCTGCACCCTGTTTTTCAATATTCCCTTATTCCTGTAGTAATTTAATCCCCACTCAACCTCAAGCTTTAACAAGACTAAGGACTTCCAGCTTGAAATTGTATTTCCCAGCAACTTATGGTCCTGTGACTAAGTTTGCAACAATGTCATGTGAGCAGACATTGGTATGCTCACATATGCTGGGTGCATACCATCAGAAGGACATTTCTTGTTCTCTTTCCACTCCTGTGACCCTAAAACAAGATTTCTTACTCATGTTGCGCCATGTACCAGTTTGGCATGCTGGTGAACTCCCTGAGATCTTAACAGAATAATGTTTCAAATACATAAAGATACAAAAGATTGTAAGGGAAATAAAACTCAATCATAATGAAATACAGTTGTAAAATATTCTTAAATAAATGTATGATATATTACTGTATGTACTTCTTTATTGATAGATTACAAAAAAATTTTCACAAGAGGGTCTAATGACTAACATAGTCTTAAAGTGATGAGTATAAATGGTATTTTAAGATAACTGCAGGAACTAATATGATATGAAAATACCTTGACTGGTGACACAGTCCCTAGTCCTGCTAATACTACTGTGGTTTGCTGCCTATAATTGAAAGATATGCTACATTTCCATCAGAAGTTTTCCTATTCACATTCACAGACATCCTGAATTCCATCCATGATCTGCAGAATAGAGGATACTGAAGAAGCAAGGTTGAAGAAATCTGAGCCCCAGGATGACCTATGGAATAGAACCATGTAACTGCCCCAGTTTCCCTCCTTATGCACTTCTGGAATGTTCCTCAAAAAGTGAGAAATTTCTATACTGTTTGAACCACTTTGCCATCCTTTTTTCTGTATATATCTCTCAGTTACAATAGTTGAGCTGTGGGGCACCTGGGTGGTTCAGTCATTTGAGCATCTGACTCTCGATTTGGGCTTAGGTCATGATCTCAGTGTTGTGGGATTGAGCCCCATGTCAGACTCCATGCTGGGCTGCTTAGGAACCTCTCTCTCGCTCTCCCTCTGCCCAACTCCACCCCCACGCCCCACTCATGTGTTCTCTCTCCTTCTCAAAGAAAAAAAAAAGTTGACCTCTACTCCAATTCAACGGTTCTCAAACATTTTAATCTTTAGACCCTTTTACAACCTTGAAAATTTTACTGATGACCTCAGACATCTTTTGTATGGATTATATATATCAATGTTTACCATGTTGGAAGTTAGAACTGTGAAATTTTTATTTTCATTCATTAAAAAATAACAATAAGAAACCCATGACATGTTAGCATAAATAACATTTTTATGAAAACTAGCTGCATTTCCAAAAAAAAAAAAAAGTGAAAAGAATAGGCACTGTTTTACATTGGTGAGAATCTCTTTAGTGTCTGGTTTAATAGAAGACATCTGGATTCTCATATTCGCTTTTGCATTCACTGTTTTATATCTTTGCTTTGGTTGAAATATATGAAGAAAATCCAGCCTCACACAGGTATGGGAAAAAGAGGAGGTTTTTTTGTTTGTTTGTTTGTTTTAAGGGTTTGCTACAGGCAGTCATAGCTCATGGGACTGCTACTTGTTGTTGTTGCTTCAAACTTGATGATGAAGTCACCAGAAGTCAGTGAGAGTACGTATGTAAATAATCCTTTCTTTCAGTGGGATAATCCCTGTTTTGTTTTGTTTTAAGATTTGTTTATTTATTTATTTGACAGAGAGAGATCACAAGGAGGCAGAGAGGCAGGCAGAGGGGGTTGGGGGGGGATGCAGGCTCCCCGCTGAGCAGAGAGCCTGATGCAGGGATCGATCCCAGAACCCTGGGATCATAACCTGAGCCAAAGGCAGAGGCTAAATCCACTGAGCCACCCAGGCGCCCCAAAAAGAGGAATTTTTTAATACTCATTTCAGATAATGGTGGGCTTTCTTTTTTGATACTATACAAAAACTTAGCAAGCAGTAGTTTCTTCAGTTTGTTGTAATGTGGAATGTGAAACCATATCACCGAACTTTTATACTCTGTCCCATTAAAATCTTTAGTCTGTAATTTGAATGCCTCTCTAAACCTTACATGGCTTTATAACATCATGAATTGGTCATTTTGAATGTATTGGCTCACTGAGTTATACAGATCTTCCAAATTTTGACACATGTCATTATACAGTATCGAAGAATAACATTGGTTAGCATTACCGTGGGTCTCATCAAAAAAAAAAAAAAGTTTTTAAGAATTGAGAATCTGTCAGGCTCATGGTGGTGGATACAAGTCTTCCAAAATTATAATTTTTCACTTGAAAGCTCAAATGTCATCATTGGCAACAAATACTGTCAGTTGTTTTCCTTGAAGTGACAGGCTTACTTACTTCATTTTTGAGGAAATGTCTGCCAAACACCATAGCTTGTCTATCAGTCTTTCTTTCAAGTACAAATGGTTTTCCATGAAAAAGTGGCTAATTCATCTCACAGATCCAACAATTGCACAAGCCCTTTTCTTGAGACAACCGTCATGCGGCAGACGTGCCTTATGGGCGCCTCTCATTTTGTCACCCAGAGTTTTAAAAACACAGACCCGTGGGTCAAAATTTGATAAAAAATAGTTTAACATTATTCATAAATTTAATAAAATTTCTCTTTGTCAAGGGAATCTTAAAAAAAAAAAAAAAGATTTTATTTATTTATTTGACAGAGAGAGCATGACAGAGCACCAGCAGGGGGAGGGACAAAGGGAGAAGCTGAGCAGGAAGCCCCATGTGGGACTTGATTCTAGGGCCCTGGCATCATGACCTGAGCTGAAGGCAGACGCTTAACCAGCTGAGTCACCCATGTGCCCCATCAAGGAAATTCTTTTTTTTTTTTTTTAAAGATTTTATTTATTATTTGACAGAGAGAGATACAGTGGGCAAGAGAGGGAACGCAAGCAGGGGGAGTGGGAGAAGAAGAAGCAGGCTTCCCACTGAGCAGGGAGCCTGATGTGGGGCTTGATCCCAGGACTCTGGGATCATGACCTGAGCTGAAGGCAGATGCCTAACAAGTGAGCCACCCAGGTGCCCCCCCATCAAAGAAATTCTTAAACGAAACTGGTTTTATCTACATGCTGCAAGTGTGTGGCAGTGAAGAGTACCCCCACTGCTGGTATTTTGGTATCACCACCTTGATTTGTGCTGAGGTACTGGCAATTTTTGCTTTGTCTTTCCTTCTGCACCAGCAGTGGGAATGTCAATACAGTGAAAAGGCCAAATAAAATTTTAGTGTTATTATGAAAATAGTTTGACCTGCGGAATGCCTAAAAGAGTCTGAGATCTGTTAGGACACACAAACCTGACTTTGAGAATCACTGTTCTAACTAATGCAACTTCCAGGCCCTAAAGCAGGCAGTAGATTGGATGGGTGTTGCTCCAGGAAAAGGGATATAAAATAACAAGAAATGAAGGGGCACCTGGATGGTTCAGTCGGTTAAGCATCTGCCTTTGGCTCAGATCATGATCGCAGGGTCCTGGGATCAAGCCCCATGTCAGGTTCCCTGGGATCAAGTCCAACATCAGGATCCTTGCTTAGGGATGAGGATCCTTGTGCTTTTCCCTCTGCCTGCTACTCCCCTTCTGGAGCTCTTTCTCCCTGACAAATAAATATAAAAAATCTATTTAAAAAGAGTAAGAATAAATGAGTCATCATAGTTTTTAATCCTCTTGAATCATGATGCTAGCCAGGCCAATCCCTGGGACAGTCAGGAACTTGATTCTGCAGGCTGCCGCTGACCAGGCTTTCCACCAACAAATAACACCAACTTCCCAGCCAAATGCCAGTTAAGCTGTTCAATACCTAACCCACAGAAGCTATAAGCTGACACATGATTATTGTTGTTTTAAGCCACTAACTGAGCCAATTGAGGTAATTCACTATGCAGCCTGACACTGGGGTAGGCAATAGTACACAGTGGTGATGAGAAATGGTATATCTTGCTCTCATGAAGCTTACAGACTACTTATGCCCTAGAATTTCCTTCAGAATCATCAAAACATTGGCACCTGATCACAGTCTACTACTCCAGACCAAATCTTACATTGTCTAATAAATATCAATGGGGAGGATCATTCAATACCCTTGATTCATAGCTCCTGAACCTCTTCAGTTCCTATAATCTATACCTTGTCTATTTCAGCAACTTCTGTGATCATGCTATGCCCTACAACTTGCCATCTGTAAAAAGTTTAACTCTAACATACAATTTTTTAAAGATTTTATTTATTTATTTGACACAGAGAGAGAAAGCAGCAGCAGTAGAGGAAGAAGCAGACTCCCCACTGAGCAAGGAACCCGATGAGGGGCTCAACCCCAGGACCCTGGGATCATGACCTGAGCAGAAGTCAGACACTTAACCAACTGAGCCACCCAGATGCCCTTAATATTCAACTTTTTAAACCATAATAACTAGTTCTCCCCATCTGGTTATTTCTCTACTCTTAAACCTGCTCTGACCTCCTTAAGAGATCCGGGTCCAGGGAACTCTCCTGTTCCCTCTCAACCAAACAACCCCTTCCTAGGTTTATTCCCTTCCTTATCCAGGTTAGATCCCATAGTGTGTCACATCAAACACTTTTCTGCCAGAACTCTTATGTAACCTGTCCTTTTTGTCCCCAGACTTGGATATTACCCCCCCCCCCCCGCCTACTGGCGCCCCACTCATCCTCTTCAGCATTACTCTCCATCCCCCAAAGATTGCCTACAATGAACCTGCACATCCATCTCCAAAGACTTTTCCAGGCTCTGGAGAGACTCCATCAGAATACACAGGGAAGGTCAAAAGTGCTGTGTTAATGCCCTTGGAAGCAGCCCTCAACTAAGGGTGGGTGAGGACACACAGAAACCACCACAGTTGACAGTCACACCTGCCATTACTATTGACCAGAAACTCTCCTACTTATACTGATCTTCTTTGCCTCTCATTTCCCAGCCCAAGGAAGGAATATCCTCATTCACCATCAGTGCATCTCTCTTTCTGCTTGAAAGATAAAGTGGAAAAAATCCTGTAAGAATGTCATTAAATTCCTTTTCCCATTCCTCTCCCCTGCCTTAAAAGAAACAAAAATAAATTAAATAAGAAAGTAAGTAAATAAATAAATAAATAAAATCAGCTTTCCTTGCCTCTTTCTCTCACTCTTTTCCAAAATTTGTCCCTTCTATGATCAGCTAAACTTTCACCAGGACTCTGGATCCCATCACCCCCACCTTCATTACTAAGGATCTCAAATCACCCCTGAACTTACACATGAGATGAAAACATCTCAGCTGTCATTGTAATTTACCTCCTGGCAGCAACTGGTGTGACTGACCACTTCTGAAATTGTTTTCTACTTGTCAGTGTCTGTGTCATTCCCCTCTTGTAATTTTCTTTCTACATCTCTGATCACTCCTATTCTGTGTTTCTACCAATCAGACACATCTTAAGCTTCTCTCCATCTACTTCCATCCTCATGGTCATAATGCTAGTTTAGAATACCACCATCTTAAACCAAGGTTACTGGGTGATTCCTCTACTGGCTTCCTCTGCCCTACCTCACCCCACAGCCCAAATCTATTCTCTAGATCATAGCCAGGGTGCTCTTTCTTTTATCAGGGCACTGCCCAGTTTAAAATCTATCAGTGACTCCTCAGCAGTTGGGCTCGATGGATGTCAAGGTTAGCAGCAGAGACAGGTTTACCTGACCTTGGAGAGGTAAGACGTTCTTCCACTGCTGGGGAAATGCTGGTTCTATCTTGGAAAACCTCATTTAAGACAATTGTGCTTGAACACCAGGGCTTTTAACCAAGCTCGTCTGACTTTCTAACCCAGCAACAAGTGTGGAACACCACATACATTGAACCATCCTTTTGTCTTGATGTCTCACCCACCTCTAAGGCTTAAGCCTTGCACATTAGCTGCAACCCTCCAAAATAATACCACCAGATTGATATTGATTAATAACAATTAATTTCACAATTGTTAAGCTTTCCAATTTTCATGTCTTCTAAGTCTGCAAGAGGAATCATGTGCTATACACAAAAGTAAGTTCAAACATAGTTACAAAAGGACATATTTTCCCTTGATTTTGGTCACCAGGATTTTCAAAATTAAATCTGTGTTTTAACTTAATAAATGTCCAAAACCCTATCTACAAAACTTTGACCTTACTTTCTATTTATGTCTTGCTCTTGAAGTCTTATTTGGATTTCCCAACTGATATGTTAGTTTTCTACTGCTGCATCCCCAAATACCACAAATTTAGTAGTTTCAAGTAATACACATTTACCATCTCTGCTTCTGTATGTTAAGAGTTGGGCAGAGCTGGTTCTATTCAGAGTCTCACAAAGTTGCAAGGTAGGTGGTGGTTGGACTGCATTCCTTTGGGGAGCTTGAGATCACATAGCTGTTGGCAGAATTTAGTTTTGTGCCACTGCATTGCTGGCTGTTAGTCAGGCTTCATCTAAGCTCCATAGAAGTCCTCCTAGTTCCTTGCTACCTGGTCCTCGCAGACATTCTGACCCCATGGCAGCTTACTTTTTCAAAACCAGAGGAGAGCTTTTCCAGTCTGCAAAAACAGTCTTAGAAAATATCACATATCACATATCAAAGTATCACTTTTGCCATATAAAATAACTTAATTGAGGGAATAACTACCTCATGATATCCACAGATCCTGTTCATACTCAAAGGAAGAGGATTACAGGTTATGCACACCAAAGGCAAGAATCTTCAGGGCCATTTTAGAATTCTGCAAGCCACAACTAACCTTAAATTTTTATTCATTATGCAAAAATATTTGCATACGTGTCAAATATTTTGAGAAATAAGTTACATAGCATCTTAAGAGAACATCACGCACTGTATAATAGATTGATTCTAAAAATGGCCCACCCCAATTATTCCCTCCCCTGTATTCATACCTCATGGAGTGTGACATCAAAGCTCGTCCCAGGGATTTTGAGACGTCTTAAGTCTTGCTTTGGCCAAGAGAAGACATCTGAAGTATTGGTATGAGAGTATCAAACCTAAACATGAAGAAGATTGCATGTTTTTGTTCTTGTTGTCTTGAAACCACACTATTGCCAATGATAACAAGCCCAGGATCACCTGCTACAGAATTACATACACTGTGGGACAAAGATAAGCTCCCATCTTGAGGAGTCCTAGACCAGCTACCCTTAGCTGACCCACCAACTGACCACAGACCTAGGAGAGAGCTACTCAAGTTTACCCAAGTCTGTTCCAGATCAGCAGAACCTCACTTTCAACCCATAAATTCCTAAGAAATAATACATAACCATTGTTTAAAACTACTAAAATTTGAAGTTGTTTGTTATACAGCAATAGCTAACTGATGTATGTGGGGAAAGGCAACAAAGGACTTGGTCGTGTGGTGGAAGTAAAGTAGCCTTAAAAAGCATAATTCATTCAAAGTATCCTCAAATTTCTGTGTTTTATGTAAGAAATCACTACTGCTGATGATGGGATGTTTTCAGTCTGTGTGTCTAAGTAATCTTCATTCAAAAGACTGATGTGTGACCTGCAGTTCTTTCTACAATGAATAGAGCAATAAAGAGATAGAGAAATCAAATAGCAAAAAAAAGAATTCTGCTGTGCTGTTCTAGACACAGCTGCCCTAATAGAGAAATGTGCAGTTTCTACTTTCCTTGCAGTTTTTCAGTTCAGAATTACTTTAAAATAAATCCCAATGAAAGCAGTAATCAATTATGTCAAGAAGAAAACAAAGTTTGATCTGAAAATACTAACAGAATCTAACATTTTAGAAATAAATTACTGTGTCATGTCCTGTGGCAACATTGTATCAAATTGCTTAAAGATAAATTGTACCATCAACTCCTGGGCGTCTGCATGTGGATTATCCTTTTTGTAGATTATCAAGGGCAAACATTTAATTTCAGGTTTTTATCCCTCTTCTCAGTGTATTTCTCTACCACCATTCTGAATACTATCAGTCATAGCATGGTAAGAGGACAGAAATTTAGTGAAATACAGTGATAATTCACCTATACTGCATTCTGTAAGAATAAGATGTTCAATATAAGTAAATTTCCAGGATAGCCTAAAAGTTATTCAAGCCCCCTTGTTTTTTAAAAAAGCTGTAACCATTCTGATATAAATTTTGCTAGAATGTATTTTACATTTTCTTTCCTTATGAAATAGAATGTGCTTTGTTCCTAAAACCTTTATTTATACAAGTTACTTTAGATGTTAAAAAGAGGTGAAGGTGAATCACATGAGATTCCAACCCAAGTGGCTTACAGTTGAAGGAAAGAGAGGGGATAAAAGACATGTACATAGATGATTCTAGTCATAAGGTCATGAGTCTCATGACCTCATAAGGTCATGAGTCAGTAATGAAAAGTGAGATACTAATTCAAAGAAAATATTGAATGCCTTTAGTGACATAAGAGAAGGCTTTGTGGAGTTGGATCTTGAGAACAAGAGGGCTGGACCTGGTGTGAAGCCAGTGAGGTCCTTGCCCCAAGAGCAAAGTTTATAGAAGTGCCCAAAACTCAGCCATCAGGACATGTAATACTTTAGTGTATAATTTTTAAAAGTCAGTATTAACACAAAAATATCTATAACAAACAAAAAGCCAATATTTTAAGGAAAGACTATGGTGGTTACAGTACCATGCAAAGCCCTATTAAAGTCTGAGACAAATGGAAAAATCAATAGAAGACTATTTGGTTTGGTGACTAAAGAGCCCACTAACTAGGAAGTTATGCCATTTTCTGAAATTATAGTCTATTGTGAAAAGTTAATAGTCTACTATGAGGAATGATCATTTTTGTGATCATTTCCTCTTCTTACAATTTTGGGCACCACACCCTGAGTGGAATATTGAGTGGGTAGATTGCACATGCATCAGTGACTTGCTGATAGAAGCAGATACTGGCCTCAGGCACTTTGTCTTCTAACCAAATAGTATTTTTAGATGGAATCTAAAACCTGATACCAACCTTCAAATAGTGAGTCAGAATATTGGGTCAGAACTGCACTGCTCTAATAATAACATTAACGTGTTTTTTTCTACGCTTTCTGCTAGAGACAGTTCTCTCTAGGCAGCCTGAGGCATTCATCTGCCTTGGGGGAAATTGGGATTGTTAAACAGGAATGCAAAGAAAAAGAAAGCTATAGTTTGGCTTCTGACTTGAGAAATAAAATTTTCAAATATGCAGCTAGATTTAAAAGCTGGGCCTTATCAAAACAATAGGGATTTCTAAAATCCTTTATCTCCCCTTTTAACTTATCGAGGAGAAGCTGACTCTTACAGTCTCAGCACGTCTTCACAGTGAAGAGAAGTATCCCATCCACATTCAGCCAAGGCCATAGGGTAAAGAGGATGTTCTAGGTAAAGAAGATAATAACTTACAGGACCTGGAAAATCCAACACTTGTTGCTTCCCATACCAAGGAATTTAGGGAAGTGAGAAACAAAAGAGGAAGGAGATGATATCTTCTGGAAATCACATTTTGTATTGCTTACAGTTGAAGGAAAGAGAGGGAATAGCCCTTTTGGCTAAGATCAAGTGTGGAAATAGCATGTTGGAGAGCTGAAGGAAATAAAGACTAGAGGGTATTTTTCCAAACACAGGGTGAAGGCATGGGAAAACACTCCTTTATAGGCTGTCCTTACTCCAACTTCAGGGACAGCCCCATTAAAGTCAAACAAGAGCATGATTAGCCAAAGAAAGAGCTGGAATTGATTTTTTTCTGAGTCTGAAGTGTGGTGGGAACACGAAAGTTCTCCCATGGCCCCAAGAGAAGATAGAAAAGAAACTGAGATGAAAGCCAAAGGGCTTTCCGGAATTCATCATGGCAAGGGACAAGATCACTACACAACAGAGACCATGTGGTAAATGGCCAAAGCCATGACCAGGGGAGGGTGTGCCAATGTGAACCATGGCAAGGTCAAATAAGTAAGTATGCCTATGGATGCTTAGGTTATACAGTGGATGGTCATGTGTCGGAGACTTCCAGGTCCTGACCAAGCCAGGAAACTACTCTAAGTTTTATGCGCTACCCCTTTATCAGTTTGTGTTAGTTAGTCTATTTTCTTGTCCTACATGGTAAGATGCAACTACATAGACAAAGGACAGTTTTACAAAGATCAGATGAGCCAGAAGACACCATGAGATGGACACTGTCAGTGCTCTGCCCACACCCTCTTGTATGCCTTTACAAGTTCTGTGTGCACAACACCCACCCACATGCACTTCAAGTGTGCTTTTGCCTCTAATGCCTGCACCTGACACTCTTCTTTGGAGGGATGCCATCAGACTCCTGGGACAGCTTTATCCACCTGCCACCTACCTAGTGTGAGAAGTGTCATGGGAGTAGACCTTAGGCAATGATTCATGGGGGCGGGGGATGTGTGATAGAAATAGGAAAGCCCAATCTCTTCACCTTAAGTCCCTAAATTGGGACTACTTTGAGAAATAATTTAAGATTACAGAGTCCCCCTGCAGGATCAGGTTGAAGCTACCATCCACCTGACTTTGCCTGAAATTTCACCATTCCTTGGCTGGCTCCTCCTTCTCCTCTCTTATTGGCTTCTCCTGTTTGTTACACTTGCTCTTGTTCTTTTTGAGTTTCCTGAGATAAATGCTAAATTCATGTACTTTTATTCTTTTCCGTATAATACTTAAGTCTATGAATTTTCCTCTGAGTGCAGTTTTGATGTATCATTGTGAGTTTCAATATAAGGTTAATATAACAGTCATGTATTTCTAAATAATCTATAATTACAGTCTTGATTTTCCTCTTTGATATGAACTTCAAAGACTGCCTTGTAATGTGTTTAAGTTTCTATTAGGTTACACATAAAAACATGTATGTGTATGTTCGGGGCGCCTGGGTGGCTCAGCAGGTTAAAGCCTCTGCCTTCGGCTCAGGTCATGATCCCAGAGTCCTGGGATCAAGCCCCGTATCCGGCTCTCTGCTCAGCAGGGAGCCTCTTTCTGCCCCCCACAAGCCTACCTCTCTGTCTACTTGTGATCTCTGTCAATTAAATAAATAAAATCTTAAAAAAATGGATTAAAAAAATGTATGTGAATGTTCATAGCAGCATTATTCATAATAGCAAAAAAAAAACAAAACCAGAAACAACCCAAGTGTCCATCAACTGAAGAATAGATAAATGAAATATATAATGTGCATATAATGGAATATCATTTAGCAATAAAAAAAGGATGACCTTCTAATACATGCTATAATATGGATGAGTCTTAAAAATATCGCCCTAAGTGGGGCGCCTGGGTGGCTCAGTTGGTTGAACGAGCCTTGGGCTCAGATCATGATCCTGGAGTTCCGGGATCGAATCCCGCATCGGGCTTCCAGCTCCATAGGGAGTCTGCTTCTACCTCTGACCTTCTCCTTGCTCATGCTCTCTCTCACTGTCTCTCTCTCAAATAAATAAATAAAATCTTAAAAAAAAAATCACCCTAAGTGAAAAATGCCTGTCACAAATGACCACATGTTATATGATTACATTTATGTGAAATGTCAAAAATAGGCAAATTTGTAGAGATAGAAGTAGTTTAGTGGTTGCCAGGACTGGGGGAAGGAAGGAATGGGTTATGAATGCTAACAGGTATAGGGTTTCTTTGGAGCTATGACAAAATGTTTTGAGATTAAATAATGATAGTGGCTAAACAATTGTGAATATACAAAAAAACACTGAATTGTACATGTTAAAAGTAAATTTTATATTGTATGAATTATATGTCAACAAAGCTATTATTTTTTAAAGATACTGTTATAGCACAAAATGTTTAAAAAATTGGAAGTCCTATATCCATATACTACAACCATAGGATCCATGTCCATATACCCTATATCCATAAATTGCTTGCTCCTATATGTATATTCAGAAAAAAATAGCCTTTTTAAAATATAACATACTTACATAAGAGTGCACAATTGGTGTACAATTAGATAAATTTTCTAATGATGAACACACCAGTGAAACAACTACCTAGACCAACATAAAGGACTTTTCTTTCACTCTAGAAGCCCCCTGAGTATTCTCACCAGACACTACTTAGGAGGACTTCTTTAGAGAATCCTCAACTCGAGGTCTACTTCTGAGAAACCCAACCTTGGACAGTGCGGACCCAAAGGTCCTTTTTCTTTGTTGCACCCAAATGTCCAGAAGCCATCCTTGGGAAAAGAGAAGCAGAAAAAGGAAATCCAAGAAGAGTCTAAGCTTTTACCCAAAGGCATTAGAGTTAGAAGTTATACTTTGAATATTCTGAGTGATTAAACTGAAAGGAAATGGCTGAACCTGAGAAAGACTGAAATAGTAATTAGTGAGTGGACATTGCCATAGCTCTTCAAGGGCTAGGGGACTGTTAGGAGGTCAAAGCTGATATAGAGAAATAAGGCAATGACCAGTTTCCCTGCAGTCTGATGCCAGGTGAGTTCATCAGGTGACCCCATCAGAGAGAAACTATGTGAAGCCCAGAACTCAGGGACTGACACATGGCCGTGTGCCCACCGGAGGGGAGTTGGTCAGCACTGCTTGTACTGTGACCCTAAACAAGTAATTTACCATCTCTTGGCCTTTAAGTCCTTAACTATAAATAAAAGAAAAAGATGCTGAATTCTATGTGGTTTTCACATCAATGGTAATCTAATTGTAACCAGTTTCAAAGAACTTCCACTTTTACATCACAAAAGGCAACTACTCATCCATATAAATGACCAGCACAGCCTAGGTTCTAGCCTCAGAGAAGTGGTGACAGAGACATCTAGGACAGCCTTCCTGAGGGCAGAGAAAAGGGTCAAGTTCCCTGGTGGCCTTCAGCCCCCTAGGACTCACAGGATGCTCTTTGAGGAGGTAAGTCTGTCCCTTTGTGGAAGAATATGCTCAGCTGTCCCTTTGAGAATAAACTAAACTCCTATCCTGTGGGAAAGACTTGAATGCAGTCAGCTATAAGCCAATAGTTGGAGAGGACTACTTTTGAAAATACAACAATCTAAAATGTTAGAGTAAAAGAAGATGGGTGAAAAGGAGACTAGTGCTAATGAATACCAGACTGGTGAGATTGCTCCTACAGGTGAGTATTCAGTCCTGACATTGACCATTATAACGGACACCTCAACAGAGAGCGAATTCAAAGCTCCTCTGAGTAATACTCAAGATCATTCATGATCTGGTTCTTTAGACTCCTTCAAAGTCATGTCCCATCAATTCTGTGTGCTGTTGGGTCACAGAGTATTGCTCTGCTATTTCCCCAAAACATGCCCTGTGTTTTTGCACCTGCTTCTTCTGCTTTGGACTTTTTATATATTTTATATTCAAGAACTCTTATTTTGCTTTATGAGGTCAGACTCACTTAAAATAGCCAAATAGGTTGGATCATGTTTTTAGAGAATATGACTATAAAAGACAGTTTGGGGATAATTGGAGAGTTTGTAGATGGCCTGGATATTAGATCACAGTAGGAAGTGTTGCTAATGGTAAAGGGTTATGCCATGGAATGCCCCTACTTTTAAAAGATGCACATAAATTATTTAAGATGGAATGCTTGATGTCTGTAACTTACTACCAAATGGATCAGAAAATATATAAAGAGAAGATAAAACAAGTATAGCAAAATGTTATCAATTGTTTTATCCAAATGGTAGTATTCAGATGTTCCTTGAGTTGTTTTTTTTTTAAACTTCCTTTATGTTTTAAAATTTTCATAATGAAAGTTGGGGGTAGGAGGACTAAATAAGTTCTTGGTGTTATCCTAAACCAACTGTAAGTAATATGTGGATTTTCTTTCTTTCTTTTTTTTTTTTTTTTTTTAAGAAGCTGTCTTAGATGTTGTCTCCTCAGTAATGTCATCTTCATCCTCCACGTTGTGGACTCACATCTTCCAGTACAAATACCAGTATAAAGCATTCTTACTGACACATACACAGTAAGATTATTTGTCAACTTATTGCTTGTGTTTGGTCCTCACTATTTTTACCCTCTCTCACTTCTCAGATGCAATCAGGATTCAAGGAACTTTGGCCCAAAGTGCCAAACTTGGGAAAGAGCTTGTTAAACTGTAAATTCCTATTTTAAGTGTGTTTGGTCAAGTTACAGGTATAAAAAATTTCCAGCACTGGAAACTGAAGTAATCATGGGAAGCTTTATGAAAAAAGTGGTAAAAAAAGAAAAGCCTTGAGAAGCAAAATCCAATGTGGATTTGGAAGAAGGTATTCCTGGTAGAATATAAATATGGAAAAGACACAATGGCCAAAGTCTATTTGTATGGCAATGAATGGAATTCATTCAGCATTCACTCATTCAGCAACTATTTATTGGTACCTGCTGTGAACAAAGCAATGTGCTAGGGACTTAGGATAAAATGGTGAGCAAAGCAGACAATGTTGAATGTTCTAGGTTCTCAGAGCTGTGGACAAAATAGAGCTCACCACCTATTTTTGTTAATAAAGTTTTATTGAAACATAGCCACATTCATTTACTCAGATTTTGTCTGTGGTTTTTGCACTACAATAGCAGGGTTGGATAGTTGTGATAGAGAATTTGGGCCCACAGAGTCTAAAATATTTACGATTTGGCCTTTTACAGAAGAAAAAAAAATGTTGACTCTTGCCTTAGATCATACAGTATTGTGTGGAGACAGATATTAGTTAAAGAACTACTAATAAATTAAAAGTATAGCTTTGATAAGGACCAGGGGAATACATAATAAAGGAACTTGACCTATTAGAGCAATAAGAGAAGACTCCCTAAGGAAAATAAAAATTGAGGTCAAAGCTTAAGGTTGAGTATAAGCTGAGCAGATGAAGCAGAAAAAGAAGACCATCTCAAGCACAGAGAATATCACATGTAGAGGCCCTATGGGAATATGGGGAGTTTGAAGGAATAAACAAACTTCACTGTGACTATAGTTCAAAGCATGAGGGGAACAGGGTACAGGGTGAGACTGGAGAGGAAGGCAAAGGTCAGAGCACAAAGGACTTTGTACGCAGGTATGGAGGTTGTCTTTAAGCTTAGAGTAAAGAGAATCCATTGATATATTTTAAGCACTTGAGTGATATGATCCAACATTCTAAAAGATCTCTCAAGCTTCCCATGGAAGAGATAGCAGTGGTGTCATGTTCCTCATTGCCTAAATCCCTACTTTGTTATCCTTCTTTGTCATTTAGAATCACAAAGACAGGGGACCATGATTTACCAAACTAGCTAAGGACTTGAATGTTGTCTCTGAACCTCAGGCCCACAGCCCTTTCCATCTGCTGTGTCCCTTGCTGCAGCCTAGGACTGTTTTTGCCTGAACCCAAGCTGATATTTCCAGGATTATCCAACCACAGGAGAGATATCCTGTATTGTAACCCACTGGCTTGCTCAGACCAACACAATTGCCTTACACCATATCTACCCAAGATCAAGCTTCCCTGCCTTACCCATTTCCTGCAATCAGTCCACTGCCAATGCACTGGGTCTGTGGAGCTTCCAGGCTCTCAAGTCTGGTTGGTATGGCTGAAGCAAATGTTTATTTCGAGCTCCTTACTCATCTGCTTTTACAGTTCGATGGCTACCAGCAGACAACGATACTACAGATTATCAGACCCATGGACCCTCTGCAACCCCTCTGACCACAGTGAATTTCTCCAGCCCCTATCATGCTATGCAAACCATGACTTGGAAGTCATCCGTGGCGCCATTTTCTACTTCATGTACAATCCATCCCAGGTTCTGTCCATGGTAGACATAGCTCTCAGATTTGCCCACTTCCTCATCTCAAGGGATTAAGTGATAGAGGTTTATGTCTTACTCTCATTTCATGTCCATTGGGGGGCAGATGTGCTCTGCTGCATGTTGTCTTCACTCTGTGACCCAAGCTAATGGAGCTTCCATCCAGAAAATTGCTGGCAGTGTGGCAGATAACAAAGAACATGTCAACCTCTTACTGTTCACAAATGTCCCTGTCAGGTATCACTGCTATTGGGAAAGAGTCTCAGATGTGCGGTCTTTTGACCCCCCACTGAATCACACAAGGCCTCTGCTTGGCCTGTAAGCCTTCCTTATCAAGAGATAAAGAGCCCACAAAGCCTATCCCAGGCTTATCACCTTGTGTTGGAATATCTTACAGATATAATAAAAATTTACCATGCTAATCCCAATTCTAAATATTATCCAAGTGAAATGAAAGTTTATATTACTAAAAAACCCTGTATATTAATATCTATAGAAGTTGATTAAGTTCCATCAAAACTGGAAACAGGGACACCTAGGTGTCTCAGTCGGTTAAGCATCTTCCTTCAGCTCAGGTCATGATTTCAAGGTCCTGAGATGGAGCCCCACTTTGGACTCCCTGCTCGGCGGGGAGTTTGCTTCTCCCTCTCCCTCTATTCTTTCACCCTGCTTGTGTGCTCTCTCTATCTAATAGATAAATAAAATCTTAAAGGGAAAAAAAAAAGTTTGGAGTTAGAGATGGAAATAGGTTTCCATCTAACCTCACAGATCTCAGATTGTCCTTGCTCTTGTCCATGTCTGTCGTTCCTTCCTGATGGTCTGGTTAACCTGTTTACAACAACTTTGGGCCCCACACCTTCAACAGCCCTGCCAGGTCCCACAGGGGTATGTGTAACTGCCTTACTAAGTCACGCACAGCGGCTGTTTCTCCTGTTGATCCTGACAGAACACCCACCTTAATGCCTTTTATGTGATGACACCGCTTGGCCTTAATGCATGGGGTTTCTCTCTCTCTCTCTCTCTCTCTCTTTTTTTTAAGAGAAGGGGAGAAGCAGTGGGAGGGGAAGAGGAAGAGAGAGAATCTTAAACAGGTTCCTCACTCTGCATGGAGCTCCACGTGAGGCTTGATCTCACAACCCTGAGATCATGACCTGATCAAGAGATGGATGCTTAACCCACTGAGCCACCCAGGCACCTTGGTTTTCTCTGTCTTTTTAAAGAGTGTTCTTCATTACAAAAGAAAGAGGTGTGTCTGAGTGAATCCGCCTGTGGAAAGTCACAGCTACGATGGGGAAGTTCGTGCCCACTTACTTAGTATCTATTAATGTAGTCCTTATGTACTGACATGAATATGCTATCTACTCAAACTTTCTGCCATGATTCATGCAGACAAAAGCAGTTGCAGGAGACCTTGACCAAGGCCTCATGGTGAGTTTTGCTAAAAACATGGAAAGTGTAATTAGCTCCTTCTTCTCATTCAGGTTTGTCTCTCACTGCAGACATAATTCTTGAGGCTTCTCTCTGCAACCTGCCCCCACATCCCCAGCACGAGTTCCCTACCCTTGATTAGAAACAGAAAATGGCCAAGTTCAATGCTGACTTTATTTCCCTTTCAGGAAGCTCTTATTTTCCTTCACCCTCCTTGGATGTCCAACATCTCTTGACTCCAGCCCCTACTATCAATGCCAATGATAGCTTATGTTTCTCCCAAACAGTCACAGGTGTGACATGCATAGTTTACCCAGTATTCACCAAGTAATGTACAGAACCATCCTATGACCCTTACATCAATACTGTGAAGCCTCCATCTGCCAAATCAGAGAAATCCAGTTCATTCCAGAAGCTGCCCTTCCTTGAATGGGCAGAGAGACTCATTCATCTCATTCATGTTCTGGTGTCCTGGATCCTGTTAGGGTACAGGGGTGGGTGGTTGGAGGGTTTATTGTTTGTTAATGGGAAAGAAAGTCAAATATCTTACTAGGAAGTCTCATGAAATAATTTGGACTGATGTGTGGAAAGTTAAAATGGTCCAGAAGTTTCAGCAAAATGGTGTCCTGGGATGTGTACCTCAGGGAAGCAGTGAAAGGAATGGGGGAAAGTTCATCCAGTCATGAATATATTAGGCCAGGACTGTGGGAATTAAGAAACTCCAGGCTCCGGGATTGGTCCTTTAAAAAGGATGCCCACTAGCTGAATCCCAGCATATAAAAAGCCATACTTGGGCTGATATTGTTCAGGACACGCAGATTGATGGGTAAAGAACAGTTGTCAACTGACATCAGTAAAACTCACTGTAAGCCCTAACTCCTTGGAGAGCGTAGACTTCCCAATATATCACCAAGTTCGATTAGGCTCAGTTCAGGAATCATTTTGGCTTGAGCCTACAGACTGAAGGCCTTTAGTACCTGCTGTTAAGCAGAAATGGGACAGGGAAGATATAAAGCTACACATAATGATTTTTCTGTGATGGGTAATGGTTTGATTAGTTCTTCTCTAAAAGGGTTAAACATTCCAGTGTCAATCATTATGAAAAAGGCAGGTCTTCAGACAAGAAACTGAAAGTTTGGAGGTGGATACAGCTCTCCTGCCAGATTTTAAAGAGGGCAAAGAGGGAGAGTCTCTAGGCATGGGCTTCTTCCCAGTATATGCTGGAATGATTATTGATACTTTGGGAAAGAGTTAGAGTGGTCTGCAAGATTTGAAGAGCAGGCCATGTTTTAGACACCAGCTATGTGGCTTCATAGTACTCTTAGTATTTGTTATTACTGTTTCCTGTTGTTATCTTTCATCTGGCACAATGGTTCTCAGCCCTGGCTGCACATTAGAACCACCCGGGGAGCTTTAAAAACTACCTCCCCTCTGAGCTGCACTCAAATAAATTTAATCAAAATCACTGAAGGTAGGGCCCAAGCATGATATATTCAGTATCTATCTCAATCTATTTAAAGTGTGTGTGTGTGTGTGTGTGTGTGTGTGTGTGTTAATACACATACACATATATATGTAAATATAAAATCAGTGTGTGTGTATATATATATATATGATCTCTGAATATGCATTGTGTTTGTATATATAATCAGTGTGTATATATATAACTTATATATATATATGATCAGCATATGTAAGATACATATTTAATCAATACATTCACAAAAATGGTTATATATATATACACATACGTGTGTGTGTGTGTGTGTGTGTGTGTTTAACACTCCAGGTGATTCTAATGTGCAGCCAGAATAAAAAACTGCTTTACTAACCTTTCTTGGAAGTATTCCAACCCTGCCTCCACTTCACTACTGAGACCATATGAGACAAATAGGCAAAACCAGGACGATCATGGCAATGGTTTTATTGAGGAGAATATTAAATGAGTTGGGGTTGCTAACAATTTGGGGCACAAGATCTAGTTTCCCCACCCCATAGAAAAACTGATAATTTCTGCAGATACCATTGGTTTTTTTAAAAGATAGATACAAGGGGTGCCTGGGTGGCTCGGTGGGTTGGGCCTCTGCCTTCAGCTCAGGTCCTGATCTCATGGTCCTGGGATCGAGCCCCACATCAGGCTCTTTGCTCGGCAGGGAGTCTGCTTCCCCCTCTCTCTCTGCCTGCCTCTCTGCTTACTTGTGATCTCTCTCTCTCTTTCTCTGTCAAATAAATAAAATCTTAAAAAAAAAAAAAAAGATGGATACAAGTTTTCTTGGGTAACTAAAAATGACCTAATTTGTTTAAATAATTCTATAATAATATGCATTTATTTTATTTTTTTAAATTTTTTTAAATTTTTTATTTTTTATAAACATATATTTTTATCCCCGGGGTACAGGTCTGTGAATCACCAGGTTTACACACTTCACAGCACTCACCAAAGCACATACCCTCCCCAATGTCCATAATCCCACCCCCTTCTCCCAAACCCCCTCCCCCCAGCAACCCTCAGTTTGTTTTGTGAGATTAAGAGTCACTTATGGTTTGTCTCCTTCCCAATCTCATTTTCTTTCATTTATTCTTCTCGTACCCACTTAAGCCCCCATGTTGCATCACCACTTCCTCATATCAGGGAGATCATATGATAGTTGTCTTTCTCCGCTTGACTTATTTCGCTAAGCATGATACGCTCTAGTTCCATCCATGTTGTCGCAAATGGCAAGATTTCATTTCTTTTGATGGCTGCATAGTATTCCATTGTGTATATACACCACATCTTCTTGATCCATTCATCTGTTGATGGACATCAAGGGTTGATAATATTTTAATGAAAAGAAAATGTGTCTAATGTTTGTTTTCCTGACAAGTCAAAGGATGATACACAGGGGATGGTAAGTAAGAACCTCCTGAAAGCATGTCAGATAAACAACATGTATAGTTATGTAAGACCAGCCCTTCTCCCTTGCACTTTTCCTCCTAAATAATAGCTTAGTTTTTAAATTCCTCATCCATAAGCCACGGTTCTCTCTTTAAACTTTCACGCTGGTTGTATTTCATGCAATAGATAACTATGACACAAGGTGACTGGCTTTTGCTTAAAACTATCTCCTGCTAGTTTATTTTATTGTAAGATTGTAGTATATAATACTTATAACATAGAAACTATGTGTTAACCAACTGCTTATGTTACTGAAGATTTTTGGTCAGGAGCAGGTTATTAGTATAATAGTTTTGGGGGCATCAAAAATTATACACAGATTTCCAGCTGCACAGCAGGTCAGTGACCCAACCCCTGTGTTGTTCAAGGGTCAAATGTATGATGAAATAATTACTACAATAAGGTTAGTTAACACCCCATTACCTCACATACTTACCATTTGTTTTTGGTGTGCTGAGAACATCTAAGATTTCCTCTTGACAACTTTCAAGTATATAATACAATTAGTTAACTATAACTATTCATTGCTTACTACATGCTGTAAATTAGACCTTTAGAACTTATTTACCTCCGAATTGGAAATCTGTACCCTCTGACCAACATCTCCCCATTTCTCCCAGGCCCCCAACCCCTAGCAACCACCATTTGGCTCTCTATTTCTATGAGTTCATCATTTTTAGATTCTGCATTGAAGAGAACCTATAGCATTTGTTTGTTTTTTTCACTTAGCGTAATGCCTCCAATGTCCATCCATATACTTGCAAAAGATAACATTTCCTTCTTTTTTGTGGCTTATTTTCCAGTGTGTGTGTGCATGTGTGTGTTTCTTCATCCATTTATTTGTCGCTGGATACTTAGGTCATTTCCATGGCTTAGATAAGGTGAATAATGCTGTAATGGATATGGGAGTGCAGATACCTCTTCAAGATAGTGATTTCATTTCCTTTAGATATTTCAGGAACCACCATACCATTTTCTCTAGGGGCTATACCAATTCGAAATCCCACCAACAGTTTACAAGCGTTCTCTTTTTCAAAAACGTTTTTAAAATCTACCCTTTATTAGGTTAAAAAAAAAAAACATGAAGTCCCTTATACCATAAAAAATATTAACTCAAAATGGGTTGAAGACTTAAATCTAAGAGACAAAAGTAAAAAACTCTTAGAAGAAAACACAAGGTCAAATCTTCATGTTTAGATTTGGGGATAGTTTCTTATACATAACACCAAAAGCAGAGTCGTCAACAACAAAGAGATATACATGGACTTTAAATTAAAAACTTTTTTCATGAATGGATACCATCAAGAGAGTAAAAAGAAACTACAGAATGGAAGATAATATTTGGATTATCACATATGGAATATAGATTTAATATCTAGAATATATACAGAACTCTTGCAGCTCAACCAAAAAAGGACAAACAAGCAAATTTTAAAACGGGCAAAGAACTTGAAGGAACATTTCTCCAGAGATGATATAAAAATGGCCAATAAGCACATTAAAAGATGTCCAACATCATTAGTCATCAGGGAAATGTAAATCAAGACCACAATGAGATACAATTTCAAACTTAAAAGTATGGCTATAAATAAATTAATGAACAAATGGATAAACAAACAAACAGAAATTATGTGTTGGCAAGGATGCAGAGAAATTGGGCCTTTGTACATTGCTGGTGGGAAGTACAGTATTGCAGTCACTGTGGAAAACAGTTGTAAGAGTTCCTCAAAAAGCTAAATATGGAGTAACTACATGACCCCACAATTTCATTCCTAAGTATATGCCCCCAAAGACTTGAAAACAGGGTTTCAAGTAGATACTTGCCTGCCAATGTTCACTGCAGCACTATTCACAATAGCCAAAAGATGGAAACAATCCAAGTGTCTGTTGACAGATGAAGGGATAAGCAAAATGTGGTATCTCTACAAAGGAATATTATTCAGCCATAAGAATGAATGAAATTCGGACACATGCTACAACATGGATGGAACTTGAAAACATTATGCTAAAGGAAATAATCTAGACACAAAAATGAAAATATGTATGATTCCACTTGTGCAGGATATCTAAAATAAGCAAATTAGATTATTAGACAGAATGTAAACTAAAGGGTACCAGGGGCTGAAGAAAGGGGGCACTGGGAAGTTATTGCTTAATGGGTACAAAGTTTCTGTTTGGGGTGATGAGAGAATTTTGGCAACAGACAGTGGTGATAGCTCTACAACACTGTGAATGCAATTAATGCTACATAATGTAAAAGTGGTTAAAATGGCAGATTTTATGCCATGTATATTTTACCACAATAAAAATACTTGTTAAAAATCCATGAAACCAACTATTTTATTTACTATCTTCTCCCAATTTCCACTGTCAGATAAATGTCACTGAGATTAATAAGAAATGTGAAGTTACTTTTGATGAGAGCAGGGAATGTATTACTAATTTATGCCAAAGACCAAATACAGATGTTGTCAAAGTATAAATATTACCACCACATGGCATTAGCTCACAGGACACTCAGGAGACCACCCTGAATATGGAACAAGGCTTCACAGACCATTGATCTAGAAGGAAATGTATTATGGAATATATATGCTCTGATTTTAGAAAGACAGATTTCCTTTTACCTTCTGATTTAATTAACTTTCTCTTTAAGACAATCCTATTATATGTGGATTTATTATAGTTGAGATTAGTTCTTAAAAAGAAAATAAACACAGAAAGTAATGTGGGTTTTGAGTAAGAAAATCAATTTGATTTGTCCTTGTTCAGAATTGGCGTTTCAAAGACGAAACCCATAAATTCAGACTATTTCATGTTTTTATATTGGGAGCCATGTCATCATAATACAGATTCCAGTAAAATTTTAAAACATGGGAACACAGGTAACATTTTTTTGAAATCACAGGTCTGTCTTTATGCTGAATATATATTTGAGCATACAAAGAAACAATGTATTTCAAAGCCCATTAGAAATTCAGATGCAGAATTTCCTTTCATCTGATCATGTAGAAGTGGATTAATACAGATAATATGAACAGAGAAAAATAAAAAGATGTCATGTTGGATATTCAATAATCCATTACTCAAAGATAAAAGTTTTCTAATAGCCATTAAAAAGAAAATCAAAGAATATATAAATTTTAATTTAGCATAGCATTGTATCACATCATAGCTAATGGGAAGCTTCCAAAGCATCTAGCAACAGATGGGTTACTGGTCATTTCCTAAGAATTTAGAAATGCCAAAGGTAAAGAAAATTACACTGTTCCAAAAAGCTTTTAAATAAAAAGAAGTTAAATTCCCCACAGTAAAAACCTTATGGAGAACAGTTGTAAATTTAGGCACTACTGAATAAAAATGCAGTTAAATAAGCCAATTATTTTTATAGGGAAAATAAATTTTCCTACGATAATTCAGATAAAACTGGTAAATGGATAACTGCCTTAATAAAAGGGAGAAAGAAAGCTCAACATAACAGCAATTTATACAAAACAAGGAGTGATAATGAGGAAAGAGATAAGGAATATCTGTAAGGTATGTTACAAATATATAAATCTGAGAACCTGGTGAGTGTGGGAGATTTAGAGAGTGGAGATGGGGTTGAAATTTGAAATTTCTTCTTAAATAAAAAGTTGTTTAAAGATGAAAGAATAAAAAAATAAGATGAAAGAAAACATTTCCCTTGAAAATGTGCATACAGAATCATCCAAATTTGGGGGAGGTCTACAACAGGACCCACAGTTTCTGTTGACACATTTCAACAATGTGGACAATTCAATCCCACTTTTAAGTCCCTGTATTTTACCGAATTGCTCCTAAATAATTAGCCAGTCCTGTGATAAATAATTTACTTACATTAGTCAGGACTCTCTTAATTATAAATGACAAAGACAAGCTTAGGTTGGCTAAAGCAGACTAACAGGCTAGGTTGGTTACCATACCTGGGCAAAAATTTAAGTGCTGAGCTTGAGGATTGGTGATCTTTATTTACCCCAGCCTGGATTTTCTTCCTCTTCCTTCTTACCTCCAGTCTTTGCCTCTAATGTCTGCCTTCACTTCTAGTTGGAGAGAATGAAGCTAAGCCAAGCCATGCCAAGACTAAACTAATTAGAAACAAGATGAAGAACAAGAGGGAAAGAGTGTCTTTATGGCAAGAGAGTCCCCAGTTCCAAATGCTGAGACCCCCAATACCAAGCAGGTTTTTGAAACTCTTCTTCTGGTTCTGCTAGCTATTGCCAGATCCTTCCGAGAAAGGCCCACTTTTGGCTCAAGCTAGATTGAGTTGGATTTCTGTCACTTGTAACCAAAAGCATCCATGCTTATATAATATACCTCTCTGAATAGTGCTGGAGAACTAAATTCCTGGGATAGGAAATGGATGGGCAAGTAAATGTCAGTCTTATAGTTTGGGATTAGTTCCTAGAGAAGGGGCTATAAGTGTTTCTTGTTTCTTTCTTTCTTTCTTTCTTTATTCCTTCCTTTTTAAAGATTTTATTTATTTGACAGAGACAGCGAGAGCAGGAGGAGTAGGAAAGGAGAAGCTGGCTTCCTGCTGAGCAGGGAGCCCGATGCAATGCGAGGCTCGATCCCAGGCCCCTAGGATCATGACCTGAGCCAAAGGCAGACACTTAACTACTGAGCCACCCAGGCACCCCTACTTAGGTGTCTCTTAAGTGTTACTGTAAGTGGGGCTTCCTGAGAGGGGCTGGTTCAAGGAATCTGCAAGGTATGAAAGTGGACAGAAAGTGAAATGGGGCCAAAATTACAGAGTTAAAGTAAAGAAAGGAAATGGAATTAGTGATATGGATATGTTATACTGGTCAGCAGAATCATTCATTCCCACACTTGACAAGCATTTACTGAGCACTTTACGTGCCAGGCACTGTGCCAGGTGCCAAAGATGGAGGATGCACATTCCTGCTCTAGAGGAGTTCATACTGTCATAGGGGACCCAAGAGTTTCTCGCATTATACTTTTACAGTTTTAGTGATATGGTCCAAAAAAGAAGACAAAGAGTTACTGAGTCTCAATTTTGGAAGATATTTGTCCTGAAGGGGAGGGTCAGGCGGGATTTGTGTAGGAGTGATGGTAACATGGATATTGACAGATGGGTGTCCTTAGCACAAGTAAAGTGGGAGGGTGGAGGAGAGGAAGCATGGGTAAACAAACACTACGTGTAGAAAGAAGAATAAAAGCAAAAGCACAAGGGTGTGTGGACGTCATTTTTGCCAGAACAGTGGGTCTTGCCAGAAGGTACATCTTAAATATCAGGCCCAGGGATTTAGAATTTGTCTGCGGGGCATGAAGCATGAGCGCAGGTGTATAAGCGAAACAGAGCCAGATTACTAAAACAATGTAGATCAAATGAATTGATCTACATCCTATAAAGGATGGGAGTCAGGACAGTTCCTCAAAGAGTCTGTTAAAATGGTCCAGAAGAGAGGTATTAAATAAGTCACTTGAGAAGTCACTGAGAAAAAGAGGAAATAATAATTTTGGAAAATATAAAAGAGGTGGGGCAGGCCTTGACAACTGGTGATGCAAAAGGAAAGATGATACCTTGGGTTGTAGGGCCATTCACTGAGCTGGGGGTGGAAAGAAAGAAGAGAAGGTTTGTCGGGGAAAAGGGTAGTTCAGGCCATCTCAAGTTTAAGGTGTTTTGTGAACATCCTAGAGTAGAAGACCAGGAAGGAAGTAGTTAAGTGTAAAACTCCAGAATTCCAAAGAGAAATTGGGAACAGCAACTTGAGATTTGATGGTAGTCTGCAGAAAGGGGTAGTTGATGTCAAGGGAGTGTAGGACAGAAGGAATAAAGAATAGGTCAAGAGATATAAAGAGGTTTGACACACAGAAACTGCCCCTTTCTGGTTTTATTCCTTGATCTCTCCTTCTGGTCCAAAGAAGGCTGTTGTGAGGGCAAAGGGAGATAAGGAACACAAGACACTTTGAAGCCTTCCCAGAACAAGACAAGTATTCAGGGAATGTTGTCCTGGAAGATCAACAGAGCTGATTGTTCTAATGAATGGGTCAGCTAAATAAATAATTGTATATTTTCAGTGCAGGATATTAAGCTGTTCTTTAAAATTGTGCTTTTGAAGAATAGTGAAAGGACTTGGGAAAATGCCTTTAATTTAATATTAAGAGAAAAATCAGAATATAAAATAGAAATTTTACTAAGCAAAATATGCAGACATATACACAACACTTGCAGTAAAAAAAATGTTCACAATGGTTATCTCTGGATAATGGGAATAATAGGGATTTGAGCTCCTTAATTAAGAATTTGTTTTCTTAAAGATTTTGTTTATTTATCTGAGAGAGAGAGTGAGTCAGAGAGAGAGAGAGAGAGAGAGAGAGCACAAGCAGGGAGGAGAGGCAGAGGCAGATGGAGGAAGCAGGCTCCCAGCTGAGCAAGGAGCCCAGTGTGAGACTCAATCCCAGGACCCTGTGATCATGACCTTAGTCAAAGGCAGACGCTTAACTGACTGAGCCACCCAGTTGTCCCTCCTCATTAAGAATTTAATTTAAATACTTAAATAAGTTTTTCATAGTATTGTCTGTATTTTTATCGTAAGTAATATTTTATAGTGAGAAAACAATTTCTAAACAAAGGAAATTTGATCAGTAGCCTCAAATCATGTAGGAAGGCTATTGGTCTTGGCATCTGATGGCAAGTTTTAGCACAATAGCAATGGTGGAAGGCTACTTTAAAAAATATTGCAAAATTGGGACGCCTGGGTGGCTCAGTTGGTTAAGCAGCTGCCTTCGGCTCAGGTCATGGTCCCAGCATCCTGGGATCGAGTCCCGCATTGGGCTCCTTGCTCGGCAGGGAGCCTGCTTCTCCCTCTGCCTCTGCCTGCCATTCTGTCTGCCTGTGCTCGCTTTCTCCCCCCTCTCTCTCTGATAAATAAATAAAATCTTTAAAAAATATATGAAAAAGGAAAATTATTTTAAAAATATTGCAAAATTATTTTATTTCTATAAAAAATAGTTACAGAAATAGAACATTACCAACATGGTTGAAGCTTTCTGTGTCCTCCTTTCTAACAACATTTCCTTTCCTTTCCTTCCCATAAGAGGTAGAGATTTTTCAGAATGCTGTGCTTAAAACCACATTGTGGAGACTTAAGTGAGCAGGTGGCGAAAGGATGATGTCAGGGACCCTGGAAGGCTCCTGATTGGGTGGTAAAGTGGAGGAGAACAATAGGAAAATAGCGTGAGGGGAGTGTAGAGTGAAGGGAAGGTTTTTAATTTAGAAGAGAGCAAAAGTGAGCACATTTCTGGCAGAAGTAAAGGAGCCAGGTAGAGATTAAGGATTCAAGAGAAATGGCAAACCAGAAGAGACTCTTCATCTCACCAAACAAGTTGAGGGTTGCTGGGGGTGGGGGGGGGTAGGGAGAGGGTGGCTGGGTTATAGACATGGGAGAGGGTATGTGCTATGGTGTGTGCTATGAAATGTGTAAGGCTGATGATTCACAGACCTGTACCCCTGGGGCAAATAATACATTATATGTTAATTTTTAAAAAAAGAGAGAGAGAGCGAGAAATGGGAAACTGTAACTGAACAATCCACTCTGGAAGAGGAAGGAGTGATTGAAATAGGCACTTTGGGGAGAAATTCAGCTACATCCTTGAATGATCCCTTCTGATCATTAACACAATCCCATTCATTCAATTTGACATGTTTATTTTCCTTGTCCTTCATACACTCCTTCAGGCTAAAATATATGTTACATTAGCATAAACCTTTTTTAAGCAGAAAAACCCCATTAGAAATTTAATAAAAGCAAAGAAATGGTTAAAACTCAACAAAACATTAGCTGAACACACTGAGAGAACATTGATGCAATTCCTTGAAGAATTGAACCCCGTAAAAGAGACAATTTCTTCATTTTTATTTCAAATAGTGCCACAAGCATAAATCAATTTGTGCTCTCATTTTTACATTATTATTGAAAATGACTAAAAAGAGCTACTTGGCTGTTCAAGATGTTACTCTATTTTCCTCAACAAGATTATGCAATAATACCCAAATTTTAACCAACAGAATGAGTTGGGTTATGGAACAAATTATTCATAGAGATAGGACTCGCCTCATAAAAGTAGACTCTCATGAAACAATATGAGCAAGGACTGAGTTTTATTAGTTGCGTCCCCGAATATCTCATTCCCAGTTCTGATGATGGTGAAATACACTGACTCAGCATTTGGTAATATTAGAATGGCTCTATGCTTTTGAAGGCTTTAAAGGATCTGATCTCAAGAATCCATTTACAATATTCAGTTGGCATGGCTACTTATGTATTTCGAAAACATTTATTAAAACTAATTAGCATTAACCTATATTCTTTATTTAAAGGATAAGGTGATCCAAGACATAACATCTGTCTCTATAACTGTATTTGCTTGATATTAAATTGCTTTTGTACATGTTTTAGGCAAAATAATAATAAAGTGTTTTGAATTCAGGTGGTATCTCATCATTTACCACCAAAAATTATTAACCACTTAAACTATTTAGAATTTTCTTTCCTCTAAAAGGCATGGGGACACCTGGTAGTCTCAGTTAGTAGAGTATGTGGCTTTTAATCTTGGGGTCACGAGTTCGAGCCCCATGTTGGGTGCAGTAGAGAATAATTAGTTAATTAATTAATCAAAAATAAAATGAAAATAAAAAACAAAAATTATATTATGGTTCTGTTTCTGAGAGTTATAACATATACATATGTTTAAGTCTCAAAATTTTATGGTAAGAAAAATAAAGACAGACAAGTCTCTAAAATTGTTTTTAAGATGACTCACTTGTCAATTGAACAATATTATTTAAACCTAATTTTCATAGGATTATACACTTACTTTAAAAAACACCCAAATTTTCCTATATAGGAAAATATTATTCTTATCTTCGTGAATATTTTGAACATAGTTCCAAAAGAAAAAACTAAAATTCTTCTCAGTGAACTACCATTGTTCTTGGGTAAGTTATTTGATCCCCGAGCTTAAAGCAGCACCCACAAACAGCTTGCTTATCTATAGCCATCAGCCACGTAGATCATCACATCCATAAAGAAAATTCAGTCATCGTTGACTGTGAAGGACTTCGTGAATGCATATTGATGATTGATAATTTTCAAATTATCAATCATTTTCAAACTCTAGCAAGCATCAGAATCACAAGGATAATTTAACAATACAGATTTCCAGGGGTGCCTGGGTGGCTCAGTGGGTTAAAGTCTCTGCCTTTGGCTCAGGTCATGATCTCAGGGTCCTGGGATCCAGCCCCTCGTCGGGCTCTCTGCTCAGAGGGGAGCCTGCTTCCTCCTCTCTCTCTGCCTGCCTCTCTGCCTACTTGTGATCTCTGTCTGTCAAATAAATAAATAAATAAATCTTTTTTAAAATAAATAAATAAATAAAAATACAGATTACCGGTCACCAAACCTAGAGTTTCTGGTCCCAGTATGTCTGGGGTAAGACCCAAGAATCTATATTTCTAACAAATTCCTGAGTGATGTTAATGCTGCTGGTGTAGGAACCATACTTGGAAAACTAATGTGAACAGTCCTTTCAAATGTACGTACCTGTAAGACACACTAACAGTGACAATGCCACTGATTTTTGCTGATTTCTCATCTACAAGGGCAATCACTTTCCCTCAGTATTTTCTCCTTTCGGATGGGTTCTAACGTTTGTCTCAGCGAGGAGCAATGACATAGGAATTAAGGGGTATCCTAAAGGATTTACAATTTGTTGTAACTATTGTCTCATTCTTTTCCTCTCTGCGGTTGACCCAAGTCCCTGGGGAAAACCAGGTGTGATCTAGCCTCTGATCACACAGCCATCCTAAAATGGAGTAGATTTTTTCCTCTTCTTTATGGACAGAAATATATGTTTGTTAGAAGACTCCAGTGACATTTCCTGCATGGAGATTCTATTGTTCTCTTAATATGAAAGAAGATTGTGGGCTATTAGTAAGCAAAATAAGATGACTTTGAAATCAATGGACCAGGGAGACTTTGTGTTGAATCTGAGCTCTGTGTTAGTTTAATACAGGCAACACAAATCTTTCTAGATATCTTTTATGGAAAAAGATTTAACATGGGGAGCAAGATGCTTGCTAAATCATTTGAAAGAGTTGGAGTATCAGGCATCAGGAAGCCTGATCTAGAAATCTGAAAGCTCTTTCCCAGCACTGTGTCTCAACACCCATGAATCTGGTTATCAGACACTGAAATAGCAAACCTGGACACCTCAACTCCCTTTAGATACAGATCTCCATTACTTTGCTCTTCAAGGAGACAAATGACCTTCACTTCATTTCCGCCTTCCAAAGCTAGGACACGTGCCTCTAATTGATTGAATACAATTTACAGCCAGAATCCAAGCTGTAATTTTTAGATTTCCAGCCTTTGCAGTATAGGAAGATACTCTACGATTAAGGACAAATGCAGAAAAAGCTGAGAAATGTGCTGATATATTTTCATGATGATTATCTACTACCATATAAGAAAGTCTTGATTTATTCTGGTAATGTCCTGTTCTTCCTTCTCCTCCTCCTCTTGCACACACACACACATATACACACATACATGTGAGCACAGCTAGGCATGTATCCACCTTCCTCATTTCTGTAAACAGGCTTCACTATCCTTTAATTCATAAATCCTTGCACTAATTTTTATTCTTTTAATCACAATGTTTTCAAACTGGAAGAAACCCAGATCATCTAGCTCTGCCTCCTTCTTTCCAGATGAACAAGATAAGGCCAAAAGGCATATGACTAGTAAGTGGCTGAGCAAGAAGCCATAACCAATTCTACCGTCCTGGACTTATTTTCCTTCCACAAAATATTCCATTTTGCCACTGAACTGTGCTGATTGTTCTTTTCAGGTCCCTTATTTCCATCTCCTCATCTCTACCTCTCCTGTGACCATCTTAGCTCAGGTCTTTAATATCTCAAACATAGATTTTAAAAGAGACGCTGAGACAGAATTCCTGCATTTCTCCACTCCAACTTACCCTATATTCTGCCACTATCTTCATTCTCTGAAAAATCCTTCACTCTGGCATCCCTTACCTTTTTTTTTTTTTTTTTTTTTTTAAGATTTTTATCTATTTAGGGGATGCCTGGTGGTTCAGTCAGTTAAGTGTCTGCCTTTGGCTCAGATCATGATCCCAGGGTCCTGAGATTGAGTCCCACATCAGGCTCCCTGCTCATCAGGGAGCCTGCTTCTCCCTCTGCCTGCCACTCCCCCTGTTTATGCTCTCTCTCTTTCTCTCTGACAAGTAAATAAATAAAATCCTTAAAAAAAAAAAAAGACTATTTATTTAGGGGCACCTGGGTGGCTCAGTCAGTTAAATGTCTGCCTACTCTTTAGGTCATGATCCCAGGATGCTGGGATTGAGCCCCGTATAGGGCTACTCTGCTCCTTCCCCCTATTCATGCGATTCATGCTCTCTTTCTCAAATAAAGAAATACAATTTCTTTTTTAACTTAAATTAGAGCAAGATGGCAGAGGTGTAGGAGACGTAAATCTCATGGGATCCTGGGAGTTCAGTTAGATAGTTATCAAAACATTCTGAACACCTACAAACTCAATAGGAGATCAAAAAGAAGAGCAGCAATTCTAGGAACAGGAAAGCCACCACTTTCTGGAAGATAGAATGTGCAGAGAAGTGAATCTGTGGCAGTATATGAGAAGAGAGATCACGGTGGGGAGGGGTCGGCTCCCCGCAAGTGGTAGAGCAGCAGAGCACAAAACAGGAACTTTCAGAAGTCGGCTGCACTGAGGGACATTGCTCCAGAGGCTAAGCAGGGGGCGGAGCCCTTGCAGGGACAGTGTGGTCTCCAGACCCGATGGTGTCTTGAGAGTGGCAGAGCTCCCAGGTATTGGAGAGGGGAAGCAGGCTGCCGAGAGGGAGCCGAGGAGTGGCTCTCAGCTCGGGGTTACCTTAAGCCATGATCCAAGGCACAGTTAGGCCAGGGCTTTTAAGCAGGGACACCACAAGTGGCAGATCCAGGGAGACTCACCTTCCTCTTCCAGGAGGATCAGCGCAGAAGCGCGCGTGGCAGGAATCTGCTGTGTTTTAAGACTCCAAACAGGGCCATGTGCCAGAGATAGAAAGGTTTGGTCACAGTCTGGCTGAGCATGCAGTGCGGCCAGAGACCAGGGAGACGGGAGTGACTGACTGCTTTTCTCTGAGGGCGCACTGAGGCGTGGGGGCCCAGAGCTCTCAGCAACTAGGGGTGGGAGTTTGGGAGGCTGCCATTTTCATTCCCATCCTCCAAAGCTATATGGAAAGGGTTTGGGGAATAAAAGCTCCCGAGAGCAAAACAGAGCAGATTATTTAGCCTGGCCCCTGGCAAGCATGGTGCAAGTTTTCGGGCAAAGACATTTGAGAATCACTGCAACAGGTTCCTCCCCCAGAAGATCAGCAGGAACATCCAGCCAAGACCAAGTTCATCAACAAATGAGAACTGGGGAACTCCAGAGGTAGGGGAATGCAACATGGAGAATTCATGGCTTTTCCCCCACGATTCTTTAGTCTTTCAAAGTTAAATTTTTTTTATTTTATTTTTTCTTATTCTATTTTTTTTTAAGATTTTATTTTTTTGACAGAGAGAGAGAGATCATAAGTAAGCAGAGACGCAGGCAGGGAGTGGGGGAGCAGGCTCCCTGCTGAGCAGAGAGCCTGATTTGGGGCTCAACCCCAGGACCCTGAGATCACAACCTGGGCCAAAGGCAGAGGCTCAACCCACTGAGCCGCCCAGGCACCCCTCTTATTCTATTTTTTAAAATTTTCTCTTTCTTATTTTAACCTTTTTAAACTATTTTATCTTATCAATAATTTTTTTTAATTTTTATTTTTAAATTTTCATTGTTATAGTTGTATTCTAACCATTCATTGTATTTAACCTTCAAATAAGGAAATGACAGATGCTAGTGAGGATGTGGAGAAAGGGGACCCTTCCTACACTGTTAGTGGGAATGCAAGCTGGTGTAACCACTCTGGAAAACAGCATGGAGGTTTCTCAAAAAGTTGAAAATAGAGCTACCCTACGACCCAGCAATCGCACTACTGGGTATTTACCCTAAAGATACAAATGTAGTGATCTGAAGGGACACATGCACCCAAATGGTTATAGCAGCAATGTCCACAATAGCCAAACTACGGAAGGAACCTAGATATCCATCAACAGATGAATGGATAAAGAAGAGGTGGTGTATATATACAATGGAATACTATGCAGTCATAAAAAAAACCCAAAATCTTACCATTTGGATGGAACTAGAGGGTATTATGCTGAGCGAAATAAGTCCATCAGAGAAAGACAATTACCATATGATCTCCCTGATATGAGAAATTTGAGAGGCAGGGTGGGGGACCGTGGGGGAAGGGAGGGAAAAACATGAAACAAGATGGGACAGGGGAGGAAGACAAATTATAAAAGACTCTTAATCTCAGGAAACAAACAGGGTTGCTGGGGGGTGGGAAGGAGGGATAGGGTGGCTGGGTTATGGACATTGAGGGGGGTATGCACTATTCTGAGCACTGTGAATTGTGTAAGACTGATGATTCACAGACCTGCACCCCTAAAGCAAATTATACATTATATGTTAATTTTAAAAAATACTTGAAAATACATTTTGCATAGCTGAAGTAAATGGCTAAGAAATTCAAAATATATTTAGCCTCCTTGGTAATAAAATTCTTGCAAAGTGATTAAAATTTTTTAAATTAAAATTTTTAAATTTTTAAAATTAAAAAAATTTAAAGATTTTATTTATTTGAGAGAGGACAGAGATAGTGAAAGAGAGCACAGGTGGGGAGTAGAGGGAAAAGCAGGCTTCCCCAGCAGGGAACCTGATATGGGGCTTGATCCCAGGACCCTGGAATCATGACCTGAGCCTAAGGAAGATGCTTGACCAACTGAACCACCCAGGCACCTCTGGCAGCCCTTACTTTGATTGCTAGAATAGCTAATATTGCTGAGAGGATGAAGTTCAAATTCCTTAGCTTGGCCCACCAGCAGCCAAACCCTCTTATCTTATCCAGTTTCACTCCTCTATGAGAGGATTGGAACCACAGTCACTTAATGAAAGGCCTGCATTTTAAAGTGCCAGGAGGAACCAAGAACAAGAAGTGGTTGAGTATTAGGCCAAAGACATAATTAGGGGTCAGATTTTATTTTCTTTTGCTCAAGTCAAAAAGACCTGCCAATCAATATATATGAGAACTTGGAATAAGGTACAATTTAAGGCCTAAGCAGAGGAATAAGACTGAATATTAACTCAGTAATGATGGAGCACAAAAACACAGGGCTTTGAACCAAAAGACCCAATTTTTATGTAAAATTCTAACATTACTGAAAACACTTTGAAGCCCATTACTTAACCTCTTTGAGATAACTTCCTTATTTCTATAATGGAGACAATGATTGATACCTGGTAGGAGCGTCTTTAAAGGTAAATGAAATAATATGTATGAAATAATTCAGGAGAGTACCTAGCATGTATTATACATTCATTCTTTTTATTATCTTTTCACTCCTTTATTCCTTTATTCTACAAATATTTATCCAGCAGCTATAATGTGCAAGTACTATTCAAAGAGCTTTCCAAATACTGTGCAAGAATACAGTGAGGAACAATATATATGAAATCCTTGGCCTTGTGGAGCTTCCAAACTAGTGGAAGAGACAGACAATAAATAAATGAGCCTAAATAGAATTACAAACAGGGATGTGTGCCATGAAATTAAAGAATAAAGGAGTATAAGAATGACCAGCATATGGGACCAAATTTAAATTGGGTGTGATTAAGAAAGGCTTCTCTCAGGAAATGCCATTAAAACTGAGGCATAAAGGAGAAGAAGTTAAGTAAGTGAAGGATATGATCAATAAATGCCAGTTATTTTCTCTGCCTGCATTGGGACAAAGAGGTGATTCCCTTTAGTTCTCTTCACGTGGCAATATGGAGGTCAAAACCAACCATGCTGGCTATAAAAGCTGAAAGTGGTTGCCTTGAAGGTGAGGAAGAATGCAGAAGGGTCAGGGATGTCTGGAGCTGGTTCATGCTGGCCCACAAAAGCTGATGGTACACATCAGTTCCCACTCTGTGTCCAGTTATGTCACATGGGTCACTTGCAATTGGCTATGGATGGTATATTTACAATGTGGAAATTGGCATATATTATAAATGAAAGGCTTTCTTCCTCTAGACAGGTGGTTATTAAACATTAACCACCATGCCACTGGGAAAGGGACTGTTGTACTATTTGGTATTTTGAACTATGTTCTTTGATAAAGATAAAAATTAAATTTAAGAGAAAATGAAAATTTAAACACTGGATGAAAACATGAGATCATTCTAACTATGAGTATTGTATATTAGCCAAAGGCCAGTCGTGAAAGCAAAACCCATGCTAGGTATTTCAAACAGAGGTATTTAACATAGAGATTTGACACACAGGCACTGAAAGGTTGGAAGTGGGATGCTGAGGTAACCTATAGAAAATACCAGGAATGCTACCACCTCCAGAACTAAGAAAGCAAAAAGGATGAGATGTGTTTCTAGAACCTAAAAGTTCTGTGAAGTTATTAGGATAGGAAAAGGCACCCTCACAGAGCTGGTTTTTGCTCAAATCTCTGAGAAGGGGGCATAACCATGTGGGTACTAGAAAGCAAAGGGAGAACAGGGCTGAACGATAATAGAAGTGGGATTCTGAGGATAGAATGGCAGGTGATAGGACACATGATTGATCGGGTAGGGATGAGGGAGGGTTGGTAGGGCTGCTCTTCCAAAAGCATGCCTGCTGCATAGGCCACTGAGGGGCAGCTGCAGGCTGATTTTGGAAGTACCAAAGGAAGCTGGACGCTATGGCTATACCTGTCCTCTCTTTCTGGAGGCTTGCAAACCTGAGCTGAAAACCAGGAGAGGACCCATTATCCTCTCCTCCTGCCTTCCAACCTCCAGCCAACACCTCCTATCAGTAGAATGTATCTGGAAGATGTCATTTTGGAGTCCTACTCCCAACATCACAGAGCAAACTATAAGTGGGGCTGAGAAAAATAGGCAAACAACTAACAAGGTAGTTGTGTATAATTTCACAATTCACAGTTGAAACTCTATGGGACCATAAGGACTGGTTCCCAGGCAAAAGTGGTTAAGTTACATTTTTGCTATCAGAAGAATCAGAAGAGTTTCATAACTTTCTTGGGAGATAATTCTCCACGGTTCTCTTGCAAATCTGCATGTTTTAGGAGCAGGAGCACTGACAAATTTTTTACCCACTATCTTTTTCAAGACCACGTATATAACAGATAGTTTGGAAGGTAGAGATAGTGTCTCTCTCTGGAAGAGAGGAAAGTTGCTTGCTGTCCAGTAGAACAGAGATACTATTTCCCCCGACTCTTTCCCACCATCCCCCCAAAGCAAATGTTGGAACAGTTGTTTTGCATGAGTCATGAAGGAAAAGATCATGAAAGGCTGGGGTTTTCTAAGCTAGGGTTTCTCAGCTGTGACACAAAGTTACTGCATAGGCATCTACCAGATGTGTTTTACATCACTTTTGTGGAACTTGGGGAGCAAGAAGTTCATGCTGCTTATTGTGTTAGAAGTAATAAGAGTTCTTTGTCTCTGTCCCTGAAATCCCATGTCTTCTGCCAACATCCATGTGGCAGGCTAACCTATTTGCTCATGACCAGGGTAAGATCTCGGATGCTCTATGGTTCTTAGGAGAATCTTCCACCCAATTTGACAGACATTCACTATGCAGATACAGCTTACCCAGCTTTCAAGGACAGGTCCAGTGTACACAGAGGAGCACACTCTGCCCTCACACAAACCCCAATGGAGAGAGAAAGGAGTGTGCTCTTCCACCCCCTCATCAGCTCCTTCATTGCCACTATCCCACAAAACCTTAGCAGAGTGGAGAACGCTGATACAAGTCAGTTACCATGAGGCCATCTGCTGTTAGTCTTCTGAAATATTAACCATCTTCATCTGCCATTGTTTCCTTTCTTACAGTTGTTTTATTTGGGTTTATTCTTTGCTGAACTTTTGGCAGGATGTTGGAAGGAGTAAGCTGTCAGAGGTCTTCGATCTGTCATACATAAACAGATGTCCCTAAACTTTCATTTTGTATCTGAAGTGCCATGTGTGGTTTTTGTTTCTGCACATATCAGTGAACTGTAATCTGCCCTGTCAAAGGATAGATGCTTTATATCATTTTAGGGATGAAAACAGTATTATGCTTTTACCAAAAAAAAAAAAAAAAATCCTTCTTCAGGAACTTTATTGCCTTTAGGTGCAAAAAAAAAAAAAATGCTTTGACTTGTTAGTCAATTAACATGGACATTCAAATAAGCTTCAGGTCTTTTGGATAGGAAGAAAAACCAGAGGTCTCCATTTATGATTCCCAATGATGATTTGTGGTGGATTCCCTCCTAAAGGAAAAGGCTGAGACTGGGATCTGGCAAATCTGACCCACTTCACAATCTTACTTGGAGCTGGCTGATTTTTTCCCCCCAGAGCTGAGGTGTGATCTCTACAAGTCTCTAACTTTCCAGGAAATAAATTATATCGAACACAATAATCTTACTGAAGCTTCATAACCCTGATCCATCCCTTGCAATGAAGAGAGAAAGCACAGCTTCTGCATCTTCTGCCCGTTAAACGAGATTAGTTTACCTTTCCACCAGCTTAAACAAAATAGCAACTCAATGGTCCTCCTAGGACTAACCAAATAAGAAAATAGTGCTCAAATCAATGTTACTGCTAGGCTTAATAGTTTTTTGATTTTTGGTCTAAATTTTATTGCTGTCAGTTGAGTATCTCTTTTTAAGCAATTCTATTTGCCTCTCAATTATGTGCATATGTTTCATGTAATATATCTCCTTGTGGTAGGCGAGTAAGGGGACACCAAGAATGTCATTGGTTGTTTAGTTTTTCTTGCTATTACAATCAATGGTTTCTTTATGATCATTTTGTTAAACTAGACATTTATTAGGTTTTTTATTTGGGGTTCAGTGAATTCAGCAATGCTGGCCACTAATCTGCATGTTCAGTATTTTCCTCCCATCTGATGAGAAAGTTGGTAACAGTGTCTTTTCATCAAGGTGCTTTTAAGGTAATTTTTATGTTTTTGTTTAACATGGCTCAAAGAGCAACCCAAAAAAAATCAAGATACAGATGCTGATTAAAACACATGGCTGTCTGCTTGCCTGCATATTGGCCCAGTGCCTGGAAGGATGGCGCACCAGCAGGTGGGAAGGATTGTGGCTGATACACCTGACATGAGAATGGACTATAATGAAACCCAGGCTGCACTCCAGTGAAAATCAGGGTCTTCGTGTCTTTGACTAAATCACTCCAGATCAAGCCTCTATTATGACAGTAGTAACTAGTGGTTTCAAAATTAAAATCAGGAAGGACTTCAGCATCATTATCATGTTTCCACTTATTGCAGAAAGTTTAGACTTGGGGGATAAAATTGTGAAGAAAAGGAGGAAAGGAAAGCCACTGTGGCAGATTAAGAGCAAAAATGGCTCCAACCCTTTACCATTGTCCTTCACCATATCCCTCTGCAGTGTCCCTGGACTCAGTGGTCAGGGTACTTGCTGGGGCCAAGGGGTTATTACTAAATATGTGTAAGCAGCAGCTTGAAAAGACATGTACTTGTCTTAACCTGCATGCCTGCACTTCTGTCACCACTTTTGAGAAAATGAGTGGACTAGCCTGCTGGTGGATGAGAGGCAAATGCCCAGTCACCTCTGTCACCTGGCAAGTGTAAGCCTACCATCTGACACATCATCAGATGATCCAGACTGATGAGCCAAATAAATGCCAGTTCGTTTTGGCCACCAAGATTTGAGGTGGTACTCTAAGCATTATCATGGTGATTAAGAACTACTACTACCACAATTCAATTCAGCAAATAAATATTCATTGAGTGGCCAATAGGCTCTTTGACGATATAAAGATGAGTAAGGCAGAGTCCCTGACCTCAAAGACAGGTTTGCAAACAAATACCTTAATGTAGGGTAGTGTTAAATTCAAGTGCAGATATCTTGCTAAGAAGGCATTATTCAGTTTCAACGATTAGAAAGAATGCTTAAAATGTGGGAACTTATTGTATTACAAGTGGGTACACACACACATATCACCTGCACAGTAGGGGACATACAATCAAGGAAACCTGCTCAAACTACAATAGCAAAGTGGGGTGTTTACTGGTCTGATGTCTAAGGTTCATAACCTTCACACATCTGTACTTTTGAAGTTGGGGAGAGGTTTTTCTGCCATCTTAAGCCCCAGTCAGAAGGTCAATTATCCTATCAATGGGAAGGAAATAAAATACTACCTGCTTCATCAAGGTTTGTGCAAAACAGTAAATAACTAAGGGAAAGAACACAGGGCGGGCTAGCTGGAGAATAGGGAAGGATCCAGTTAGAAAGATGAGTTGAAGCATCCTTGTCTAGTATCTTTTAACTCGAAGTGCCATTCATTGACCAGCAGTATAGGCTTTACCTGTGAACTCATTAGAAATCCAGATGTCAAACCCTATCCCAGACATACTGAATCAGAATCTTTATTAGAAAAAGGATCCCAGGTGATTTTGATGCAGTTAAAATTTGAGATTAAAGTTTGAGAAGAACTGGTCTAGTCCACATTGCCAGAAATGATCGCCAAGTGGCTTAGGCAAGGACAGAGGTATAGGAGCAAATGAAAGCCTCAGTCTTTTACAGGATACATTTGAATAAATAATATGGAGATAATAAATATCATTTTAAAAATAAAAGAAATGTAATACAAATATTAAGTTGCTATAGCATCAAACAGTAATCAAAGAGACCATTTCAAACGATGCTTTTCAACCTGAGGGATGATATGTAACAGAGGACAGTGAAATCCATTTAAGTCCATTTCTCCACCCTGGCTACACATCAGATGATTCCCCCATGATTGGAGTTTGCTTCTTTAAAATCCCAATGCCCAGGTCCTTCCCCAGATCAATTAAATCACAATCTTCAGTTGGTGGCAACTGAAGGGAGCAGGGACAAAGGATGGACTCAGGCATAAGTATTTTTAAAGCTCCCTAAGTGATCTTAATGTACAGCCAAATTTGAGAACCAGTTTGAGAACGACGGATTCAGGTCACAAGTAGCAATTCTTTTCATAGCTAATGTAGAATATCAATGAGTGGAGTAAAATGGAATAGAATAGAAAAGAAAAGAAAATATCAATGTTTCACATGCAGTCAGGGTATTATTGCAGGACATTTTGTCCCACATATACATGTATATATAAGTGTATGTGCAACGGATTGCATTATAAAATACATTTCTGATTTTGGTTCACTGCCAAGAATTTTTTAAACTACTGTTTTGAAATGAACATTGATCAAGCACATAAGGAAAGATGGAGAAATATTCACAAATGAAGGTCTTAATAAAAAAAGAAAAGTTACATCTCCACAGAAATTCAACAAGACAAGAATAGTTTAGAACACAAAAATTACAACAGACCTTGAATAGACAGAAAACAAGAGGAATCTGGAATGTACTGGACTAACTTAGACTGCTCTTGTCTGTCCTATGTACTCACGCTTAAGCTAAAGACGGTGGCAATGATACATCATGAACTTTCAATAATGAAGGGTCAATAACTCTCAGTTTGTTATATTCATAAAATCCTAACTTAGAGAAAGTGTTTAGTTATCGTTCAAGAGATAGCCAGAGTATGTGGGTAGTGAAAGGACTAAATCATGTAGGGCATACTCCTTATAACAGTGGTTCTCAACTTTGGAGCCCCCTTGAAAATCTGCTAAGAGCAAAGGGGCTTCTCTTATAAAACTGATATATTCAGTTACACAAAATTTTGCATGGAAATAAAGACCCACCCTCAACCCATTCATGGACCACTTTACAGTGGTGGTGCCCAGATTAAGAGCCCCTCTAAGGATGTAGCTTTAAGAATGCTTATTTCTATGTGAGTGTGCTACAAATTATTCAAATATCCATTAATCGATGACAAGTTGATATGGAGAGTTTTCATCTCACAGAATTAATAAAGCAGGGAACAGATTTAGTAAATGAAGACTTGCAGTAATCAAAGGTGAGGTCCCAGGTGTCCAGTTCTAAGGTTCTGCTAGTGGTGCAATACACCTTGCCTGTGCTAGATAGAGCTTTCTCTACTTCCTTTGTGTCCTTTAGCTCTCTCTTTCTGTTTTAATCGTGTGTGTGTGTGTGTGTGTGTGTGTGTTAAAATAGACTTAACAAAAAATTTGCCAACTTATTCTTTTTTAATTGTAATTTTTTTTTAGTAGTGTTAGGTACATTCTCATTGTCATGCAGTCAATCTTCAGAACTCTTTCATTTTGCAAAAGTAAAACTCTATACCCATTAAATGAGAACTCCTCATTGTCTCCTCCCCCATGCCTCCGCCTCTAACAATCAGCATTTCCACTTTCTGTCTCCATAAATTTAACTACCCTAGGCACTTCATGTAAGTGGAATCTTACAGTTTTAGGCTTTTTGCGACTGGCTTACTTCACTTAGCAAAATACTCTCAAGGTTCATCTATGTTGTAGCATGTGTCAGAATTTCCTTCCTCTTTAAGGCTGGATAATATTCCATTGTATGTATATACTACAACTTATTTATCTATTCTGTAGATGAACACTTGGGTTGCCTCCATCTTTTGGCTATTATGAATAATGAGGTTGTTTTAATCTTTTACAAACCGGCTGCAAAGAAATTCACCCATGAGACTAGCCAGAAAGAAACCTAATTTAGGAGTCTGGAGTATCCTAAAATGAAATAAAGCAATTTCTATGAACTGTCATCAAGGAGGAAAGAAAGTGTAAGCCTCAGATTTTAACCTGTCACACAATAACTTGAAGATGAAATGCTCTTCTCTTACAGAGAAAAGCTACCCTTAAAATGTTTCTTTTTTAAAATGTTTCTTTTTTCTTTTCTTTTCTTTTTTTAAAGGTTTTTATTTATTTATTTGTCACAGAAAGAGAGAGAGAATGAGCACAAGCAGGGGGAGCAGCAGGCAGAGGGAGAAGCAGCCCTAGGGAGAAGGATCTTCTCTCCAGAGGGATCAAGGAGCCCAATGAGGGACTTGATCCCAGGACCCTGGGATCATGACCTGAGCCAAAGGCAGATGCTAAATCCACTGAGCCACCCAGGTGACCCTCTATTCTGACTAGAAAAATAATGCCTTTTTTTAAAGTGGGCTCCATGCCCAGCACATGATCAAGAGTCAGACATTCAACTGACCGAATCACCCAGGTGCCCCGAAATAATACGTGATTATAAAAATAATATATATTCACTGTAGAAAATTTGTAAGCTATTAAAAAAAAAGAAGAAAGAAGAATGTCAAAATTGTCTCTGAACTGTCAATTAAGAGATTATCATTGTAAAGATTTTGGTGGATTTCTCCTAGTTTGTCTGCTATCTTATATGAGTGCTATGCAGAATATACATAGCTATAAATAATTTTTTAAAACCAATTGGGATCATACTGCATATAATTTTGTAATTTTGTAATAATCCCTTTTCCATTTACAATACTGCATTGTTGGTATTGTTATGGTATTATTGGTGTTTTTTGCAAGATCTTAAAATTCTTTGTAATGTCTATGTAATACTCAATTTTATGGAATTATTGTTATAACTATTTAATCATTTTAAGTTATTTCCAATTTGCCTATTATAATCTTCTGGTAAACATCTTTCTATAAAATCATTATCTGCATTGTTTATTAATTTCTTTTGGATAGGTAACTGGAAGTAGAATTATTGAGTCCAAGGGTGAGAATTTATATAAATCTCTTGTGTATACCCTAAATTATGGGAGACTTGCAATCAATTTGGCAATAAATATTAAGAAATTTATGTAAATTTACACTTTTGGATCCAACAATTCTACAGTATCATCTTTTATTAGTTTATTTTTGAGACTAAAGAACAATTGCTATTTTTTTCTTTAATTTGCATTTTTTGTAAGCTCTATGGCCCTTTGTATTTCTTCTTAAAAGTCAAAACTATGGACACAGTAAAGAGAGTAATAGTTATAAAGGGAACAATTTTATTCTTGGTATATTATAAGTTTCTATCAGGAATGAGTGTTCACTTTATTAAATAACTTTTTCAACATCTACAGAGATAAAATTTTTTTGTTTGTCCTAATGGTATGATATGTATATATGATTTCCTAATATTAAAGCATCTTTATATTAGAAGTCTAAATACAACTAAAAATGGCAGATTATGATTTTAATATTACCGATTAATTCCATTTATGAACATCTGTCAGTTGTGGGTTTCGATCCTATTACATAAAATTGTGTACTACACTTTTTAGGTTTGGTATCAAAGTTTCATTAGTTTCATAAAATTGATTGAATAATTTTCCAATAAAATTTCCATATCTTTTGCTTATATCCACTTTCTATGAAAGCTAATATATGTTTGCATTTTGCTTCCTTTTTCAAAGAAGTTGCTGATGAATCTATCAAGGTTTCTATTTCTTTCTTTTTTATTAATCTCTGCTTTTAACTTTATCAATTCCATACCTCTATCTTTCCTCAGTTTTTCTGGTTGAGTTGTTTTCCATTTTGTTTTGGGGATTTTTAACATATTACACAAAATTATAACATATTACACAAAAATGCACAAATATATATGATCAAAAGGCAATCATCAGAGTCATTTAATTCCACCTGACTCTTAAAAAAGGAAGAAATAGTTAAATGCAACATTATTCAATGGAGAGTGGAAAAGGCACAACTTCTCTTTTTGGAGCAGAGTCTAACATATATATGGTAAATCAGCTTTAGTAATTAAGTTTTTCAAACTTGATATATACTATCCAAACTATTTTAGAACTCTTTTGGTTGCAAGTGGCAGATTCCACTTGAACATTCTCAGAATAAAGGAAGACTCATTGGCTAGATTGGATGAAGTTCCTGTAATTTGCAGCCAAAAGAGTCCTAAATCCATAATAATGCATTCTAGGAGGATTTCTCCTGTTTGTCCTACACATTACTGGCTTGTTACTTTGCAGTGTCAGTTTTGTCCTTTACTCACTTCTGTGTAGATTTTAATTCTGCTTTTGTACTTGGGATTTTCTTACATTCTTATTTCTCATTTCAATCCTTTTCCTTTCACAGACCTCTTTTATGTCAGTCTTGTCATCTCTGTTCTCTTCACAAGAAGCCATGTTCTTGGGCATCTTTTTTATTATTTCAAGCATATGTTTAGTTAAATTTTAATGTATTTCTTAGACATTTTATTTTTTCAGAACCACGATCTTCCTTTGAATATTAAAAGGTGGGGTTTCTGTACCCAGATGCTACAGTATTTTCTCAGGAGCCCCTAACTTGTATTTTTTCCTTTCTCTTCATGTTGGCATTTGGAATGCACTATTGTTGGAGCCTGGTGTTTTCCAATAGACTGAGTGAATGTCCTTGACTAGTCTTAGACCTAAACCGGAACATCAGATTAATCTGCAAAGCCCCTAAGGTAGTACATTTTAACCAGGGATGGCACCACCACAAGAGGAGAATTTTGAAATATGGGTAGGCATCTTGGTTTGTGGTCAGCAGACAGGTAGAACCATACTCTTGCCAAAGATATCCAGGCTCTAATCTTTGGAATTTTGTAAATGTTACCTTAAATGGCAAAAGGAACAGATGTGACTAAAGTTATGGATGTTGAGATGCAGAGATGAGCTAGGTAGGTATTATCCAGGTAGGCCCATCTAATCATGAATCTTTATAGCAGAGAACTTTTCCACCTTTCCAGACTGTGGTCAGAGAGAAGTAATGGTAGAAAGGTCAGAGGGGTGTTACCTAGGAAGGATACAACTGACTTTGAAGATGGATCAAGAGGACCACTAGCCAAGGAATGTGGGTGACCTCTAGAAACTGGGAGCAGCCTCAGCTGACAATGAACAAAAAAAATGAAGGCCTCTGTTCCACAACCTCAAGGAACTGAGGTCTGTCAACAACCCAAATAAACAGGAAATAGACTCTCCCTTAGAGATTTTAGAGAGACATGTAGCCTGCTGAGATCTTGATTTAGGTTGATGGAATCTGTGTCAAAATTCTGACAAGAAAACGAGAAGATGGTAATTTGTGTTGCTTAAGAGACTAAATCCATTGTGGCAGCCATAGAAGTGAGACAGATAGTCTTAATGACAGGCAGATTCTATTTTCCAAAGATGACACCATATCTCTCTTGAGATATGGTGGGTCATACCCTTGACCTCAAATCTGGGTGGGTTTAGACTCACTATTCGTCAAGAGTTCAGCAGAAATGGTGCTGTGTGCCTTTCAAGGTAAGGCCAACAAACACCATGCCACTTTCCCTTTTCCCCAAAACACTCATCACACTCAGAGCCCTGAATTGCCATGTGTAAGTCTAATTATCTCCAGGTCACCATAGGCAGCGATGAAGACTAACCACAAGAGGCCTTGTGTAGATGCTCTGATGAGCAGCTCCAGGCCTCCAGTCCTCCCAGCCTATATGCCAGATACATGACTGATGGAGATCCAGCCCCCAACCATTCATTTGTCCCCTAGTCTTGGAGTCTTTTCCCCTGAGGCCCAGGTGGGGTGAAGCCTAGAAAAGTCATCCTGATTGTGCCCTGCCCAATTCCTGACCCACAGAATCTGTGAACATAACAAAAACAATTAATTGCTCTATGCCACCATGTTTGGGGTAGTTTGTTGCACAATATTAATAACTGGAATACAGGGGTCATGACTTAAATCAGTGCCCAAGGCCAGGGGAGTTGTCTGTCCCGCACAAAAAAAGAATCATTTCTCCAAAATTAATAGTGTTGCTCTAATACATTAATATATGTCTACCATCTGATGTTGGATTTTTCTCTTGCTTTCAACATTGGTTGGTCTGACACAGCAGTTTGAAATTCTTATTTGAAGAGTGTAACATATGAGCAAGGTCTACTCACCCATCAGGCAGCCTTCTTCATGTTCTTCTCTCTCTACCCCATTTACCCATTTATAGCACTTTTCACTGGGCTAACTAAAAATCCCAATATTTAACCTGTTGCCTTGCCCCTCTTTCTGCCGTGTTGTTTCTGGGAGTTGTTTATGAATGCCTAGAGAGTTAGGTGCTACTGAGATTAGGTGGGGGAAGAGATGGTAGATGACAGAACTCTAGTTCTCACTGGCTCAGTTGGTATTTATGGTCAGCAAAATATGTCCATGTCAGAGTCAAATGCAGATGGGGATAGGGAGGTTACATTTCCCCCTCTGGTTTTTTAAATTCATTTGTTATAGTCTGTGTCAGAGGGAAGAACTCAAGGGAAGTGGTTTAAGAATCTGTCTTCAGTCCATCATCATCGATAAAACAGTTTGAAAATTCCACCTGGACTTTAGCAACTGTCCCTACCTCAATTTAAGTCCACAGTGCCATCGCCTGTCTTTCCTCTTCTCTGTATCATTGTGGCCATTTTAACAGGAAAATGTAAGGCAGCCTGTGAGACATCTCTAGAAAGTCTCTTTGTGAGCCCAAATTGTAGACATGTTCTTAAAGGCTTTTGCCCTAGGAATATACCTCTCAATATTTTAACATAAGATATAGAAGTTAAATCAGAGAATAGTCTGATATATGGAATTTAGCTCTTCTCCAGCTTTTCAGGAATACATCTGTTCATGTCTTAAGGCATACATAAATGAATTGATAATTGGATATCAGGAGTTGGCTGCATATGTGACACTTATTATGACACTACAGAATTTGGAAGGAATAGCATTATATTGGAAGGAATAGCATTATGTTCTTTAAGTATTTTTGATAGAATAGTGTTTCAACTTCTGGTGTGTCTATGTAATTTAAATTGAATTTGATATCTAATTAATTAATTAAAGGTAGTATAACATCTAATGTCCTTCAGATAAGCCAAGCGAAATGGCAAGCTGCAGATGATTCCATATTAATCCATTTTAACTGTATAAGTAAATGATAGTCGAGAACGGTTGATCTTTGGAGGGTCTGCAAGTTAAAAAGTAAACAGAAACATAATATGTCAGTTTGCCAGGTTCCTGAGGCCGACTCATTTGTGAGGAAATAGATCCCAACAAAGAACCATCAGTTAAAGAAAACTACTGAAATTTGAAACAAAAACACAGGAATAAAATATTGGCACTATCCATAATACATCTAAGAAAATGTGTTTCTTTTTATTTGGATTACAATATTGCAGCCTTTTTGAATGAAAATTACTTTATTCAACCACCTATTAAACATTCAGTTGTATTATGCTTTACATTACTTGAGGCTTCATCCATAAGATAAAATTCCCAAAGTAATTTTTCTAACTGAACCCATAACTCTTTCATCACCCTCATCCCTGAATATGCATGATTTCCCATTACTGTTTATAGTTAAGACTTCTGTCTTTACAGTATATGGGCACAAAAAGCTATGTTATATTTGCCATGGGAACTATAATTTTTAAGGTCCTTGTGCTTGTAAAATCTTTACCTTTATTATATTACCATAATGTAGATTTTGTATTTTATAGAGGATTACATATCAAGGGAGGATGGTGTTGTACCAATGTATAGTCAGAATTGTTAGTTACGTGATGGTGTGTCTTGTTCTTTTGAAGCATCAGTTAGGGAGCGCAATACAGTGTCACAAGAAACTTGACCAGCTTTGAAGGTTGCTACCTTGTGCTTGCCTTTGCTCATTACTCTCCGTTTTTTAGTCTATCTTTATATTGGAATTACTCACCATGTTCTGTCATGGGACTTTGTATTGCCTCCCACTAAAGTAAGCACTTGAGTAAGCACATCATATTGACATTGAACTTAGCCGTATGACTCGCTTTAACTAATAGAACAAGAGCAGAAGTAATATAATAGCGTGTCACTTTTGAGCAAAAGTCTTAAGAATTCTTTAACGTTTCTACTTGCTTCACTTTTACTTCTGTCATCTGCCGTGAGAAGAACACGAACATCCCCTATGTAGCTTTGGTCCCAGAATGAAGAAGACATGTGGAATAGACCTGAACCCAGCCCAAAGCCTGGAGTCCAGCCTAGCTCAGTTTGGCACAGCCAACCCCAAATGAGATTATGTGAGCCACAGCCAACTTGCAATCCCTGAACGAGAAAAATAAATGCTTCTGTAAGTTACTGAGATATTGGAGTTGTTTGTTATGCACCGTTATTGTAACAATAGCTAATTAATACTTCTCCTGTTATCGATGGTTCTTGTGCATTTGCTGCCTTGTATGCAGGCTTAGTCCTTTTGGCTGGCGATTCAAATGGCTGGAATATCTAGAGCATGCCAAGGACTATATGAGATATTTCTGCTCTGAATTCCCAAGCTAGCAGAGAGATGTTGCATACCTTCAATTTTCATATTTCAGTCACCAGTTTAAAGGACCTCTAGATGGGCATTCATTCATCCTTACAAAATGGTCTGGTGATTTTGGGGTTCAACTCATCCATTTGAATTGTAGAGATCTCTGTGTAAGACTGTCTGCCTTCTTACATTCATGTGTCTGGAGCAGTAATGTATTTGGGCAAACCCCTGGACATTCTCATGAATTAGCATGTGAACCCAAGAAGTTTCTTCATTTGAGTGGGCTAAGTACTTACATCTTTTTTTTTTTAAAGACAGAAATAAAGACCATTTATTTTAATAAATGTCTATTTTAATGTTTTTCACAATAGAATAAATGCTTCTCTTGATGGCTGCAGATACGTAAGGCTGTTTGGTAGTATCCAGAACCACCACAGGAATGGCTGTTTTCCTGATTGGTGTGTAGTCTTCAGTAATTATGAGGAATTACTTGTCTCGAACTGCTGTCAAACCAGCAGGACTGCATTTATGCATCCATCATTTTCAGGATTGTTGGTAACCTGGGCATATTTTCCCCAAATAAATTTGCCTCCTTGTGTCACAAGGCCCAACTTGCTCATGTTCACCTCAATTACAGTACCTTTGGTAATAACACCCAAGTTGTATATAGTGGGGATGAAGGATTTTTTTTTTACACCAAGTATTGGCAGGCAAAAGGTGCTTTTCAATTCAGGTTGTGTTACATGGGCCTTTTTGAAACGTAAGCCCATTGGCCTAATGAATCTTTCATATTTAGGTGGTTTTCGAGTAAAGCCATCTCCAACAAAGTAGACTTTAGTGACCATTCTTTTCCATGCTTTCTTCTTTCTCTTTCCTGTTCGAATAACTTTTTTAATACTTCTGTTTCTCCCTGGGCTCGAACTTTGGGTAAAGGAACTCCCCATTTTCCCGCTTTCTCTTTTCGTTTTTGTTTAATCATATTAAATCATATTAGAAAGTACTTTAGCTCAAGACTGTTCCTCCCTGTCCAGTAGATATGCAGGTACTGCTCCTTGTGGAGTTTTTTCATCATTCTTTTGTTTAGTGTTTCTCTTTTCATGCATGTTGATAGTCTTTTTCATCTGTATTTTCTCAGCATGGCGCTGTTTATGGTAGAGCTTAGCTTTCAGACCAATCATCTTTTTTGCCTTCTTTGAACGTTCATGAGCCTCTCGACCTCCTTTATTTCTCTTTTTCTCATGGTAATCCAAACGATAGCCATAGCGCTTCCGGTGTAACTCAATATATTCATTTTGTGGCATGGTGACGGCTGCAGAGCTGTGGGGTGCAGCTGTTGGGGCGCAAAGAAGATCTCAGTTTTCGGGTCTCCCAGACCCACGACCTAACTCCACGCCAGTACTTACATCTTATTTGTGTGCTGAATAGACTCTAGAATAGTCCCCAGTGATACTGAAGCGGAGAATCTAGGTAAACCATGTACCAATTTAGGACCTGCAGAAACTGGAGATTATAAATGTATGTTGTTCCAAACAGCTACATTTGTGGTAGTTTGTTACACTGCAATAGAGAAATAAAATACTATTCAATCGTGTAGCAAGTTGATGATTTCCATAATGTGATACATATTTACTTTTATTCATATCAAACATTTATTGAATACCTACCAGATGCTAAGCCCTTCTTAAAATACCGCAGATATGGAGATGATACTGTTTACCCCTGAGGAACTCACAGTCCAGGAAGCGTCAGACATTCACGCAGCTGGTCATAACGCAATGGGACAAACATTATAACAAGGATATGAACTAAATGGTATAAGCCATGTTGCTTATTTACACTTTTCTTGGCACAACATTGTAAGCCTGCACCTGGAAAAAATGTGAGGGTCTCATATGGAATACAGACACAATAAAATCACTGTTGAAAGGTGTTTACTAAGGAACCATCTGTACACACCTGACCAAGAAGAAGTAATCCAATGGAAATAAATGCTCTCACAGAGAACAAAAGCTTCAAAGAAATGGCTTCACATAATTGTGATCATGACTCCTTTGTCCTTCTACAGAACTGTTGAAAATCAACACTGATTATCTCCCTCTTACAAGTTCTTTCTCTTTATAGGATAATGTTTTGAGATATAGTGCTTCAGAATAATAAAGCTAAGACATTACTTTTACTGCATTGCCATTTAGGCATATTTGTGGGTATATCATAGAAGTTTGGGCAGTACAACAAAAATAGCTCTGTCTTTTTGATGTCCAAATTAAAGGCCAGAATTTGCCAATTTTGCATGCAAACCATGAATCCCAATCATTATTGCTATATCTAGAACAATTTGCTCTTTCTTCAGACTGCAGATGTACTTTTCTGATAAAGACTTTTCTAACTGAGACTCCAAGATATAAAATAATATAAAACAATACATACTTTTTAATTGAATGGTTACCAGATGCTTAAATACCTTACTTAATAGTGGGTTATCTCAATTAATGTTCACACCAGCCTGATGAAGTAAAGGTTATTATTTTCCCCATCCATCTCACAGATGAAACTGAAGCCACAGAGTTTAGATAACTTGCTTGAGATTATACCTTTAATTAGTAATAGAACTTGGGATTTGAAGTTGTTCTAGTCCTGATTCTGTGCACTTAACCTCTATCCTGTTTTCTAATGACTCTGACAGTTCCAAGATCTTTACAGGTAACTTTGAGCACGATGTGCTGGTGAAACGAAATAGCGTAATGATGCAAATATGGGCCTTGCAGTGTCAAAGCATATGATATTCTTCATATATCCATAAATATTGACATTGAGTCTTCTAAGAGTAAGTGAATTTATCTGTTCTAAAAAACTAATCTAGACATTCTTTGGTGAGATTCTTCATATATCAACTTAGAATATAATACCTTATATATTATATCAGGGAGGGTAAAGGGTATGAGGCTCAAAAAAAAGATAAGAAACCTCAGTGGTTTAAATAAAGTAGAAATTTATTTCTCTATACTTTAAAGGTGTAGTGGGGCAGTTCAGTTTTGGGATACAGCTTTCCACGAAGCAATTTAGGGGCCTGGTTTCCTTCCATCTTGTTGCTCTGCCAGCTTCTATACTCTGCCATGTCTGTGTTCCAGGTGGCAGGAATAAAAAAGAGGCAGTAAAGAGCAAGCAATTTCCTTTTAAGCAAGTAATGTGGAAAAGGTACACATTGCAACTTCTTACACTTCATAGATGAAAACAAAGTCACATGGCCATACCCAGTCACAGGCAGAATGGGAAATGTAGTCTCCAGACAGAGGGCTCTGTGCCCAGTTAAAAGTCAATTCCAATGGGAAAAAAAAGAGAGAGAGAGAGAAATAAATTTGGAGGGGAAAAGGAGCCAGCTGTCTATTACACACAGGTAGGCAATACTACATATAAATCAATTACTGGTTTTAACATTTTTTTCTTTTTTTGAGGGGAGTAGGCTCTCTGTAGAATAATGTCATTTTTGTTATTTCATGACTGGGATGAGAGTTAAAATGACTTTAAAGCCTAATATCACTAATCAGCTGGTTGAGCACTTACTGATACCTACTCTTTAATTACATGGTTAGTAAATGGATAATTATTCTATATTAGGTAAGAGCATTTTGAAATTATGTAACTAACAGAAGGAATGTAGTGAACATGTGTTGTTTTGTCTGCCAAAATTTGTCCCCATCTGAAAAATAGCCATGAACTTTCTTTAGAAAATTATCCCCCTCCTTGTGGTTGTCAGCTGGGGAGGAGTGAACCTTATAAATGCTTTCTAAGCAAAACTACCATAAGTAGTTTTTCTCTGCATTCAACTGCTCAGGCTCTTTAAAAAAAAAAAAAAAAAGATTTTATTTATTTATTTGAGATAGAGCGATATAGAGGGAGCATGAGCAGAGGCAAAGGTAGGAGGAGAAGTATGGGAGGGGGAAGGGGAGTGAGGGGGAGAAACAGACTTCCCGCTGAGCAGGGAGCCCAACCTAGGGCTCTACCCCAGGACCCCAGAATCAGTACCTGAGGAGTCGAAGGCAGATGTTTAACCATCTGAGCCATCCAGGCACACCTACGACTACTCAGACTCTTTATTACCACGGTGTAGATTCAGTCCCATGACCCCAGCCCTGGAGTCCCAGTAACATGATCTCTGTCTTGTGTCTCTTCAGCTGGGGATAATATAGTTCCCTTCAGCTGTTGCTAATCTCAGGGCAACCTCCCCATTGCTTGTTTGGGCCTCATCTGCATAACTCATTCCCTGTATTAGATTCCCTCTGTTATAAATAATTAAAATGGTTTCTAGGCTCCTGGTCAGACATTGACTGATGAAATGGCCTACTTCATGGGGCTGTTCCAGTTCTAGCCACACTCCTTCTAGCCATGTTCCTTTAATCTCAATTCTCAATTATCCCAGAAAAAAGAAACCTTTGTTTCAGGTTCTTGATTAAGGATGGAGTTGGGGAAAGGGAGAGGTGATTGAGCCTTGTGGGAGATATTATTATGCAGTAGAACAAACAGTTCCCAAACTGTCTGTTACAGAAACACAGGATGGGGAGGGGAGGGGCCAAATAGCCCTTGTTATCTCACAAAACTTTTAGTAACTTTCATTATTAGCCTCACAATCTTTATTATAATCTTAATTATCTTTACAATCAAAATAACTCAAAGTACTTATTTTCTTAGGAGTGAAAGGTTTTAGCTTATTGTTATCCCTAGCTGAGGTTAGCTGCACTTAATGGATGAGATGAAAAGATTTTCAAAACCCCAAACACAAAATAATTAAAGAATTTAGATTTTTTGAAATGAATCATAATTGTACCCTGTAGCTCTAGTCTGAGGATGGGCCAGAGGAAGTCCCAGAATGGGGGTAGGTTTCAATTTTTGTCCTCACAGATGCAGACACCGTGATGGGATTGGATGCACGTAAGTGTTACCAAGAAAGTATCAGTGAAGGATAAAGGGAAGGAAGTAGAAGCTGGACTAGGGAGAGACCAGACAACAATGCAGTCCTAAAAGCTAAAGGGAAAGGAAGTAAGATTGACCAAGAAGATCTTAAGACTTCGAGGAGTTATAAGAAAGTGTTGACCAGGCCAGTGGGGAATCTTTAAGCCAAACCTGCCCATTAGAGGGATCCTGCATCCCTCAACAATGGGCCTGCACTAATGCCCCTGCTGTGCTCAGTCACTGACTAGGAGGAGCCCAGGAGAAATATGATCTCAGCATAAACACAATTGTGGGTCTGGCAAACAACAGCTGAGGCTAAAAGTCAGCTGTGCTCCTTAGAGCAGGAAATCTGAGCAGATATTTCCTTGGATGCTCTACCACCGTGTACTCCAGGGAGGAGATGATTCCAAATGCCAGCTCACACAGCCCATGTTTACCATACCTTCTCACCACCACATCGCAGAATGTACATCATGTTATTATGTTATTCTAGGTCCCTATGGCAATTTCAGGATCTGAATGTGGCCTATTTACTTAGATGTGTTGAGTGGAGTTGAGGGAAAGGGGTATGTGGGTGTTGCCTTGGCCAAAAGGGTCCCGGCTGAGTGTCCCCAGAGGCAGAGGCCTAGGAGAGGACTTCTACCTTTCCAGGAGAACATCTGCATTTGTCTGTGTGTGTGTGTACTTCACGCTCTGTCATGCCCAGATACAGAGAATGCACATAGATGCCAAGGAAGAGAACCAAGTTGTAGCAAATTTAAGTGTCTTAATTGCTATTTTTCTAAGAATGCTGATGTTAATTCAAATTTAATGTTTCTACCTTAAAATGTGAATTGTATTATAAGTAGCATAACTCAAAATGAATTTTCATACAATGTTTATGTTTTATGGAGTTATTAATCATCAGCTTTATTATTTTAGTTTCTTTTTCCTAGATTAGATTATAGGCCAGTCTCAGCCCTGTCAGGGTACTCTGTAGCATTTAGGGACTAACAGACCCCTCAGGTTTTCTTTTGTAGATTAAGGATGTGAGAAGTTGAGAGAAGCTGAATCCCTAGAGCTACTGTTGTGGCCTAACGGATGGGGCTATTCTGTGCTTCTCCAAAAGGCCACCTGGGCCTCCTAGCCTGAAACCACCCAAAATAGGTGATGGAAGATGACTGGGCTGGTTTTCCACATCTCTTCAGTCCCTGCCCCACAATAAACCTCTAAGGTAATCTGGGTACATGTATGACACTTCCTTGCAACATGGAAAAACCTGACTAATTCTCAGTACTCAGTAATTCAGGAGAGTGATGAAGAGGATCTGAGGTGAGATGCACATGAAGCTGGAGAAAAAAAGCCCATTACCTGGTGACTGAATGTGGTAGGATAAAGAGGAGTCAGGAGAAGCTCCCAGGTTGTCTGTTTGGAGTCTCAGGGGGATGAATGCACTACCAGCAAAAGACAGAGGCAGGTTTGGAGATTTGCAAAACTCAGTTTGAGCAGGTTGGGTTTGAGTTGCCTGTGAGGACACTTGGAACACATCTCTAGCAGACAGGTGGATACTCTGGTTACTTATTGCTAACTATCTACCTACCACGAAACTGGTTTAACATGACACTTTTATTTATTTGTCCATAATTCTACAATTTGGGCATGGTGGAGAATAGCTCATCTCTGTTCCATGTGGCATCAGCTGGGGCAATTTGATGGGGCTGGAGAATCCACTTCTAAGATGGCTCACTCACTCACATGTGTGGTAGGTTGTGTTATGTCCAAAGGGAGCACTGGGGTGATTAGCCCAGGTCCTCAAGTTTTCCTCTATTTGGCCTCTTGAAATGGCTAGGTGAGACTTCTGACAGCACGGCAGTCTTGAAGTAGTTAGATTTCTTTCATGGTTCTTCTTCCAAAGGGCAAAAACAGAAGCTGTTGTCAAAAATAAAACTGAACAAACAAGGAAATAGATTTTATGCAGACTATTGCAGTGGAGAGAGTACCCAGATTTGAAAATCAGAGAGTCTTAGCAGGGCTTTGCCTTGTACTTTTATAGGCAGCAGGTTATCAGTGGGACAGGTTATCAGTGGGATGACTTATAGTTGTAAGATAGGGAAACCGAAGGAACCCCATGAAAGATGGCTTTATTGCTGCCTCTTTTCTTACTAAGACCTACATCCCCACCCTACACATGCCTTATAGTACAGATAATGTACATCTTCCTTGCAAAGGTCAAGGAGTTAATGATTTTTTGGAGACTTCCAGCACAATAGATAACATCTAAGGAGTGACCAGGTGGGGGCTTCATGAACATTTTCCCCAAATCCCTGGCTCCAGGGCGTAAATGACTTATGGAAAACACTTAAACACTCATCTTTGTTCCTGGATGTCTGAGAAGACATGTGCACAAGACCACAGTCCTCAATAAAAACAACAAACAGACCCCAACTAAAGCATCTCCCAGATGCTCTGTCTGCACTCTATGTCTTCAAAAAACTCTCCTCTTGGCTTGCATTTGATTTCTATCCTGTGCAAAGACAAAGACCTTCTTGGCTAGTCTTGTGGGAACCCCTCTGGGTCCTTGGACCCCTCAGCCTGCATCAGCTGGAATTGTTTTGTAATCAGGAGATGTCTTAGTCAGCCAGGGCATGTTTGTCTGTGTCTAGGAAATTTCAAGGCAACAAACAGTTCTAATCTCAGCTAATCATCCATGAGACAAAGGGTGTTGAAGGGTTTGTGCCTAACCTTGTCAACAGGTTCAAGCAAAAAGGAAAAGATCTGTTTTTGGTCTTGTCACAGGTAAGCAAGGAGTCATCTGCCAGTCTTTTGAGAAAGAGTGGACAGAGTCCCATCTAAGTCATACCGAGAAGGGTGGTTCTTTGTGGTAAGCCGTTTCCCAGAACACAAACAGGTGGGGGGTTTCTTAATCATTTCTGTTTTCCATGAGTACAGGTTCCAGAAAATTTCAGTGTTGTCACTGCAAAGACTTCTTATGGCGTCAGCCTGGAACTGGCAGTCATTTTGCCACATTCTATTGTTTAAAGCAGTGACAGGTCCAGCCTAGATTCAAGGGGAGAGTATTACACAAGCACATGGATATTGGGGTTTATCATAGGCCTCCAAAATATAGTCTCTCATAGAGTCTGAACCTTGGACTGGATGTATTTAGAATGGGGTGCTACTAGCATATCCTGGGTGGTAGCTGCCACTATCAGGTGGGATCACTGTTTGCATCTATATTGGTAAATGTAGAAAAAAGTCCATCAACATTTCAGACCTATCAGATTGGAGGCTTGAGGGCTGTGATTTTCCTAGTTTCTCAGAAGCCCTTGTAAATACTGTTTCTTGCTTAGCATTTATCCCAACATTTTCTGGAATTTTGTTGCTAGTTATTGTTCCTAAACAGAATCTAGGTATTCACCCCATTTAATGGTAACAATGACAGGACTTAGCCAGAAATGATATTTAGTAAGTTTTTACATTTTAATTATTTGCCCTGATTAGACTTGGCGAGAGGCATTAAGTTGACCTGTCTAGCTCCTGCAACAAAGAGGGCCAACAGAAATCGAGGGAATCCCTGTGCAAAGGGAAGGATTTTGAACAAAGGTCTCCCACACAGGGACCCTCCACGGAGGCTAGCTAACCTTTGAAAATTTGACCTTTTTCTTTCTTGGTTCCCTTCTTCTGGACTCAACACTATCAATTTGTTTTGGAGCTCTTTGTGAAGATAGGCCAATAAAAGACCATAAATCTTTTTTACTAGGTGAAGCATTTACCACTCTAATTGGCATTCCCATTTAAAGGCTTTCATTTTCGAGAAACAAACACCAGCATTCCATATGCTAAGGTTAAAGGAAATCTTAAATCATAAGTAGAGGTGGAGGACAAAGACCTAGAGTTTAGGCATTGCCTGTGTTCTGACAGTCATCCGAATTTTACTGAGATACCACAATGCTGAAGACACATACTGTCCTAGGTTTTTCGAGTAGAGATAAAATCTGAGCCTAGTATTGCGGATTTGTGAAACAAAACAAAACTTATATGGGTTATAACAAAGTAGATCTGCATAAAATGTTAATGACTTCCCCAAAGTAGAGTAGAGTATGTTTCAGAGTAAGTTACAGGCTGGGTCCTGAAGCATGAATAGGAGTCTACTCAGCTGTAAAAAAACGCCCAGCAGGCCATTTTCACGCAACTAGGAAATGTAAATTATGAGGTAGGAGGGCCAGCCTATTAGGAGTTTCTCAGGGGCTGACATCTCTCTTACTCTCAGTCCCACCCTGGGGAGGTGGTGGTGGGTGTGAGTGGTGAAGTCTCGGTACCAGGTTCCTAAGGCTACAGCTGCGCGCAGGTTGGGGCGCAAGAGACAGGACAAGGAGAAAGTTTGGGAGGGGGGGGGGTGGAACAAGCCCTCCCGCGCATGCGTACTGGTAGCCGGCCGGCTCCGCAGAGGGTTTGGCCTGCGGCTCACTCCCCACGTCGTGCCTCGCATGGTCCCATAGACTGGGCTCCGAGAGCGAGCGCGTTGCGCGCCCGCGCAGCCTCCAGGCCGGGTGGGCGCCTGCGCACCAGCGTCCTGGGCGCTTGAGCCGCGGGGTTATTAGAGGTGGAGCGCGGCGAGGGCGCGCGGCAGGAGGCGGCCGCCGTTACGCGAGCGTGGTCACGTGGTCGCTGGTCACCGCCGCCGCCGCCCCCTCCCGCCCTGTTCTCTTTCTGGTCGGGCCGGGCCCGGCTGGTTCCGCGAGCGCCCGGCAGAGACTGAGGGAGAGAGAGAGAAAGAGGAGGGGAGGAGGAGGAGGATTCAGGGAGTAGGAGCTGGGGAGCCTTTCTGCGCCACAGGTAAAACGAGATGATGATGATGATGATAATCGTAAAAAAAGCTGAGCCCCCTGAGCGCCTCCGCCTCCCTCCAGTGCAGCCCCACATGCAGTCGCTCCCGCCCCGGCCTCCCCCTCTGCCTCTCAGGACCATTCCCGCCTTTCCCAGCGCCGCTGCTGCAGCTGCCGCCGTCTCACGGGAGGGCCTGAGGGTGCTGCTGCTGTCGCCGCGAGCGGGTAGCCGCACCGCCCCCGTTTGTGCGCTTCCCGGGTCGGCGTGGGGGTTGGGTGGTGGGAGGGCGGCTCCTCTGGCTCCAGGGCAGGTGGGGCGAGGGGGCTGCTTCCCCCAGTCTGCCTGCCTTCCCTGCCTCGGGAGGTTGGGGTCTGGTTGCAAAGCCAACTGCTGCAAGTGGTCAGAGCCTGGTGGTTGGATTGTGGCTCAACTTCCTACTTGGTAAATTTCCCGTTCCTATCAGCCCTGGGCGGCATGCTTCCTTCCTAGGCCGGAAGCGAAGCGGGCCCGGAATCCCCAAACCTTTCAAAATGCAGCTTTTAGCTAGAGAAGCCTTTCGTCTTTGCGGAGAGCAACTGTACCCTGTGTCAGTACGACTTAAGTTTATTCACCTGTAAGAACACGCAAGTTGAGGCCTTTAAGGATATAAGAAAAACTTTGTGAAAGTTGATCCCTCCTTCCCCTCCTTTTCCTGGAAAAGCGAACACAGACCTCCTAAACAATTTTTGGTTCTACAAATGACCTAGAGTTCGTTCAATACCTATTAACTAGTTTTAGTTTCAGGAATATTATTTAACTTAAAGATCACATCCTTCAGATTTTTTTTCTGAATAATTTTTGGGAATGAGTTCTATTTGTCAACTCCGAATTGGACTAAATCCCGAAATTGTAGCATACAGGTTGCACGGCTTTGGGCCCGATTGCGCAGGGATTTCTAGAACCGGTCATTATTTGTACTTTGTACAACAGAATATAGTACAAAGAAACTGTATATTATTAGTGCGGTGTTGCACAAAATACTGACTTAAAGCAGGTAGTAGTAAATGTAGGCATTATTGAAAACAAAACTTTGATCACTCACATTCATTTGTATGCTAGTCATTTCTCTAAATGAGCTTTTCTGATTCCACGTCTTGGAATTTTCATAATATCTCTAAATTCAGATGTAAACTTGAGCATTTTAAATTTTTACAACTATCTGCAGTAGAGTCAAACAAGTGCTACTCCGACTTTAATATGCATCGAATCCCTTGGGGCTATCCTTTAAAACGCAAATTATGATTTAGTAGGTCTGTGATGTATCTTGATATTCTGCGTTTCTTATAAGCTCTTAGGTGGTGCTGGACAAGGAACAATTCTTGAGTAGCATGCGTCAGTGATTAAGTGCTTTAATTCATCCTGAGTGTAGAGGTGGTTTGAGAGAAAGCAACAGGCAGGATGACCTGAGAAAGTTCCTCTTAGGGCGCTCCTTTATGAAAGGTGAGCAGGCTATGTTGGGATTCCGGAGTGAGTTGCCCAACCTGGAGAAGTGAGGATGCCGCTTGTGCATGCTGTGGTGCATATATCACCTGGACTGTGAATTTTCTGTGGAAGCCTGGTGTATTTCTAGCTGAAGGACTCAGCTATGGGTAGTTGGGTTTTATCAACTTATGGACTATGAGTCCCGTGTCTCTTTGTTGGGATAAAATTTTCTTTTATTAGTGAAAGTATTGAGTGTTTGCTTTTTCTCTCAGTTGAGCAATGCATTCCTGAGCCTTGGAAACAAACTTGTAAAGAATTTAGGGTCTCCACCTGCTGAGATTATCCTAAATGGATTCAGATTTTTTTCCCCTAATCTAATCAAGAAAATGTAAATTGGGAAGTTGAAAGTGTCATATTTAATCTCATACTTTATGTCTATAAAAATCGTTGTACCTAACTTTTAAAAAACTTTATTGAAATGTAACAGCAATTGCTTTTAGCACCGTGATTTTTATAGTTTTCATTCTAGTCCTTACTTTGCCATTGTTTCTTCATGTTCTTAAATATTTATGACTGTGCTTTTGAAGCACGAAGTGCCAGACACTGTTCTAAGCACTTTATGTATTTTAACTGGATGCTTACAACAGTCTTTAAGGAAATTGAAGCAGAGAGAGGATAAAAATCCTATGCTAACACAGAGCTGGGGCTCTGGCTGGCTGACTCTACAGTCCCTACTTTAATAAATCTTCTGAATGTAGCTTTTATGGAAGAAAATAAATTAAAGATACTTTTCAAAATTCCCTTTTCCTAGTATTGTTGAAAATTATGAGATTTTCTTTCATTTTAAAATCCAGACTTCTCATTTTTTAAAAAATTTCCCCCATCATATAATGAAAACTTGCCTCAATGCTTGTAATCTTTCCTGAAAAAGATACTGAAATTTGCAAAGCTTTATTTGTTTGCACCTGTGTGCCAGGCCAGTCTCTTTCAACTCTGTAAGTCACTGTTAAATGTAAAAGTAGTGTCTGTTTCCTTTTGACTCTGCAAGTTTTTGATCTTCATTTTTGCCTATGCTTCTCTTCCACCTTCCACCCCTTTTCCCCCTCTATGCATACATAGTAGACTTATCTTGTATTTGTTATCCTAATATTTAGGATTTTTTGCCGGGGGGATTGATGGGTCACTGACTTTTTTTATTTGACCAGTAAGGATGATAACAATCTAAGCATGAGTTACCGTTATCATATTTTAACAATGGGAAAGTCATAAGGACAACTTCAGTGTTCTTTTGTCTCTAACCGCTGAAAGCTTTGTCCTGTATCAGCACCAGCCTGAGGAGTGGTGCTTGTACGCTTGGTCTAAGACATTTCTCTTAACATGGACAGATGATTAGAATGGCAGTTGTGTGTGTACTCGAACTACAGAAGTGAGATTTTGTGGCTGTGGGTAGTTGTGGGAGGAGGAAGTGAGAGGAGAAAGCCTATGGGCTGATTCTAGTAGCATTGATTCTTCATTAACTGGGATAATAATTTGGGAAGCAAGTCAGTATAACAACAAATCCCTGTTGTAAAGGTTTTCTCGAAGTTCATACTCTGTTGTGATGTCTGTTGTAATGTTATGCTGGTCAGTCACTTAGTCTCATAGTGCCTCAGTTTTCTCAACTTTAAAGTGAGGATGATAATAATAAGTACCTCAGAAAATTGTTTTGAGGATTAAATGAATATATTTGTGTGTGTGTATGTATGTGTGTATATATGTATATATTGTATATATACTTATATAATGCTTGGTGTCTGTCCCATAGGTAATGCTATCATGGAAGTGTTAGATACTGTGTTTTACTTTGGATAATCTACAGTGTGGCTGATTGTATCCACATAACCAAGATTGACTGTATTTGAATGAACTTTATGGGAATTGTTTGGTATTTGGAATTTATTTGGTATGAGGCTGTATGGCCCAGCAAAACAGAAAGTTTGTACTTTTTGGATTAAATACAAAGTTGGTATAGTAATGTTCTTATTCCTTTGGGGGATTAAATATAAATAAATATGGTTTTGCTGCTCAGATCTTTCAAAATAAGGAAGTAAAGCTATAGAAATAAAAGATGTTTTTAGTGGTGGTGTGAAAGGATTGGTTTAAAATTTTCTAGTGTAGTGTTGTGAAGCCTAGAACAAGGTCATCTTATTTATGAAGGCTCTTCTGAGCCTTCTTCTGAGTCTCCCTCAGCAGACTCCTTTGCTCCTTGAAATAATCCATCTGTCTGCGCATACTCCAGACCTGATCTACAGCCCCTTATCTAAAACCCAGGGTGACATATGTGTCTCAGAAGTAAAATTTTTGAAATTTAGAGAATTAATATAGGGCATAAGCTTTATATCCTGAAACCTCCTGTGGATAGGAACAATCAGCCCATAGTTGTACACATTAATTTTCTCAGCAGATTTATACATGTTCACACTAAGTAGAATAAAAAAGACCATAAAAAGCCTCCTGTTAGTTAGGCTGTATTTTGTTGACAGCTTAGAAAACAGTTTTAGTTTTCAGAGTTTTTTGGATTTTTGGAATTGGAGATAAGGGGTTGGGATCTCTGTCTCTCTATATTTTATCATAGTACCTGTCTCTTTGATTAGAAAAATAACTGGATTATGGGATTTGTGTGTTAACATTTTCTATTTTTAGCACCTGTCGTGGGACCTGACATGCAAAAGATGCCCATTAAGTGTCCCCTAGTTTGGACGAAAAACCTCTGAAGATCGTATCATTCAGTTATTGTGCTACATGTGGTGTCTCTGACTCCATGAAGATATTTAGTAATTGTGGATTTATAATTTTTCTTGACTCAGTTGCCGAGGGAAGGTGGTTATTGGATTACTTTTTTGAGATAAAATAGACTGAGGAGATTTGAAAAAGGCATTATAGATGATTGCAATTTTTTAAATAAATTTATGTTGACAAGAATTGCTTATATTTACCTTTTTATGGGTCATGAAGTCTACATTGAGAATGGTTTGCTTTTTATTTTTATTTATTTATTTTTAAAAGATTTTATTTAATTGTCAGATAGAGTATAGGCTGGCAGAGTGGCAGGCAGAGGCAGAGGGAGAAGTAGGCTCCCTGAGGAGCAAGGAGCCTGATGTGGGACTCGATCCCAGGACTCTGGGATCATGACCTGAGCTGCAGGCAGCTGCTTAACTGACTGAGCCACCCAGGCATCCCCAAGAATGGTTTGCTTTTCAAAAATGATTATATTTGGTTTTGTATGATAACTTATGACAGACTAGTTGTGGTATATCTAAAGAAAATGTTGCTGTGTATGACTATCTTGGGTTGAATAATTATAGTATAATAGCTTAGCCTGACATTAGAAATTTTTTTTTCTATTACAAAAGATAATGCCTATTGTAAAAATGTTATAAAAACAAATTATCAAAGGTAATGGTCTGCACTATTGGGAATTTCGTCAGTTCTCTTAGGGGGTTATGTTGTCTTGAGAGAGGCTGAAAAAAAAAAAGTCAAATTTGTATTGCAAGTATTAGTTTAGAAAACCGAGTTGCAAATGTTGGTTAGCAACCAAGTTTTCTTACTGTTACTAAACATCTAAGTAAGATAAAAAGGTTGAACTAAAAAAAGTTTGGGTATCTACTTGTAAATACCGATCTTCAAAATGATTAAATCAGGGAGAAGTAAACCCCCCACTTCTTATGTAACCACCTTGGGGGAGGTGAGATGGAACTGCCTTCTGGTGGAGTTGGGTGGTATAGCACTGCAAGAAGACTGAGCCTAAGTTACAGGTCCTGGCTCTAGATGGGTCCATTCTGTTTGCTGGTAATTAGTGGGGATCAGAATGGACCCCTTCTGGTTTCCCAGAATAGGTACCTTTGGAGGTATTCCAGTAGCTACCTTCTAGGAATCCAAGAGGAATTACTAACATTATATCTCTTGCCACCCTGGGGTGAGATGGTGGATTGATTGCTCTGGATTCTTGGTGGGGGTTGCGAGAGAAGGTAGAGTTGGTAGGAGATGGGTAGATGGCACCACTTTCTCTGTGCATTGGTTAAACTAGACTTTTTTTTCTTCATGAAGTCCGGGAGTCTTGTAGTAAGAATACTCATTTTGATAGGTCGGTATGTATGGCATAGGGAAGCTTGTGATAAATTGGCCACCTCTCTCCAGTCTTCATTACTTTTAGTAGTTCAAGGGTTAATTTTAAGCTTTTTACCTGTACTCTGTGTGTGTATGTGTATTTTAGGTATATATGGATAAACACATGTAGATACACCTGTTTTTTAAACTAAAAGTGGGTTTATGTTATTTTATTACTTGTGTGTTTTTCCTTTAGTGTTTTATATTACTAATGATGTTACTCTTCTACACATTTTTTAGTACTTCTATGACTGTTTCATTGTGTGAAGGTGATGTTAGTAGTCCTCCATTCTTGGACACCTAGATTCCTTTCAATCGTTATATGACAGGCAGTGATACACTGAACATTATTGTAGCTACTGTTCCTTTGTGCCTATGCACTAGAATTTATTTAGGAAAAGTTGTTGTGAGTGGAATTATTAGAAGGTCCAAAGATATGCCCATGTTTAATAGTTTTGAAACACATGACCAAATTGCACCACTTTACCATTAACTACAAAGCTGAGAGGTCCTGTACTTGCAGTTATTAGGTATTTTCATCTTTATTTTATTTGGGCTTTATTTGGGCATACTTGACTTCACACCTCCTCCTCTTCTGCCTTCTTAAAGAATTTAACACTTATGTAGTTAAATCTTTTTCTTCCTTTATGAATCTTGTAGGCTTTTCCTATCTTTTGTTTATATAGTTATTAATTTATATTTTAAACTATTTTCATAGTTTCAGTTTAAAATTTTGAGTTTACAGTTATTCCAGAACATGGTTAGTTGTGTAGAGGGTACTAAATTTTTAAACTTTTGATTAGTTTTCTCAGTACTACTAAATGACTGATTTATTCTTTCTGTATGTGTATCAGAAATTTTATTATTTTGTCTTCTACTCAGTCCCACAGTGTTTTATTTGTTATTGGTGGAAATGAGATTTTTCTGTGTGTGTGTGTGTGTGTGTGTTTTCTACCTGACTATTGCTGATCAATAGAAGAACCATTGATATTTTGTGGGTGTATTTTGTAATTAGTCACTTTCTGAATCTATTAATTATAACTGGTTTTCAGTTGATTGTCTTACATTTTCCAAGTAGATAAGCATACCATCTGATATCAGCCATTTTTGTAGAGGGGTTATTTTTATGATTAATTTTCATTTGTGGAAGCTCTGTTGGAATGATTTTCTTAATTTCATTGACTTGAAATACGGTGTTTTGATATGGTGTCACTGTGAATTGATCTACTCAGTTCTAAGAAGGATTTCAAAATATTTGGAAACCATTTTACCAAGTGATCTCTCTTATGGACTGAATGTGCCCCCCTCCCCAAATTTGTAGGTTGAAACCCTGCTCCTTCACTCTCCCATGTGATGGTATTAGGTGGTGAGACTTTTGGGAAGTAATTACGATTAGATGAGGTAATGAGGGTGAAGACCTCACGAATGGGATTAGTGCCATTATAAGAGTCAAGAGCGTGCTTCCTTTCTCTGGCAAGAAAAGATACAATGAGAAGTCAGCAGTCTGCAGCCTGAACAAGGACCTACAACCAGAACTTGACCTTGCGGATCTTGGAGTTCAGACCCCAGAACTGTGAGAAATCAATTTCTGTTGTTTATAAGCCTTTCAGTCTATGGTACTTTGTCATAACAGCCGGAACTGATAATCTCTAAAGACCCTTCTGGCTCAGAAGTTTTGTGATTCTTCTTTTATGTCAAAATACTCATGGTAATACATAACACTCTGGTACTTTAAGTTAAAGGGCCTTCAGCCTCCTTCTTAATTGTGGCTGTCTAGCTGCACTGCCCAAACAATTATTCTGAGGTTTTACATTTTCATCTCCTTAGAGCTTGAAGATTTCTTTCTTTGTGATTTGGCAGAAATTAAAATGGAAAACTGATAGACTGCAGAAATCAAATTGTGTAATATTGAGTTTATATATCTGCAGTATCTTAGGTATCATGGTTTTCTTTCTCTGGTCAGGTAGTATAATTTTCCAATTTTATGGTGAATTTTCTTTTCAAGCTGTGGTCTTGCTATGGTCTACGTAAAGTTCTCCAAACCAAATTATGTAATTGTCAGAACGGAGTGTAATGGAAGCCATTGGGAAGTGATAGACCAGGAAGCAATGAAGATAGAACAAAATAGGAAAGGCAGGGATGGGGAAGTGCCTGGATGTATCTCTTTTTTCTCTGCCCCCTTCTACTCTCTGGTTATCCTTTTGTACTTCTTTGCCCTTCTAATGATTTTCTGGCTTCCTATTTATTCTTCAGATGCACTTCATTTTCTCTTTAAGAGAATAGCTCTACTACCTCGTTTCTGCTCTGGTCAGGCTTACAGATGCTTTCCCCTGGTCTGTGAAGTAGTCCTGAGCAGTCCCCTAATTTCCTTCCTTTTTGTCACTAAAACTGCCTGCATAATGGTGAGAACCAGTGGCCATCACCCATCCTGCCTTACAAAGGGTGTGGCAAAACATTGATTAAACTTGGGTTTCCTCATAATGTAACACCACTGTTTTGGAAGCATTTATACAATTAGAGAGAGATACTTTATAAAGATAAATTGTGAGAGAATTGTAGAATAATATCTGAGTGACTGAGGAGGTAGTGAGAGTTAAATATTATAAAGAGAGAAAAAGCTCCTGGAGAGTCTGTAATCTTAGATCTCCAATCCTGATTTCTTCTGTGGGCTTTAGACCTGTGTATTTGGTTGCTTGTTGGATAACTATACTTTTGATGGCCCACAAACTGCTAATGTTCATAACATCTGCAACTGAATTTACCTCTTCTCTTATAAAAGCTGTTGCCCCTCCCACATGAATTAGCTCCAGTGGATGACTCCACCATCTTTCTGGTTGTTGAAGCCAGAACCCTGATAGACCCCTTTTATTCCCCAAATGATCATGTAATGGCATCAGTCTCAGTGTATTTTTGAGTCTTGAATCCATTGTCTCTTTATGCCCACTACTCCTGCTCTGGTATATCATCTCCAGATCGTCATCTTTTTCCTTTGTCTCTGTAGGATTTTCTGACTGGTGTCCCAGGATCCAGGTGATCTTTATGACCTTTCAGCTGATTCTCTTAGTCTGTAGCTTAAAACCTTTCAGTACCCTTCCATCACATTGCTCAGTCTTGTGTCTCCTTCTGCCTCCCATATGATTTCATTATAAAACACTGAAATCTTTGAGTTTTTGGAACTATTCAGGATTTTGCTTACCTCAAGCCTGGAATAATCTATCTCTTGATTTTACTAACTCTTGTGAGGTCCTAGCTGAAATATCACTTTTCTACAGAGCGTCTTACACTACTGAGTCTTACACCACTGTGTTGTCCTTTCCTGTCTGGCCAGATATGCTGTACTACAACATAACATTTATTATGTCTTATAATTGTCTTTTTACCTAACAGTCTTTGTCCCACTTCTGACTGCTCTGTCACCACCAAAACAGTGTATGCCACCTTTACTCATACTCCTGAAGCTGTGACTATTAAAAGTGGGTGTCCCATACCATGTACTGTTTTAAATGCTGAATATATAGTAGTAAATAAGAGACTGTTCCAGTTATTGACTGCTGTGTGATTAAACCCCCTCCAAAACTTAGCACCTTATGAGAACAGTAGTAGTTATTTACTCATGGTTTTATAATTTGTATAGGATTTGATAGGGTTAATTGATCTCTGTTTTGCTTGGTGTAGGCTCACTGGAGGTTGGAGTTTCCACTTCCAATATGGCTCATTCACATGGCTGGCAGTTGATTCTGGTAGAAATGGGATTATTATTTGTGTGTGTGTGTTTAAGAAATGGGACGATTATATAAAGGGAATGCATAATTTAGATTTTGATTCTTACTGCCAAATGGCCTAATAGAAAGATAGTATTAATTTGTACCCTAACTTTAGTGCAGAGTATAAATTATATTTGCCCATAACTTGCTACCAGAAGGTATTATAAATCATTGCTTTTGGTTAATGTCTTGGCATAGCTTGATAGATTGCTTTTATCTTATTGTTTTAATGTCTTTTTGGGTTTTAGTTGTTGATTTTCAAGAGCTCTTTGCATATTCTAGATGTTAACTCTTTGCCTGTTATATATATTGCAGATATTTTCAATTTTGTCTTTTTATTTTGTTTATGCATTTTTAAAATTCTTACAAAGAATTTCTGAATTTTTAAGTAGTTCCACATATTAGTCTTTTTCTTTACTATTCTGTTTCTTGGCAGAAATAAGATCAAACTCAGTTCCTTATTCGTCATCTTTTTACCACTTTGGCTAATCTTCTGATATCTTCAGATACAGAATTTTTATATATTATACATGTGTCTGGTGGAGAAAAAAAATCAATAGATTAATAAATTCCATATCATTTATACAGATATGTAGGGAATGAATTTCAGAATCTATCCATCTCTTAATGGTCTTATAATATAATGGAATTGATCTTTTTCGGGATTTGGGAACATTTTATCCTAGATTATACCCGTTAATCAAGCTGAATAAAGAGGAGTTGTTACACAGTGTTCAGTTTTACCCACAAAATAAAACTTTTAGTGATTGAAATATAAAAATGTGAAATCTATTAAAATTGAAAATAAGGTAATATGATCAGCTGTAGTATATAGATAAAGTAATTCCCTGAAAAGATATAGAAATGCTAGAAATTTTTTTTCCTTAGGAACAAACATGATAGTGAGGAATTACCAGGTCAAAATGTACATGAAAGCAGGAATTTAGAGAAGCAGAATATTAAAACTGCTTTTAATCTGAGAATATTAGCTACATTCTAGGAAACTTTTACTTTAGTTTTGAGGGCCTCACAAAGCACAGCGTATAGAAATTAAAGCCCATACATGTGCAGGGAGGGGAGGCTAATAGGATATTCTTTCCCTATAAAACTGGATTCTAAAAGAGCTGTGGTCAGAGAGTATGGTTAAACCAAGATTAAAACTCTTCTCATGTTTTTGCTTACAGGAGCCTGTAAGAATATTTGCTTTGGACTTGAAAAAAAATCTGTTCCTAAGAAGTTATAACCATAAGCCTTCCTTTGCAGCTCAAATTCAGTGTCGCCTGGTCTAACAGAATCTCAAATTGTGAATTTGAATGTGGTTCTAGGTGCTGGGCCCAAGAAATGAAAGTACTCTCAGGTTGAATACATTTTTATCTTTGGTCCTAGGAAATTCCCATAAACATTTTTCTAAAGAATTATCTCACAATAAAATATAGCCAAGCAAACAAGGAAATAAAGTACTATGGGTGGGAAGCAGCAGAAACAGTTGACAGGAATGAACCCACAAAAACTTCAGATTTTGGACTTAGTAAACAGAGATGATAAAACAACTGTTTGTTCAGTTTACAGAAAGGTAGAAAATATCTGCAGGCAATCAGAAACTTGAGATTTGAAAAAGACCTGAACAAAACTTATAGAAATAAAAAGTATAGTAATTACAATGAAAAACTCAATAGAGGGGTGTCTGAATGGCTGAGTCATTTAGTATCCTACTCTCGATTTTTGGCAGATCATGATCAGGGTTGTGAGATTGAGCCCCATGTTGGGTTCTGTGCTTGGTATGAAGTTTGCTTATCCCTCTCCCTTTGCTTCTCCCAGTCCCCGGCTTGTGTGCTTGTGCACTCTCTATCTCAGATAATAAAACCTTAAAAACAAAACAAAACAAAAAACTCAGTGGATATGGTTAGCAGTAGATTAAATACAATAAAGAGAACCAATGAACTGGACATAAATTGTTCAGAATGTAGAATAGAAAGATAAGGAAATGGGTAAAAAGAAAGAGATTACAGTATATAGGACAAAGAATGAGGTCTACGAGTATTTTGTCAGTTTTCTTATTGTAGAAGGGAGAAATAATAGGAAGGGAAGCAGTGTTTGAAGAGAGAATGGCTGAGTATTTTTCAGAGCTGAGAAAAACACCAGTCCACGAATTTAAGAAATTCTGAGAATTTTAAGTACACATCTAGACACATCATAGTAACATGGAGAACACAGAAACAGAATATCTTTTTTTTTTTTTTAAGATTTTATTTATTTATTTGACAGAGAGAGGATCACAAGTAGGCAGGGAGGCAGGCAGAGAGAGGAGGAAGCAGGCTTTCCGTGGAGCAGAGAGCCCGATGTGGGGCTCGATCCCAGAACCCTGGGATCATGACTTGAGCCGAAGGCAGAGGCTTTAACCCACTGAGCCACCCAGGCGCCCCCAGAAACAGAATATCTTAACAGTTGGCAGACAACAAAAGATGGATCAGATTTAAAGGAGCTGTAGTGGTTACACTGACAGCTGACTGCTCAGGAGCAGAAATGGAAGCCAGAAAACAGTGGGATAATACCTCAGTGTGGTGGGAAGAAGTTGCTGACGTAGTATTCTAAAACTAATGAAAATAACTTTCAGGAAGAAGGGTGTAATAATGACATTTTCAGATGGATCTCTGTAAGATAGTCTCTGTGAAGAAATGTATAGAGATCTGTTTTTCTGGTTGATCCTCGTATTTAGAATGAAGACTTTTAACATAACCAATTTTGAGCCTCTATTCTTAGAAAGTTGTTGTGTTTACACTTGGTAAACAGAGCTCCTCTTTGGCAATACTTTTACCAATATATTCCAATTTTTTGGATCTTTGATCTATTTAGAATCTTCAGTATTGTTGTAAGAAGTCTTTTGTGGTAAATAATGCATGCCTTTAAGTCTTGCTGAAGCAGTGATGCAATTTTTAATATTCATATTTGAAATGATATAAGTCAAACCAAGAAGAATTTGGAGGAAATTGTGTCTTGGTGTTTGCAAAAGTAATTCATGTAAATTACTTTATTCTCCTTTCCCAGTCCTAAATATAAATTTCTGTAGGAAATAAAGAGTGGGAGATACTTTTAAATCCATGAATAAGGTTGGCATAAATGTGAGTCTACAGTGGTGGGAAGAGCACACAGACCTTAAAGTTGATGATTAGAATCTGGATCTACTATTTAGTAATTCAGTCTTGATGATGTGATTTAAACCTTCTGATACTTAGTTTTCTCATTTGTAAAATAGGGATACTTTGCAAGTGTATAATACAGTGAGGAATAGAGTAATGTTTGTAAAAAGCACTGAGTACAGTTCTATGACTCTTACTGGGTTCTCAACTAATTGTTACTAATGAGTAACAGATAAGTGAATTGAATCTGGCAAGGAATTTGAAATTGTTTTCTTTACAAGTGATATCAAAGAGTCCTACTTTTAGTGTTGGAGAGTCATAGGCACTGATGATAATATTTTTTGAAGTTCAGAAATCGTCAGAATGTGGCTTCACTTATTGATTTGGTGATTAATTTTGTACCAGATCAGCTGTGTATGGTGCCTACAAATTAGACAACTTTACATTCTTCATAGCAGGTAACAGGGAAGGTGAAGTCAGTGACTTTCTTTAGAAAGCTAAAAAGATTGCTATACATTCACACAATATATATTTATATCTTTCTGTGTGTGTGTATATGTATTTCTGTGTCCTGAGGTTGAAGTTCTTGATGACAGTTAATTTATGGTAAACCTGAATATTTTAGTAATTTGGTCCATAAAATGTTTATAAAGAATGTGCTTAAAAACTTCACTGTACTTTTCAGAAGTTAAAGAAATTTGCTGGCCTCCAGTAATTTAGAGTAAGAGTCATCAGAGCACTCTAATTATTGCTATTTGAATTGGGAATCGGACTTCTTCATAAAATATTTAGACCTACGTTTTCCTTTCTCTCCTCCCCCCCCTTTTTGTTGTTTGTAGTCCAAATGTGATATAGAATCTTTTATAATGTTGGGATTACTTGTATACCCTGTTAATTATTTTATTTTTTACTCTTTATTCAATATATAGACATTTCCCCTCTTTGAGTAGTGATAATTATATAGAGCATATTAGCTGATTGCATTTTTAAACCATCCTTCTTATAGCAAACTTTAAAAATAATGAAGACAATTCAGGAGTTTTTATTTTTGGAACTTGACATTTTTAGAATGTTGGTTGTAGTAATATGTTACATTTGTAGCTTTTGAGTTTATTCAAGTTATAAAGACAATGACTAAAAACAAATTAGGCATTTCTTATCTTTCAAGAAGTTCTAGGATAGCCAGTCAAATACTTTGAAAAGGGTTTGGGTAAAGATAGTGACAGAACTTTAAGTAGAATCACAAATGCTTCCTATTAAACATGTGTTTTAATTTTCTTGACTTATGTGAGATACTCATGTGATGCAGAAATTGAATAGTAGGAGATTTTTGTGCAGTTAGATCATGTGATACTGGTATTCCTCCAGTGCTGCTTTTGATCTTGGAGGTAATCCCTTGTAATCACAAACTTTAAAGAACCTTAAGATTATACTTTCTAAGCTGATATATTTTGCATTAGTAAAAATATATAGGATTAGAGAAGATACTGTATGAAACGCATGTAGACATTTTTTTTCTTGTTTACATTTGACTTTGTATTTCATATTTTGAGCTTTGGTTGTTTATAGTCTACAGGCTGATAATTTCTTTTTAAGTAGTAGTTGTACTATGTGAAAAATTATAGGTTAAATTTGAATGAGCCCTGTTTTGTCTTTCATCTTTTCCAATCTTCTGTATTTTGAAAGTGAGTGTTGTTTCATGATATCAAACTCTTTGTGAATCAAAGTCATTCTTCATAGGAAGAGAAATTGTTACTATAGTTTTAAGCTAGGATTTATTCATGTCTTTTTAGTGCTCTAGTTAGACTTTTTGCAGAACTGAAGAGGTTTGTAGTTCTAATTATATGTTCACATTTTACAATACTATTAAGAACACCGATAGGCTAAAAAAAAGTAATTTAGGTGTTTTTTTTAAGTTCATCTAGTAGTCCATTAAAAAATAACACTAGCCTAATGTAGGCTTTTCTAGTTAGTAATGACTGCTTATATAAAATAATGATGATGATATCAGATTTCACTGGGTTGCTTTTGTGGTGTTTTACGAGAAAACATTCCATTTATGACATGCTAAATAATATTCTCTGTTTTTAGTGGAAATCCATAGTCTCTTTGTAGAATTTCTCCAAAAGCTTTCATTTGAAACATTGTGGTATTTTTAGTCTTGAATCATAGTTATCTTTTATTAAGCAGTTACACATGAAATTATTCAGAAATCATTGCAGTTTTGAGAAGATCAGTGAAAAGTTTGGTGAAAACAAGTATTTTTATAATTAGATTGATTATATTAATAAAATTTCAAAGTTTAATGATAAGGAATTCTTGTTAATATTGTTAGCTGTGATGATAACTGGTTATGTAAGAAAGAATCTGGTGTTTTTTTTCTATATTTTCTAAGTAGGGTCTAAAATGACAGCAGGTTTGGGATAGACAAATAATTATAGCAACATTTGATAATTTGTTGAGTCTGGGTCATGTGTCTATAGGGGTTTGTGATTTTATTTTCACTCTTGAATATATGTTTATAAAATCTTATTTTAAAAATTAGAGTTTACCAGGGATTAGGGGAGGGGAAGCAGGGAGTTACTGCTTTAATTGGTACAGAGAGCTTCTATTTGGAATGATGTAAAAGTTCTGAAAATGGAAAATGATGGTGGTACCATTGTGAATGTACTTAATACCAGCAAATTATACAATTAAAGATGGCTAAAATGGTAAATTTCATGTTCTATATATTTTATCACAATGATAAAATGTTAGTATGTTGTAAAAATAATTTCCAAGAATTATACTTTAGGGAAAACTTTTGGAGGTATGTAGTACCTTTCATCTTTTTTTTTTTTTTTTTCTCACTGACTTTTTTCTCCTTTAGTTTGGGAAAAAAACAGGAAGGAAAAATGCCCCCATCATGTCAGCACTTTTTAATGGGGTTGGGTTCTAGAGTGGCGTTCAAATAGCATGTTAGTGATTTGTGAGATCAGTTTAGTGGGTTGCTTCCAGCATTAAAACAAATTAGAAAATATTAGGGGCATTGTGTATAGTGAGTGTAAATATGGTTATTAAATTTTTCTTTCAGTTGTATAACATGTATATGTTTACTGAGTTGTGATGTAAACTGTATTCTCTCTGTGGAGTAGGTATTTTTTAGAAAGGAATAATACCAACATAGAGATTATGGGTTGCTGCATATTAACTAGAAAGCAGATGTCAAAGTTTTGCACAAAGGGGCTAGGATAATAACTCAGATTTCACGAAATTTTAAGACATTAATCAGACAACCAGGAGGAATAATTAAGCAAGATGATCTGACAAGGCTATTCTATCAGCATATGATGATAAGTAAAATGTACAAAATGAGGGGAGTAGGTTGGCTGGTAACTTGGGGAGGTTGATCTCATTTTTGAACTTCTGTATCAGTGAGAAATTAATTGGTAATTATGAACTTTTCTAGGTAGGTTTTGTCTGTTATTTGCAAATCTTCACACGTAGTTGATACTCTTTTTAGTTATGCAAGTATTATTTATGTAAAAAATGTGTGGGAGTTTGATAATATTAAATACGATTTATAATATTGGCTACAGACTGTCCTGTCATTTTAACCTTTTTTTTTTTTTAAATCTTTGGTTCATTTTTAGCTTTAAGTCCCCCACAAGGAACAATTTCCAGAGAAAGCAAGGGAGAACCAGGCTTTAGAGCTAGATAAGACTGAACTCAAATTTTACTTCTACTAGTTGCTGGTTAAGTTGCTTGGAAAAACTGTGTAACCTTTTTGGGTTTTCATTTCCTCACTGTGACATTACCTTGGGGTTTTAAGTAAAATGAGGTGATTTATGTAAAATGGCTGGTAGTGTGTAGTTACTCAGGAAATGCTTGTTGTTGTTAATGTCAGGTCCTTTTTCCTTCACATATCTCATTCTTCCGAAGTCTGTAATCTTAAATTGATCTTTTGCTTTAGTTTGGGAGATTATTGTATATTGCCTTTCTATGGTGATCTAGAACAATTTCAGTGATTAAGATGTAGTCACAAAATAAAACTAAATAATAGATATTTTCTGTGCTTTAGGAGTGTTTCATTTCCTGAAATGTTTTATAGATGGTGAATGGTTACTGAGTTATTTTATTAGACTAGTTCTACTTAGGGAATTTCATGTAGTAATTATATGAAAGGGAAATTGAGAGGTCCTGTAAAAATCATTTGTTAACACTGAACGCTTTACACTTGTGCTCTTATTATTTATATTTAAAGCAGTTCTTTTCACTTTAACATTTTATGATTTTTTAAACAATTTATGAGATAAGATTAATGGTTAAAGGTACGTCTTTTAACTGATTAGTCTAGTTGTATTTGTCTTGAAAAAGGACTGAATTTTGTGGATTTGAATAAGTCACTGACAGGAGGTCTTGAACATTTTTTTCCCTCCGAACAGATGTCTTGGCCTGCAGTGACTCCAACTCCCATAATCCTTCCAATTTTCTCCTCTACCAAATAAGTTTTTAAAAAGTGACATTTTTATTATAAGTGATTGACTTAATTCAGGCAAACATTGCAGCTGAGGGAAGACTTCATTCCAGTGAGGAACACTTTTGGTATGAATAAAATGTTAGATTCTTTATTTTTACTTTATGAATTTAATGCATGGTTCCCTTTTGCCCCACTCCCCCACCCTATATTCAAAATAATAATTTTGTGTAATAAGTTTTCTTCAAGATTAAAGTTTTTATGCTTTCATATGCTGAGGTATTACACTGCCTGATACATTTTATTTTAAATGACATTTAAAAACAGAAATCAGTCAGGATTAATCCAGAAAATAGTAACCACAGTGTGTCTTTCAGCAGAGGAAAATTAATTCAGGAACTGGTTGTACAGGTAATTGCTGAGAAGCCTATTGGGACTATGAGACAGCCAGATATTAATACCCAGAGACTCTGATACCAGTAGGTCTTGGGGGAAGGTGAGAAAAGCTGGTGTTGTCAGAGTTTAGAAGCCAGAGCTATGTGGGGGAGCTAGAGCCATAGCTGGGGCTTCATGATAGGAGCTGGTATGTCAGAGGGTGGGACTGTGTGGAGGGAACTGGAGTTATGGAAGAGACAAAATTTCTGCCAAGGATGTGTCAGGGAGGGGGAAGAATGGAGGAGAAATACTCTGGCTTCTTCCTCTTTTGCTTTCTATCACTTGTCACTTCCCATTGGCCAAATCTCCCTGGAAACCAAAGGGATACCAGAGTGTGCCTGTGATACAGAGCAGTACAGGCTTACCTGGGGAATGGATATGAAAGCCTTTATTATGTTGTTAGTGTATGATATTCATCAATACCCCTGTGCTCCTATGTAGTATTAGCTATTAAGAAGACTTACCTAAACAACAACAAAAACCAGCCAACAGCAAAAAAATTTCCTTTCAGTGTTTTATTTTTCTTTTCTTCCTCCCTTCCCCACCCCCCACCGACAATGGAAAGAAAGAATTCTTAAAAACCAGTATTATGGTTAGTATTTCAGTTCAGTAAAAACACTTCCTGAGTGGCACTATTTAGGTAAATAAGCTATGAAGTGGAAAACACTTGGTTCTTGGTATTGTGGTTCTCCTAGTTTACTGGGAGAAACTTTTTAAAATTTATTTTTAAAAGATTTAGAGAGAGCTTGCATGTGTGCAAGTGGCAGGGAGTGCTGGATGGAGAGGGAGAGAGAGAGAGACTTGTGAGCTCCCTGTTGAGTGTGGAGTCTGACACGGGGCTCAGTCCCACGGTGCTGAGATCATGACCTGAGCTGAAATCAAGAATCAGTTGCCCAACTGACTGAGCCACTCAGGCGCCCCTAGAAGAAACTTTTAAAAAAGGGATAATTTTAAAATTTCAGTAGGATGTATGTTAAGTTAGAGAGAGGGGACATATTTTTTGTAGGAACTCAAGGGAGGAGTTGTGAATCTAGTCTCGTATTTTTGTATTTTTGGAATGTTCTCAGGAGTCGGGAAACTTGAGGCAAGTTCTTCCTTTAAAGCTTTAATTCTTCCTTTAAAGCAAGAATTGTCTTGCTCATCTATTATATAGTAGCAGTCCCTTAAGTGTATTATATAGTTCCCCTTAAGTGTGAAAGGTGGATTCAGGAGGGTGTCATCTAGAGGTGGGAGACCGAAGAGAATATTACGCTGGTCTAGGCAATAGAGGAGTAATGGACATACACTCTTCAAAGGTGGCCTTATGTCTCTTAGTCATTCACTTCATCTAAGTTCCTCTTGGTACCAAGCTTCTCAATCCATGCTCCGTGTTAATATACCCTTCTTTTCTGTTATTTGAAAATTCAAAGTAAATCATAGAACTTTTAAAATAAAGAAGTGGATGAAGTGTTGTTTTGTTTTCAGATTATGCATATGCCTCTTTGGACACTCTGTTGTTTGTTCTTTTTGAGAATCCCAGAGTCAGAAACAGGAGTAAATCACACACTCTGCTCTCTAGAAGCAGTCCTAGAATATACTCACTAATCTTGCTCTAGTAGGATTTGGAGTGTTGGAGAAGGGTGCCTTGTTCTGGAGCCAGCTTATTGTTGTTACTGAAGTGTTATGGGTTGCAGCAATTTCCTGTAGAAATTTACTTGGAAAAAATTTCCTGTATTCCCTAATGTAGTTTCTGATATTGAAGAGTGACAGATTTGCAGTGTGACATTTAATTTTAGTAAATATATCTTTTAAAATACCAAAATCCTGCATTTGAATATGATCCATTTTACACATTGATTTTAATGTATACTCTGTAATTCTGATAATGAATGTGAGATAGACGTTATTATAGTGCTTTCTTTTTCTTTCTTTCTCTGGTCTGGTTGTCTTTTTCAAACTCTAGTGGGACTGCTACTATATAATAGATGAGCAAGACAATTCTTGTTACCATGAGGCCTATAATTTAATGGGAGGTGGTCAGTGGACATTAATTCATTATACAAGACCTGAAATAAGTAAAAATCCAGACACTGTATTGAGGGAATTAAGAGGAAGAAGATAGTTTCTTTATTTTACTGTATGTAAAGCATGTATTTTCCCCCACATTTTAGCATTTCTAAAATTGACAGATGTGTTAAAATTTGATAGCGTCTAAAACTTGAGGAAAAGTATATTTTTAGAGAATAATAAAGGCATATAGGTTTTAGAGGACAAGGAATTTAGTTACGTTGGACAGAGGTCTAAGAAAAAGCACCTGGGCAAGAAAGTCATGATATGCTAAAGTAATGGTAAGTGCTTTTGGGAGGCTGACATTTTTAGTGCTCAGGAATGATATAAGAAATGACATTAGGTATGTGGGTTGAATTCACTTTATAAAAAGTTTTGAATATAAAGCTGTGGAGAAGGGGAATTATATTCTGTAGTGAGTGGGAAGCTATTGATGGGTTTTAGAAGGGGAAGGTATGGTACATATTACATTGTGAGTTTCTTGTCCTGTATTTGGGAATATAATGCTATACTGGAGGGAAGAGGATTTGAAGGAAAGGAAATTATGCTTATTTGAAATAATGACTTTATTGAAAGGAAAAGACGTTATGGAGGTAGAATTGACAGAAATTGGTGACTGTGGGGGGTAGGACAGTGGTGGTGAGGGAGAGATAGCAGAACTAGTATGGAGAGGAGGAATGTTAGCTGAAACAGTATGTATTAAAGTCAGAAAATGAATGTGCACTTTGTCACTGATGTGACTCCTCCTGTCATTCATGCAGCAAAAAGAGAGGGTATTTAAGTTTGGAGGTCAGCAGAAAGGTCAGAGCTGATGGCAAACATTTAGTAGATATCACCTAGATGGTGTTATAGTTGAATACATTTCAGAGATTCATGAAGAAAGTAAAGGGAACATATTAGTGAAGAATTATATATATGGATATATTTTATTGTTTTAACTTTTTTTTTTCTTTTTTGCATTATGAATACTACCACACATTTAATGAGTAAGCTATATCAATTCTATACAATCTCTTTCAGAAAATAAAAGCAGAAGGAACACTTTCTAAATCATTCTGTGAGACTAAACATTACCTTTTTATTTTAATTTAAATTCAATTAATTAACATATAATGGATTATTAGTTTCAGATGTAGAGTTCAGTGATTCATCAGTCTTATATAAAACCCAGTGTTCATTACATCACATGCCCTTCTTAATGGCTGTCATCCAGTTATCCCATCTTCCCACCCCCTTCCCTTCCAGCAGCTTTCAGTTTGGTTCCTATGATTAAGAGTCTCTTAAGGTTTGTCTCCCTGTCTGATTTCCTCTTGTTTTATTTTTCCCTCTCTTCCTATATGCTCCTCTGTTTTGTTTCTTGAATTCTGCATATGAGCGAGAACACATGATAATTGTTTTTCTGTTATTGACTTATTTTGATTGAGTCCTGCATCAGGCTCCCAGCTCAGTGAGGAGTCTGCTTCTCCTTCTGCCCCTCACCCCACTCTCATGCTCTTTCTCTCTCTCTCTCTCACTCAAATAAAATCTTAAAAAAAATAATATCCCCTAGTTCCATCCATGTTATTGCAAATGGGAAGATTTCATTTTCTTTGATGGCTGAGTAGTATTCTGTTGTATATATGAACCACATATTTATCCATTTATCTGTCAATGGACAACTGGGCTTTTTCCATAGTTTGGCTATTGTGGACATTGCTGCTATCACCATTCGAGTGCACGTGCCCCCTCGGATCACTACATCTGTTTCTTTGGGTAAATACCCAGTAGTGCAATTGCTTGGATGTAGGGTAGCTCTATTTTCAGCTTTTTGAGGAACCTCCATGCTGTTTTCCAGAATGGCTGCACCAGCTTGCATTCCCACCAACAGTGTAGAGGGTTTCTCTTCGCATCCTCACCAACATCTGTTATTTCCTAACGTGTTAATTTAACTCTAGCCATTCTGACTGGTGTGAGGTGGTCTCTCATTGTGGCTTTAATTTGTATTTCCCTGATAACCAAGTAACGTTAAGCGTTTTTTCATGTGTCTTTTGGCTGTTTGTATGTCCTTTTTTTTTTTTTTTTTTTTTTGAGAAATGTCTGTTCATGTCTTATGCCCATTTCTTGATTGGATTATTTCTTCTTTGGGTGTTGAGTTTGGTAAGTTCTTTAATAGACTTTGGATACCAGCCTTTTATCTGATAAGACATTTGCAAATATCTTCTCCCATTCTGTTGGTTGTCTTTTGGTTTTGTCCACTGTTTCCTCTGTTCTGCAAAAGCTTTCGATCTTGATGAAGTCCCAATAGTTCATTTTTGCCCTTGCTTCCCTTGCCTTTGGAGACCTGTCTAGTAAGAAGTAGTTGTGGCCAAGGTCACAGCAGTTGCTGCCTGTGTTCTCTGCAAGGATTTTGATGGATCCCTATCTCACATTTAGGTCTTTCATCCATTTTGAGTCTGTTTTTGTGTGTGGTGTAAGAAAGTGGCCCAGTTTCATTCTTCTGCATATGGCTGTCCCAATTTTCCCAACACCATTTATTGAAGAGACTTTTTTTTTTTTCCATTGGGTATTCTTTCTTGCTTTATCAAAGATTAGTTGACCATAGAGTTGAGGGTCCCTTTGTAGGTTCTCTTTTCTGTTCCATTGATCTGTGTGTCTGTTTTTGTGCTAGCCCCTTACTGTCTTGATGATTACAGCTTTGTAATTAAGCTTGAAGTCTGGAATTGTGATGTGCCCCACTTTGGTTTTCTATTCAACATTCCTCTGGCTGTTTGAGGTCTTTTCTGGTCCCATACAAATTTTAGGATCATTTGTTCCATTTATTTGAAAAAAAAGTTCATGGTATTTTGATAGGGATGGCATTGAATATATAGATTGCTGTAGGTAGTATGCATATTTTAACAATATTTGTTTCTCCAGTCCACAAGCATGGAATATTTTTCCATTTCTTTGTGTCTTCCTCAGTTTCTTTCATGCATGTTCTATAGTTTTCTGAGTACAGATCCTTTGCTCCTTTGGTTAGGCCTATTCCTAGGTATATTACAAATTTTGGCACAATTGTAAATGCGACTGACTCCTGATTTCTCTTCTGTCTCATTGTTTGTGTGTAGAAATACAACTGATTTCTGTGCATTGATTTTATATCCTGCCACTTTTCTGAATTCCTGTATGAGTTACAGCAATTTGGGGGTGTAGTGTTTTGGGCTTTCCTCATAGAATATCATGTCATTTGTGAAGAGTGAGAGTTTGACTTCTTTGCCGATTAGGATGCCTTTTATTTCTATTTGTTGTCTGATTGCTGAGGCTAGGATTTCTAGTAGTACTATGTTGAACAACAGTGGTGATGGTGAACATCCTTGTCACGTTTCTGGCCTTTGGGGAAAAGTTCTTAGTTTTTCCCCAATGAGGATAATTTTCACCGTGGCTTTCTCATATATGGCTTTTTTTTTTTTTTTTAAAGATTTTATTTATTTCTTTGACAGAGAGAAATCACAAGTAGACGGAGAGGCAGGTAGAGAGAGAGGAAGGGAAGCAGGCTCCCTGCTGAGCAGAGAGCCCGATGCGGGACTTGATCCCAGGACGCTGAGATCATGACCTGAGCCAAAGGCAGCGGCTTAACCCACTGAGCCACCCAGGGGCCCCTCATATATGGCTTTTATGATATTAAGTCATGTTCTTTCTATCTCTACAATGTGGAGAATTTTTATCAAGAAAGGATGATGTATTTTGTCAAGGATGCTTCTATTTTGTTTTTCCTGCATCAATTGAAAGGATCTTATGGTTCTTGTCCTTTCTTTTATTAATGTGGTATATCACATTTGTGGATGCTGAACCACCCTTGCAGCCCTGCAGTAAATCCCACTTAGTCGAGGTGAATAATTCTCTTCATGTGCTACTGGATCCTATTAGTATCTTGGTGAGCATTTTTACATCCATGTTCATCAGGGATATTGGTCTGTAATTCTTTTCAGTAGGGTCTTTGGTTTTGGTATCAAGATAATGCTGGCCTAAAAGAGTTTGGAACTTTTCCTTGCATTTCTGTTTTTTTGAAACAGCTTCAGAACAATAGGTATTAATGCTTCTTTAAATGTTTGGTAGCCATCTGGCCCTGGACTCTTGTTTGTTGAGAGATTTTTGATTACCTCTTCAGTTTCCTTGCTGGCTATGGGTTCTGTTCAGGTTTTCTATTTAGTCCTGTTCGTCAGTTTTGGTAGTTTATACATATCTCTAGGTAGGAATGCATCTATTTCTTTCAGAGTGTCAAATTTGCTCATAATATGTTCTTATAATGGTATTTTTTTGGTGTTGGTCCTGATCTCTCGTGTTTCAACCATGATTTAATTTATTTAGGTCCTTTTTCTTTTCTTTTTGGTAAGTCTGGTCAGGGGTTTATCAATCTTACTAATTCTTTCAAAGAACCAGATCTCAGTTTCATTGATCTGTTCTACTGGTTTTTTTTTTTTTGGTTACTATTTCATTCATTTGTGCTCTAATTATTCTCCTGATGGGTTTAGGATTTATTTGCTTCTTTAGGTGTAAAGTTAGGTTGTGTATTTGAGATCTTCTTTTTTTGAGAAGGACTTGTATTGCTATATACTTCCCTCTTAGGTTCATTTCTCCCGCATCCCTCAGGCTTTGAATGTTGTGTTTTCATTTTCATTTGTTTCCATGAATTTTTTTTCATTCTTTAATTTCCTGGTTAACCTCTTCATTCTTTCATAGGGTGCTCTTTAGCCTCCATGTATTTGGGTCTTTCCAAATTTCCTCTTGTGATTGAGTTCTAGTTTCAAAGCGTTTTGGTCTGAAAATATGCAGGGAATGATCCTAGTCTTTTGGTACTGGTTGAGACCTGATTTGTGTTCCCAAATGTGATCTATTCTGGAGACTGTTACCTTGCATTCGAGAAAAATTTGTGTTCTGTTGCTTTGGGATGGAATGCTTTGAATATATCTGTAAAGTCCATCTGGTTCAGTATGTCATTCAAAGCCATTGTTTCTTTGTTATCTTCTGCTTAGATGATCTGTCTTAGTGAGTGAGGTGGTATAGTTCCTATTATTTTAACATTATTGATGTGTTTCCTTAATTTGTTATTAATTGGTTTATATAATTGGCTGCTTCCATGTTAGGGGCATACATATTTACAATTGTTAGATGATTTTGTTGGAGAGACAGTTTAATCATGATATAGTGTCCTTCCTCATCTTTTATTATAGTCTTTGGCTTAAAATCTAATTTGACTGATATAAGGATGCTGCCCCAGCTTTCTTTTGATGTCTATTAGCATGATAAGTAGTTTTCCATCTCCTTACTTTCTATCTGGAGGTGTCTTTGGGTCTAAAATGAGTCTCTTGCAGACAGCATATTGTTGGGTCTTTTTTTTTTTTTAATCTAGTCTGATGCCCTGTTGTCTTTTAATTGGAGTATTTAGTCCAAGTAACTATTGAAAGATACAAATAGTGCCACTGTGTACCTGTAAAGTCATTATTTCTGTATAACATCTCTGTTGCTTTCTGGTCTATGTTACTTTTGTGCTCTCTCTTTTCTTAAAGGATCCCCTTTAATATTTCCTGCAGAGCTGGTTTAGTGATCACAAATTCTTTTAGCTCTTTTTTTGTCCTGGAACCTTTTTATGTCTCCTATTTTCAGTGACTTCCTTGCTGGATGAAGTATTCTTGGTTGCATATTTTTCTGATTTGGCACTCTGAATATATCATGCCAATCCTTTCTGGCCTGCCAGGTCTCTGTGGAGAGGTCTGCTGCCAGTCTAATGTTCCTCTCCTTGTTGGTTACAGACCTCATTTCTCTTTGTCTCTGAGATTTGCAAGTTTCAGGATTATATATTGTGGTGTTGAGCTATTTTTATTGATTTATGTCTTCTACTTTTGAATGCTTGTTTCCTTCCCCAGATTAGGGAAGTTCTCAGCTATAAGTTGCTCCAGTATACCTTCTGGCACTCACTGCTCTTTCCTCTTCTGGGATCCCAACTATTCTAATATTGTTTTAATCTTTGGTATCACTTATCTGTCAAATTTTCCCCCTGTGATCCTGTAGTTTTTTATATCCTTTTTCCAGCTTCTTTATTCTCCACCATTTTGTCTTCTAAATCACTGATTGTTCTTTTGCCTAGTTGATCCTCGCAGTTAGAGCCTCCATTTTTTATTGCATCTCATTAGTAGCCTTCTTGATTTCAACTTGATTAGATTTTAGTTCTTTTATTTCTCCAGGGAGGGATTCTCTAGTGTCTTCTATGCTTTTTTGAAGCCCAGCTAGTATCATTATAATTATTATCTGATCTTTATTTCCAGCATCTTACTTATATCCATACTGATTAGGTCCCTGGCAGTCAGTACTGTCTCTTTTTCTCTTTTTTGAGGTGAGTTTTTCCATCTTTTCAGTCTCTCAGGAGAAGAATATATGAATGAGAGATGAAAATACTAAAGTGGTAACAACAACCCCAGAGAAATATACACTAATCAAGTCAGAAGACACCTGAAACAGACAAAAAAAGAATGTAAACTGATTGGTGAACAGAACAGAGTAATATACTGGATCTTGTGTGTATATTGGTCTGTTTGTTAGAAAACTAGATCCTAAAATTGTAAATGAAGAAAAACTTATACATGTACACAAATGCAATGAAGGGATAGAATGTAACTGTAAAAATGAGAATTAAAAGACAACAAACAAAAAATGGAAAAAAAAGGTATGAGGAAACAGCTGAAGAGAACAATAATACACAAAATCGTGGGTGTATTTTGGAATATTTGTTAGAAGAAATTGAACCCCAAAATTGTAAAGAAAGAAAGTTATGTATATACAATATAAAATTAAAGACAATGAAAGGATAGAATGTAACTGTAAAAATGAAAATTAAAAATTTAGTTGAAATTAGTTGAAAAAGGAAAGAAAAAAAATTAAAATTAAAAGACTAAAGAATCATGAGGAAAAAAACCCATGAATTCTGTATATTGTTTTCCCCTAACACTGAAGTTTTGTATGTCTATGTGACTGGGAAACTTATTCTTGGCCAGGATGTTTTTGCGGATCTTCTGGGTGAGCAGTTTGTTGCACTGATTCTCAGGTGTCTTTGCCAGGGCCAGTCCTGCACTGTCCTGCCTAGAGGTTAGGCTAAGTGGCCCAGGTTGCTTTGTGTGGCTTTTGTTCCCTGAAGGCTTCCTCCTCAGCTTTAGAGGAGGAGAATGAAAATGGCGGCCTTCCAGTCTCCAGTCCTAGAGCCGAAAGCTCAGGGCCCCACTTCTCAGTGCACCCTCAGGGAAAAGCAATCAGTCACTCCTGCCTCCCTGGTCTTAGTTCGCATGCCATTCCCCCCTGGCCTGTGACTGAGTGTTTTTTTAAATCTCAGGCACATGACCACGTTTTGAGTCTTGAAACTCTGCAGGATCCTGCTGCACACATGTGGGCTGCTGGTCCCAGGGGAGATAGGAGGGGCGATCTCATCCTGGTTCCATTGCCTGCTTGGCGTCTGCTTGGAGAGCCATGCCCCGGTTTGCAGTTTATGGGAACGCTGAGCTATAATCCCACTCCTGGGTTTGCTGATTGCAGCTGGCTTTGCTGCTCTGATGCCTGGGAGCTCTGCTGCACTTACGTAATCCTGGTCATCCTGTGACCTCAGGGATTCAGAGACCACCTAGAATTCTGCCCTGCCTCACTACCTGAGTGCATTTCAGGCATTTCAGTGCATCCCTCACCAGAGCAGACATCTAAAAGTTCCAATTTTGTCCTCTGCTGCTATATCACTTTCTGGTGCTATGTTAAGGAGGCTCCCTCCCCACCATGGTCTATCTCTCCGTATACTGCCCCACCTCTTACCTTGCTTTTCAATTTGTATAGTTGCAGCTATTTTCTTATATCTTCTGTTGAGTTTGCAGGTGTTCAGAATGACTTAATTAGCTATCTAGCTGTATTCCTGGGACCAGACAAAACTGAGGTCTCCTACTCCTGTGCCATCTTAGACTCCTCCCCGTTTTTTAAACAGTTTTAACTGCTATAATTCACATGCTGATCAGTCCATTTATTTTAAAGTGTACAATTCAGTGGCTTTGAGATTTCCACAGAGTTGGTCAGGCATCACTACAATTAGTTTTTAGAACTTTTCATCATCCTTAAATATGGTTTGTGCTGCTTAGCCATAGGCTTTACCATTTCTGCAAAAAGGCTATTGGAATTTTGATAGAGATTGCATTGAATCTGTAGATTACTTTGAGTAGTATTTATATCTTAAGAATATTAAGATTTCCTACCCATAAACTTAGAATATCTTTCCATTTATTTAGGTCAACTTTAATTTCTTTCAGCAGTCTTCTGTAATTTTTAGTGTATAAGTCTTTCATTTCCTTGGGTAAATTTATTTCTGGTTGTTTCATTCTTTTTGATGCTATTATAGATGGAATAACTTTCTAAATTTTCTTTTTTGGGTCGTTCATTGCAGATACACAACTGATTTTGTGTGTTGAAATTGTACCCTGCAACTTTGCAGAAATTGTTTATTTGGTCTTCTGGTTTCTTGTGGATTCTTTTGGAATTCTGTTTTATATATAGGATCATTTCACTTGTGAATAGAGATAGTTTTACTTCTTCTCTCCGAATTTGGATGCCTTTGACTTTTTAAAATTTCATTGTCTAACTGTTCTGGCTAGAATTTCCAGTAGATTGTTGAATTGCAGTAGTAAATATGGGCATCCAAGTTTTTTCATGATCTTAGAAGTACAGATTTCAGTCTTTCATCATAAGTATGATGTTACCCTTGGAGTTTTCATAAGTGCCTTTTATCCTGTTGAGGGGGGTTTTCTTAATTCCTGGTTTTCTAAGTGTTTTTTTTAATAAAAGGGTGGTTTGAATATTAAGTGCATTTTCTGCCTCAGTTGTTATGATCATGTGCCCCCCCCCCCCCACATTCTATTAATGTGTATCACAATGACTAATTTTGTTGTGTTGACTCATCCTTGAATTCCTGGGATAAATTCCACTTGGTCTTGATGTAAGTCCTTTTAATATTCTGTTGGATTTGGCTTGTTAGATCTTAGTTGGACATTTTTTTTTTAAGATCTTATTTATTTATTTGGCAGACAGAGATCACAAGTAGGCAGAGAGGCAGGCAGAGAGAGTGGGGGTGGGGTAGGGGGGGAAGCAGGCTGAGTGGAGAGCCCAATGTGGTCTTGATCCCAGGACCCTGAGATCATGACCTGAGCTGGAGGCAGAGGCTTAATCCACTGAGCCACCCAGGTGCTCCTGGTTGGACATTTTCTGACATATTCAGAGTATAATCTGTAGTTTTTTTTTCATGTGAAGCCTTAGTTTCTCTTTGGTATCAGGGTAATGCTTGGTGCTTAGAATGAGTTGGGAAGTTTTCCCTTTTCTTTCATTATTTTTAAGAGTTTGAAAAGAATTGGTATTAATTCCTTAAATATTTGATATAATTCACTGGTGAAGCCATCTGGTCCTGGACTTCTTTATTGGTAGGTCTTTGAGGTAGGTCTAGTGGCTTAGGTTATTTGAGGTTTTTCTTTTTCTTCTTGAGTCAGTTTATGTAATTTGTGTGTTTCTAGACATTTATCCATTTCTCTGGGTTATCTAATATGTTGGCATAAAATTGTTCACATTATTTTCATATGATCCTTTTTACTTCTCTAAGGTCTATAGTAATGTTTCTACTCTCATCTGTGATTTTTGTTATTTGTGTCTTTTCTTTTATAGCTAAAGATTTGTCAGTTTCATTGATCTCAAAGAACAGCTTCTGGTGTTGACTCTTTTTTGTGTTTCTTTATTTTACGTCTGATCTTTATTATTTCCTTCCTTCTGAAAGCTTTGTATTTAGTTTGCTTTTCCTTTTCTCAGTCCTCAAGTTAGGTTACTGGTTTGAGCTCTTTCTTCTTCTTAATGTAGGCATTTACAATTGTAACACCCATCTGAGCATGATCTTACTGTTTCCTGTAAGTTTTGATATGTTGTGTTTGTTTTCATTCATCTCTAATTTCTGATTTCTCCTTTACCAATTGGTTGTTTTGGACTGTATTAGTTTCCATGTATTTGTGAAATTTCCTTCTGTAGTTTAGTTTTATTACATTGTGTCAGAAAAAAGATAATTTGTGTAATTTCAGTGTTTTGAAATTATTGAGACTTGTTTTATGGTGTAACATATGGTCTTTCCTGGAGAATGTTCCATATGCACATGGGATGAATATATTCTACTATTCTGTAGAGTGTTCTATATATAGCCAATTAGGTCTAGTTGGTTTATAGTGTTGTTTATGTCCTCTATTTTCTTATTGATCTTCTTGCCAGATGTTTTATCTGTTATGAGAAGTAGAGGATTGAACTCTCCAACTATTTATGTGGAACTGTTTATTCTTCAGTTCCACTGGACACTTTTTTGTTTACTTTTACAATAATTACAGAAAAGAAGCACTTGCCTCTGCCATTTTGTTATGTGTTTCCTGTATATCTTACTCCTTTTTTGCCTCTCCATTACTGTCCTTTTTTGTGCGTTTAATTGATTTTTGTAGTGAATCATTTTGATTCCCTCATTTCCTTTTGTGTATATTTTTAGATATTTCTTTGTGGTTAACATGAAGATGACTACTAATGTTCTGAATTTATCACAGTCTAGGTCAAATTGGTACCAGCTTAACTGTAATGCATACAAATCTCTGTGCCTATGACACCTTTGTCCTCTCACCCTTTTTGTTTTTGTCTCTGGTTATGTCTTTATACATTGTATGCCAGTACCACAGATTAATACTTTTAAAAAATGTATTTTTCTTTTAAATCTTGTAGGAAATAAAAAATGAGGCTACCAGTAAAAAGTACAATAATAGTGGCCTTTTATTTGCCCATGTGTTTACCTTCTTTGGAAGTCTTTATTCATATGGCAATGAGTTATTTTGTAGTGCTTTTCATTTAGACTAAAGCATCCCTTTAGCATTATTTGGGACCCATTATATGGGTCTAGTGGTAATGAACTATGTTAACTTTTTTTTTTTTTGCTTTTTTTTTTTTTTTTTTTTAAGTGGGCTCCACACCCAGCGTGGAGCCCAGAGTGGGGCTTGAACTTATGACCCTGAGATTGGGACCTGAGCTGATATCAGGAGTTAGATGCTTAACTGACTGAGCCACTGAAGTGCCCCTATCTGGGAATATCTTAATTTCTGTCTCATATTTGAAGGATGGTTTTGCCATATACAAAATTCTTGGTTGACAGTTGTATTAGGCTGGGTTTTCCAGAAAAAAGAGAATCAATAGGATATGTGTGTATGTGTGTGTGTGTGTCTGCACACCCATCACGTGTGTGCATGCATGCATTTACTTAAACATTTGTTATAAGGAATTGGCTCAGGTGATTTTGAAGGCTGAGAGATCCCACAATTTGCAGTCGTAAGATGGAGACCCAAGAAAGCCAGTGGTGGTCTTCTAGTCAGAGTCCGAAGGCCTGAGAACCAGGATTGCTGATGGGTTGTTTTGGTCTGAAAGTTGGTAGGCTCCAGATCTAAGCAGAACCAATGTTTCAGTTCAACTCCAAAGGAAGGAAAGGACTATAGATCCAGCTCAATGCAGTTAATCAGGGGAGTTCATTTTTACTCAGTCTTTTTGGTCTTTGATTATCTGGTTGAGGCCTACCTACCTTGTGAAGGGCAATCTGCTTTACTCAGTCTACCAGTTCAGATATTAACTTCAGCCAGAAACACCTACACAGACATATCTTAAATAATGTTTGATCAAATGTCTGGCCACTCTGTGGTTCAGTCAGGTTGACACATAAAATGAACCATCTCAAGGTTTCTTCTTATAGTACAAATTTGTTATCTTACTGCCTTCTGTCCTCCTTGTTTTCTGATGAGAAATCAGCTGTTAACCTTATTGAGGCCTCCCTGTACTTGATGAATCACTTTTATTGGGATGCTTTCATGATTCTGTCTTTGGGCTTCATTAGTTTTATTAGAATGGGTCTCTGAATTTATTCTGCCTAGCATTCAACCTTCTTAGATTTGTAGATTCATCAATTTCATCTTATTTGGGAAGATTTTTCACCTCTTTAAACAGTCTGTTCCTTTCCTTTTCCTCCCTTTGGGACTCTCATATTGTCTGTGTTGGTCAGCTTGATGTCTCAGAAGGTCTCTTAGGTTCTGTCTTTTCTTCATTCTGTTCTCTCCTTCTCAGATTCAGCAATTACAAATACCCTAAATTCAGATTCATTGAGTTTTCTGCTTCCTGAAATTGCTCTTGAGTCAGTCTAGTGATTTTATTTTATTTTTTCCCATTGTCATTATGCTTTCAATTTCAGCATTTCTCTTTGGTTCTTTTTTATAATTTCTCTCTTTATCGATACTCTAATTTTGCTTATACATTGATTCTATGAATTGTTTTTGTTGTTTTTTCTTATTTTTTTAAATCTTTTTGAACATATTTTAGACTGTTTTAAAGCCTTTGTCTAGTAAGTATGATGTCTGGATTTCCTCAAGGATAGTCTTATCAATTTTCTATTGGATGGGTCATTCTTTCCTGTTTCTTCCTATGCCTTGTAATTTTGTTGTTGTTGTTGTTGATAACTGGGTATATGGATATCATAATGTTATAACTCTGTAAATCAGTAGTCTCCATTTTCCTCAAGGTTTTATGTCTTTTGTTTGTTAAAGTCTCCAGTAGTCCATTTTGTTGAGTGTTTTTTTTTTTCAAGTCTTTTTTTTTTTTGCAAAGACTTTATTCCTTGTCATGTGTGGTCAGATAATTCTCTCGATTTAGTTTGTGTTCATCCAAGTTTTGACAGACTGATTTGAGTGCCAGAAACTAAAACAAAAACCAAATAGTTCTAAACAAATGGAAGAATACCTTTCCTGGGGTTTGTAGATTGACTGTCAGGGCAGTCCTTCACTTAGGCAGATTTGCACTGAGCCCAGTGGTCATTCCAAGCTTAGAGATCTCTCAGGTCTTTCCTTCCCTTCCATTATCTTCCCTTCCACTTATTTATTTATTTATTTATTTAGGACAGGGCAAGTGAGCACAAGTGGGAGGGAGGGGCAGAGGGAGAAGCAGACTCCTTGCTGAGCAGCAGCCTGATGTGGCTGAGCCCCTCCTAGGACTCTGGAATCGTGATCTCAGGTCGTTTCTCAGCATGCATATTGTTGTCGGTGTATGTGTTGTCTTCACAGTTTCATCTATACTCTTAATTTGTCAAAGAAATACTCCGCAGCGTTTGCTCCTGTGCTTTAGGTAATTTATTCTATGTTTATATAGTAATCTTTTGTTCCAGGCCTTTTATTTATTTATTTATTTATTTATTTATTTATTTATTTTTAAAAGATTTTATTTATTTATTTATTTGACAGAGAGAAATGACAAGTAGAAAGAGAGGCAGGCAGAGAGAGAGAGAGAGAGAAAGGAGGAAGCAGGCTCCCTGCTGAGCAGAGAGCCCGATGCGGGACTCGATCCCAGGACCCTGAGATCATGACCTGAGCCGAAGGCAGCGGCTTAACCACTGAGCCACCCAGGCGCCCCTGTTCCAGGCCTTTTAAAGTTGTCAGTTCTGCTTGCTATGTTTTCAAATGACTACTGGCTCTTCGGCTTGAGCTCTGAGTTAGGTGAAACAGAGATGAGCATCTTGCATCAGTCCTTCAGGTAGTACCCAGACAGGTGAGAATAGATATTCACATGAATTTGTGAATAAAATCTGTTCTGCTGTCTCTGGGAACAGGGTTCCATACTAGGAACATAGATTAAAGTTGCTGCTGTGCCAGGTTTTAAAATTGTCTTTTTCTTTATTTGTCACTTGCTTGGTTGTAAATCTTAATCTGTTTTCCCTAGTTTTAACAACTTGGTTCTGATAGTGCTTGTTTTTTGACATTTCTGTCAGGTGGGAGTACTTGAAGTTCCCTACCTTGTCATTTTGCTGACTTTGTTTTTCATTGTGGTTTTAATTTGTAATTTTCTGATGACTAACGATGTGCATCTTTTTAGGTGTTTTTTTGGCATTTATATATATTCTCTGGACACTTGTTTATTTACATCTTTTGTCCAGTTTTTAATTGGGTTGTCTTTCTGTTATTGAATTTTGAGATTCTTTTTTTTAAGATTATATTTATTTATTTGACAGACAAAGATCACAAGTAGGCAGAAAAAACAGGCAGAGAGAGAGAAAGAGGAGGAAGCAGGCTCCCTGCTGAGCAGAGAGCCTGATGTGGGGCTCGATCCCAGGAACCTGGGATCATGACCTGAGCTGAAGGCAGAGGCTTTAACCCACTGAGCCACCTAGGCACCCTGAATTTTGAGATTCTTTATATATTTTTGAATACAAATAACTTATTAGGTAAATGACTTAGAAACATTTTCTTTTATTCTGTGGGTTGTCTTTTCACTTTGTTGAAGTGTTGAGCTGTACACTGAAGCACAAAAGTTTTAAATTTTTAGTGATATTTAGTGATACTTATTTTTCCTTTTGTTACTTGTACTTTTGGTGTCATAACTCCAAACTCTACTTAAGGGGCAGGTGGAGAAAAAACAAGAGAGTAAACTACTGGTATCTGCTATTAGAATGACCACTGGGTATGTACATGTTTGACTTTTGAATGCTGATTGTAGGTGTCAGTTGTGTGAAATTATGGTTAGGTTTCTCCTAGTTATAAACCATTTTACCTGTCATTATTTTCCCTTGGTCATTGTAGATGTTTTCTGTTACATCTATCCCTCATAGGGCCTTGTCTGAGAATTGATGCTTCAGCTTCAAGGGTAGGCCTCTAAAGCTTTGTAGTGTTTATAAAGTAGGACCATCGTATTCCTAGTACATATAGCTGTTGGGTAGACCCCTGTGCTAACTTGGGATAAGCAGTTTTTCAGCAATTTAGAATTGTTGGAAAGGAAAGATCCAAGTTAGATTCTGTTGGGTTCTTCTTCTAGACAAATGTGTATTACTGAGGCATGGACAACCATGGTTAGCCTATGGTCATAGAGAAACAGTGGAGGGGACTGGTGTGTAGAGAGCAAAATGAAGCCCACTTTCAGAGAAATACTGACTGTCACCTTTTAGAGGCAGTTTAGTTCCAGAGGTTAGAATAGATTTAATTCTTGGCAGCTTTGTAGTACCTGATTTCCAACTCCCACTCTAATTTCTACTTGTCAGTTCTGTGAAATACCTTTATTATTTTTTTTAATGTAAGTTCTCATTTTGGGCTAAGTACCTTTGTATATGTTTTTGTTATTGCCACCCAGAAAACTTTGTCTAAGAGAGTGGCATGTTGAGATGAAAATATCCACTGAGTAAACAGAAGGGAGTGAGGAGACCATTTCCTGTGAGATGTTGATATAATTTTAACTTGTAATGCTGGGCAGTAATACAATGGTGATGATTATTTTTAATGTGGATTTGAGTGCTTACCTGTGATTTAAATTTAATTAGGCATCTGTTTTATATTGTTTATATTCTTTGGTGTACAGGCTTTCTAATTTAAACAACTTTTCTTTGAAAATAATAGAATGAAAATAATTTAGTATTATCTGTAAAATTGAACATATATGTAACCTGTGACACAATTTCCCTTCTAGTTTGTAAGTCATATTCTTGTATGTGTGTACCAGGATATGTGCTCAAGAATGATTTGTTAGATGCATTATTTGTAGTAGTGTAAACTTAGAAATACTGAAATATACAGCATAGGAGAAAGGATGAAGTTGTGAGTACATTAACATGTTCATACAGTCATATATTGAAGTGTTATAGAGTAGTACAAATTAATGACCTATAACCACATATACTCACACTGTTCATCTTAGAAACATACAATATTTAGTGAAAACTAGTGTGTCTTCTCCGAAAAAAACACATACCCAGGCTTACCTTGGAAATACTTCTTGTTTGGTTACAGATCTCTTTAATAAGTAAATATTGCAAGAAAACAAGTCAGATGAATATTTTTGGTTTCTCAGTGCATATAATAAAAGTTTATACTGTTGGTGGCAATGCAAGTTGGTGCAGCCACTTTGGAAAATAGTGGAGATTCCTCAAAAAATTAAAAATAGAGCTACGCTATGACTGTCACTTACACTGCTGGGTATTTACCCCAAAGATACAGATGTAGTGAAAAGAAAGGCCACTTGTACTCCAATGTTCATAGCAGCAATGTCCACAATAGCCAAACTCTGGAAAGAGCCCAGATGCCCTTCAACAGATTAATGGATAAAGAATATGTAGTCCATAAACACAATGGAATATTACTCAGCCATCAGAAAGGATGAATACCCAACTTTTGCATCAACATGTATGGGACTGGAGGAGATTATGCTGAGTAAAATAAGTCAGGCAGAGAACGTCAAATATATGGTTTAACTTTCTTGTGGAACATAAGGGATAACATGGAGGACATTAGGAGAAGGAAAGGGAAAAGGGAATCGGAGGGGGAGATGAACCATGAGAGACTGTGGATTCTGAGAAACAGTTTTAGAGGGAAAGGTGTGGTGTAATGGGTAAGCCTGGTGGTGGGTATTAAGGAGGGCACGAATTGCATGGAGCACTGGGTGTGGTACATAAACAATGAATCTTGGAATACTACATCAAAAACAAATGATGTACTGTATGGTGACTAACATAATACAATAAAAAAGTTAAGTTTATACTATATTATAGTCTATTTAGTGTGCAATAGCATGCCTAAAAACAATGTACATACCTTAATTAAAAAATACTTTATTGCTAAAAAAATTTTTATTGTTAGAAAATGTCAACCATTTTCTGAGCTTTCAGTGCGTCATAATCATTGATCACAGATCTTCATAAAATATAATGAAAGAAGTTTGAAATATTGCAAGAATTACTAAAGTATGAGACAGACACAAGGTGAGCAGCTGTTGAGAAAATGGAGCTGATAAACTTGCTTGATGCAGGGTTGGTACAAACCTTCATTTTGTTTAAAAAAAAAGGGGGGGCAGTATCTGTGAAGTGCAATAAAGTGAAGCACAATAAAATAAGCTATGCCTTGTAGTGTGATTCTTATTTTAATGGGGGAAGTTCAAAACAAGTTAAAAACTAAACAAAGTGTTTAATTATACAAAAACAGGGTAAAATGTTAAGGAAATGTGAAAGTATGATCAAGGGAAAAATTAGGCTAGTAATTTCCTATATGGGATGTGGGGCAGGTTATAATTGGGGATGAAAACACCAGGAACTTAAATATAATGTTCATATTGTACTTTTTAGGAAAGAGATGAGTTGATCATATTTATTTATAGATATCATATTTATTCTCTACACATATTGAATACCTCCTTAAACAAAGCTAAAAACTTATAAATATGTTTGGTATAAAAAATAATATATATATATTTTACAAAAATAACCATCATAGAAACAAACTCAGCATTTCTAAAACTGAAATAATCACAGTCTTTTAAAATCAAGTGTTCTTGGGGTGCCTGCATGGCTCACTAAGTTGAGTGATAGACCCTTGGTTTCAGCTCAGGTTGTGATCTCAGAGTCGTGAGATCTAGCCCTGCCTTGGGTTCTGTGCTTAGTGCAGAGTCTGCTTGGGACTCTCTCCCCCTCCCTTTCCCTCTGTCCGTATGCCTTGCTCATACACATTCTCATGCTTTTTCTCAATTAAAGAAGTCTTTAAAAAGAAATCAAGTGTTCTCTCCACACTTTGCTCTTTATTTGCCTCATACCATCTTCTCAGCCTCCAAGTCTTAAGGGTTACTCTTGACTTCTTTATCCTCAGATTAATTTATTGACTTAACTTACAAGTATTTACATGCTACAGATATTGTAATAAGCAAAATTTATAATGAGCATTTTCCTAAAATAAATGAAGCAGTCTTTATCTTTTCCTCTCTTGTAACATGAGGTTATTCAACAGGTTCTTTCCATTCCTATCAATACGCCTAGGTGAATCTATGTTTTCTATTTAGAGTCCCTGAATTTCAAGTCCTTACATGCCTGTACTGTTTCCTGACTGGCTTTCCTATCTGTATTCTTCCCTCTTTTTAGTTCATTCTTCTTCTTCTTTTTTTTTTTTTTTTAAAGAATAATTATTGGAGAGAGAGCACGTGAGTGAGCTTGCAGGAATGCCAGAGGGAAGAGGCAGAGGGAGAGCGAATCTAAGCAGACTCCCTGCTGAGTGAAGAGTCCATCAAGAGGGCAGATCCCATGACCCTGAGATGATATCCCAAGCCAAAAACAAAAGTCGGACACCCAACCAACTGAGCAACCCAAGCACCCCTTAGTTCATTCTTCTTACTGATACAGGATTCATCTTCCTAAAGCGTTTATTGATCATTTTTACACATTTCCTCAGAAACCTGGGGTACTAGAATGTTGAGGTACATTTTCTTTAGGTGGGGTACCAGTCTTCTACAAACTATTTTTTTTACCAGGGGTCCACACTCCTATTTGGGGCAGGAGGTTAGGGGGAGACACACAGGTACCTCTCTTACTGGCTGCTTCACCTTAAGGCGTGGCGGTGGAGGTGGCCTGCCTGATATTCTTACTCTTTGTGCTGCTGATAGCCTTCAGACTTCCGCTAGCTTCAAATAACATAGCTTTTTTGTATTTGGGATTTTCAGAGAAACTCCTGTATTTTGCAGCAAATGTGGTAGTTTTTTTTTTGTTGTTGTTGTTTGTACTTCAGTTAAGATTTTGTTTTCTGTATTTCTGGTATTCCTCTTAGTTTCTGGTCTACCTTCTGGTTTTTTTAGTCTGGTCAGCACTGGAATCATTGTCAGTAAAATCAACATTTCATTGTGCCACTGTCTTAGACAAGGTTCTTTTGGTGCCAGTAACAGAAATTCATACAAGACTGCTTAGCCCAGAGTAGAATTTATATCAAAAAACAACAAAAATCGGGCGCCTGGGTGGCTCAGTGGGTTAAGCTGCTGCCTTCGGCTCAGGTCATGATCTCAGGGTCCTGGGATCGAGGCCCGCATCGGGCTCTCTGCTCAGCAGGGAGCCTGCTTCCCTCTCTCTCTCTCTGCCTGCCTCTCTGCCTACTTGTGATCTCTGTCTGTCAAATAAATAAATAAAATCTTTAAAAAAAAACAACAACAAAAATCATTTCATAGAACTTATGAGGGGGAATTGCAGTTGATCTTTACAGGAATTTGGAAATCAGGGATCATGTATTTTAGATCTAATTTCTGTAGATTTGGTATGAAATAGGGAGGCTACAGTGTGAGTTGAATCCACTATCTTGATTCAGTCTGATTACCAGTTTTAAAATCAGTTTGCTGAGTAGATTCCTTTATATATAGGAAGTTTGGTAGAAGATATTTCCATCATGGATGTCCAGTTGTTATCTCTAGCCTACTTTTATATGTAGATGTGACCAATTTATAAGTGTTAGAGGAGGAAACTTCTACAGGTGGGGGCATCAGTTGAAACACTTAAAGTATGCTATTTAAAGATCTTATTCATTTATTTGACAGAGATCACAAGTAGGCAGAGAGGCAGGCAGAGAGAGAGGGAGAAGCAGGCTCCCCACTGAGCAGAGAGCCCGATGTGGTGCTCGATCCCAGGATCCTGGGATCATGACCTGAGGTGAAGGCAGAGGCTATAACCCACTGAGCCACCCAGGTGCCCCAAGTATGCTATTTAAAACTCTTTAGGATATTTAAAGTTTTACAAAATGTGGACCAAAGATCATAGTTTTGAAGCTTCTAGAAAAAATAAGTTTTATGAAGTTAGAGTTAATTCAGAATACTAATACTAATCAATGTCAAGAAAAATTCACTTAGCAAAAAAAAAGGCAAAGTAACATGAGAAGGGTATAATGTACCCATTTACAGTTAGGGTTTTTATAATTTCTTGGAAGTAGCACATATGTACCTTTTTTCTTGAGTTGCAGTGGCAGTCTCTTTTGGAAAGTTAATGATTTTGCGGGAAATATTTAAATTGGTATGTTATCAAGTTCTGGCAAGGATATTTGGAAATCAGAAGTATTATATGTTGATGGTAATATAAATTGATAAAGCTGTTCGGAGAATAGTTGTGCAGTATTCAGTAAAGTAGAAAATATACATGTATATACTTTCATGTATGCCTTAGAACAGTGTTCTCAACCAGGGCATTGTTACCTCTCAAGGGACTTTTGGTAATGCCTGTAGACCTTTTTGGTTGTCACATCTGTGGAGGCATCTAGTGGGTAGAGATCGAGGATGATGCTAAAATGTCCTACAGTTGACAAGGCAGACTCCCACAACAGAGGATTATTCAATCCAAGATGCCTGTAGTGTTGAGGTTGATAAACCTTGCTTTAGAGAATAAAGTTCACATGTTTTTATATTGTGAACATAGAGGTTTGCTGAAGGATGTTCCTTAAAGCATTGTAATACTACAAAATTAGAAACACTCTAAGTGTCCATTAGTGGACAATTGGATAAATAAGATGTGGTCTGCATATGTGATACAGTACTTCATAATAGGAAGCTTCATTTTAGGGTATCATTCATAATAGTATTCCTATTATAAAGTAATTGGAAGTACTGAATCACATACTGTTGAAAGGAATGAAGTAGAGGCTCCTGGGTGGCTCAGTTGGTTAAGTGTCTGCCTTTGGTCCAGGTGGTGATCTTTGGGTCCTGGGATCGAGCTCCTTGGCTGACTCCCAGCTCAGCGGGGAGTCTGCTTCTTTCTCTCCCACTGCCCCTCCCCCCAACTTGTTTTCTCTCTCTCCCAAATAAATACAGTCTTTTTAAAAAAAGGAATGAAGTATATCTATATTAGTAGATCACAAAGATAATGTTGAATGAAAAAAGCAAGTGTTTTTTATATACCACTTATGGAAATTGAAAAAATACACAAAACATGACTCTTACTGCAATATATAAATAAAAATGTAGAAAATGTAAAAGTACATGCCAGTTTCATGACAGTGGTTACTAATAATGAGGTGAAAAGAAGAAAATGGCACTAGGAATGATGAATAGTGGACTTTATCTCTACTTAAGTCTTTTATAAATATAAAGTGAAAAAAAGGTTCATATTTATGGACTTTGAATTCACAAAGTGAGTGCCATTTGTTATAAGTTCTGGTTGGGGAAATGTAGATATTTGTAATATTATTTATTTATTTATTTTTATAGTTCCAAAATTTCTCAAAAAAAAAAAAAAAACTTACCTAATGAATTCCATTTACACCTTTATCTACATTTGGGTTTCATGGCACTTAGTATAGCATGCTTTTTCTTTTTTCAGTTCTTTCTGCTCAAGAAGTTAACTTGGTTTCTTATGGAGAGAAGTATAACTATTTTAAGGTATTTGTTTATTTAATTTATTTTATTTTATTCGTTGTTGTTATTTTAAGGTATTCGTTGTTTATTTTATTTATTTTATTCGTTGTTTATTTTATTTATGTGTATAGTTGTGGAGAAGCTATATTAACTGCCATTAACCAGTAAGTTTGTGCTTCACAAAAGTAAAAGCCATCAAAAAGAACTCCCAACAACTGTTTATTTTTGTGTATTAGAATATATAGAAATAATTGGGCTTTCAGGAGAAACATGAACTATTTCTCCTATTTGGACATTTTGTTGCACTGATTTCTTTTTATTGTAAAAGTATTTGATTATAATGGTTTAATCTTTTCAGTAAATATTCAGTAAATTAAATTTATCTACGTGATTCTAGGAGCTTTACCCAAAAAATGTACTTTAAAATCTGAACTCACATTTTCTGAATAACTGAAAATTTTCATAAATGTTATTAAAGAAAGAAGATGGATATAATGTCCAATATATATATTTTGGAACATAAAGATCAATTTTTATATGTGATAAAATATATTCGTAGCAAAATGAAGTGGAGAGAGTGCATGACCTATAATTTTTTTCCTTAAAGTGATATTGTGTCTCAAATACAATGTAATTAAAAGTTATAATAACTACTCATGATACCTTTGAATTTAAATTATGTCAAATTAAATAATTTAGATTAAAATTGCATTTATAATTATATGAAAGTTTATAATTTTTAAACAAAAAGCATTTACTAAAAATTATCCCAAAGTTTAGAAAACTCACTAATTTAAATTTAAAAACTTAAAATAACCTTTAGTTAATGATTTTTATGTACTTTTCTTAGAACTTAAATGCAAAAATAATAACCCATATTTCCTTACATGTAAATGGCAATCCAATCAAAAGGTGACTGAAAATTAATGACTTTATTTTAAAAGATACAGTTCTTAAAATTTTAGATTAGCTATAATTTTTTTGTTAAAGGATTTAATACAAATGATAAGAATGGCTTAATTATAAAATTCATAAAGATAATTTAAATTCAGAATATTTAATTTAAGATAATTTATGCTCAAATGTATAATTATGAATAGTTATGACTTCTAACTATATAGAATTTAAAATAAATCCTATAACCTTTTTAGATAATTTTCATAATTAGGTGAGAACAAGGCACGAACTATCTCCCATTTGATTTTCTTGCTAATATTTGCAATTTAATACTAGAGTTATTCCTTAATTGCTGAAAAGGAGTCATCTATAACATGGTTACTAATTATTTCTCTATAATACAATATGTAATTTTAAAGGTTTTATTCAAGAAATGAGTTGGTTAAAAACTTGTAACAGAACAGCTTATTAATGCTGTATATGTAAAGGTAGAGTTAATTCTTTGGTGGATGAAGTGTTTATGGAAAAGAATAGCTGATTAAACTTAGGAATTTATTAGAATTAATTTTCCTTCATGTGTAAATATCTGTACTCCTCCAATAAAGTCATGAGGTTCTGGTTTGAGCAAAACGGTGAGACCTTTAACTGTACCCTTTTTAGTGCTGGCTCTGTGAGGAAGTACTACAAACATTGTGCATTCTTTTCGAGTTGAATTTTAGGGAGATAATATGGAATGGGAGAGAATTAGCACAGTTATTTTAAAATAATAACCACTGCTGAAAAAAAATTAATGATTGCCATTAGCTATTTTGGGTTCTGTTCCCAATATCCCATATATATGAGTTTATTGCCTGTTCGGTCACTTACTGGGGCTGTTTTTGTGGGAAAACTTTTGATTCTCTGACTTAGGATGTAGGTATCTGTAATTTTAGTTATTGAATATCCCTCTAGTAAGCTCAAGGGGTGCAAAGTACTAACCTTTATTTTCGCCCAATTTTAAGCCATTTACAAATGTTTATTATGATGAATTTTGGCTTTGTGGCTTTTTATGGCTGCTGTAGAATTTGATTTGCTTTTACTTAAATATTTTAAAAGACTGTTATTTTTAGTATTATCTTAAAAACTTATTTACCTGTTCACTTCCATGTTTTAAGTAAGGATCAGGAAGTACCAATGAAAAGCTTATAATTTGGGAACATTTTCTGCATATGGGTGTGTGTGTGTTTGTAGTGTTTGTATGTGTGTGTATGTGTATATGTATATCTAATTTTTTAAAGCCTGCCTTTCCACAGAGAAGACTTGAAGCAGCTGAGAATACGCACAAATTTGATTATAAATTTGAATAAAAACTCAAAAAGGCACTGAGGGATATTTCATTTTTCTTTGTATTGGAATGACTGGTGATTAAACTTGGTGTGGTTTATCAAAATTTTAAATTATAAGGGTGTGCCTGGGTGGCTCAGTCAGTTAAGCATCTGACTTTTGGTTTAGGCTCAGGTCATGATCTCATGGGCTGTGAGATTGAGCCCTGACAGACTCCACCCTGAGGTTGGAATAAGCTTGAAGATTCTCTTCCTCTGCCCCACTTTCCACTTGTGGGATTGCCAGTGTTGTGCTCTCCCTCAAATAAATAAATCTTAAAAAAAAATTTAATTATAAGGCCAAATATTCTCAGATCCTGACCCCTGAGTCTGGTTGAAACAATGCATTAAAAAACCCAAACACCAAAACCAAAAAACTTCAGCCTGAATTTCCAGCTTAAATCCATCTTTATTCTAAACCACAAAGTTAAGGTGTTTTGTGTCTTTATGTGCTCAGGCATTAACTTTGAATCAATACGTCTATGGAATAATTTGGAGAAAACTTTCTCTTCTTTAAGGACCTAGCCCCTGAGCTTTCAAAAGGCTTTCTGCCTTTCTCATCCTTCACTCACTTACCAGATGGATGTTTTAACTGCTTAGCCCAGTTTTACTTTCTTTTGAAATTATTTTTCTATATCCTGAGATGTAATACCATATGAATCATATTAAGGTTCAATAAGCAATTAAATTTTTAAAAATCTTGCGGAATTGTTTGAATTTAGTGGCACTGAATCAAATAGGTTAATACATCATTTCATTTCATTTATTTGTTATGTATGCCTAGTGATTGTCCTTTTAGTTGCATGTGATGGGGAATGATGCTAAGTAGCAACTGTTGATTAGATTTTGGATATCTTTTTCTGTTTATATTGTTACATTTAATTTACATATCTTTTCTTGTATATTTTTTGATGCTGTTCAACATGTTCTTTCACTTTTTAAGCTTTTAGCCATTATTATATCTGTTATATAAAACTGAGGTCCCATCAGGTTATTGTGATACTTCAATTAGATATGTGTCATATGTTTGAAAAATGACCAAACATTTACAGAGGTATTAGTTATGATTCTTCATCAGGTGGTGTGATGCCTTAATTTCTGTTTTTCAGGTAGGTTTGAATTTATATTTGATTTCTGCCAGGTGTCTGGGCGGGGTCTTTTAAATGAACAGCATTTAGAAATAAAAGAATCTGTTCTGCTTAGAGGATTTGATAGGTAAAGTATGGTGCAGTTTTATGTAGCTCACCTAACATTGAAAAGGACAGTAAATGGGAATTGGAATCCTGTTCATTTCAGTGTAATTTTTTTTTTATTATGTTCAGTTAGCCAGCATATAGTACATAGTAAGTTTTTGATGCAGTGTTCAAGGATTCAGTAGTTGTGTAACACCCAGTTCTCATCACAACCTGTGCCCTCCCTTAATACCCATCACCCGGCTACCCCTCACCCTCCTCACTTCTGGAGTCCTCAGTTTCTTGGAGTCCACAGTCTCTCATGGTTTATCTTCCTCTCTGGTTTGTTCCCATTTTCAGTATAATTGAAGGTATTTTTAGCCTGTGCTAATATAAAAATATATTTCTTCTTGTTTCATAAACGTTATACATTATAAAAAAATAACTCTAATAAGCACAATTTTGTGTCAGTGTCAGTATGGACAGAGTTTGGTCTTTAGTGGAAGTATGGACAGAATGTTTCCACTGGGAGAGGAAATCATTAGCTCTTAAAACTTGTTCTCTAGCAACCTTCTTTACTGAGTTTTGTTTTGTTTTGGTTTGGTTTTGTTTATTTAGCATACATCTAGCCCAAGTTGTTTGTTTTTAAAAATAATGGTAGAAAATGCTAGTTAGGATTTGTGTTGGGGGAATTGTGGTGGTTAAAGCCTCTGCGCTGAGAGTGATTTAATAGATATGTGTTTAGCTGTATCTTTATTATCTTTTTTTCTTACATCTTAGATTGTCCAACTGTGTCTTCAATTAAACTGGGAGATTTTCAACCATTATTTATTTGAATGTTGCCTATAGCCTGTTTTCTCTTTTAATTCTTTTCTAATTCTTTTTCTAATCTTCTAATTCTAATTCTTTTTCTAATCTTGATCTACTTGTGTTTTAGAGCATTGCTACTTAAAGTGTGATCTTCAGGTCATTGTTGGTCTACAAACTGATTTCGTTGGTCTATGAATTATGCACAGAAATTTGAAGTGTATGGTTTTAGAAACTTTTAATAACAAGTTGATATTCCTGTGACATCCAAGCACAGATTTTTTTTTTTAAATTCACTTTTATTGAATTTTACAGTTTTTTTCTGCCATGGATTGACAATTTAAAAAATGGCTCTTCACAGATAGTTTCAGTATTATTTTGTTAGACCTTACTCTATTCTTTGTATTTTTAGCTGCTTTTACATTTTTTTTTTCTGTATCTCTCTAAACTGAATTTTAGGTAGCTTTTAAATGTCTAATTCTTTTTCTACTTATATTATTTAACTTTTACCCTGAATTAAAACTATGTTTTTGATTTTTGGAGCATTTATTTAACTTGTATGTATATATTAAGCCCTTGTGGTATTTGGAATATCTTTATTGTATAATCTGTTTAATAGTTGAAATTTGTAGTCTAATCCTGCTGTCTTTTGTTCTTTTGTTTGTGTTGACTCATTCATTGTATCTAGTATCTTTGTATGTTTTGTGACTTTTTTTTTAATTTGAGTAGAGTTTTTTGAAAGCTGCAGTATTCTTAGAGGTCTGGATTGAAGTTATTTTCTTTCACCAATAATTTACCCATGTTTCCCCCAGAGCTTGGGGTATATTAACAGTTTAAGAGTACTTTAAATGACATTGTCATATGAGATTTATTGGCTTATACATATAGTGTGTAGTCTGAGAACCTTTTTGAGGGTTACACTTTGTCCTTACTGTGTCAAAAGAGAATTTTGGGGTGGGTCTGACTGCAAGGGGTAACAGGAGGGAGATCTTTGTGGTGCTCTTAATCTGAGGATGTAGCCCTTTGGCATAAGAGCTTTATAGAGGTGTTTCCTTTTGATAGACTTTTAGAGTGTCTCCTGAGTGTGTAGGCATCAAAATGTAAGCTACATTTTGTGCAGTGGAATGCATACTGTCAAGATAAAAGGTAGATTCTGGTTTTGCTTATTCTTTTGTTTATGGCTTATATGAATACTGTACTTTCTTGCTAGCTAAGCAGTTCATTGAAATAGATTTTTCTACTAACTTTCAAAAGTAACATCTAATAGTATCAAGGTATCTAGTCTGCCATACTGCTGGAAATCTGTGTTCCTCCATCTATCTATAATTTTGTTTCTTATCATGTATGTTGCTATTTTGTGCCTTATCTTTCTTATATTTTTGTTATTATAATAGGCATTTTTCGTTATCTCTTTTTTCATTATCTCTTTGGTCTGTCAGACTTATTGTGTAGGCCCCCATCACAGTCTATGCCCATGTATGTTTTCTAATCTCTTTTTCTCCTGTTCTTTCACTAGCCATATTATGGTTTATTAAAGACATCGTATATTGTAGTTATTCTTTTACTCACGTCATTCCATTCTGCTTAAATGCTATCTCTTCTTTTGACTCCAACTGCTTCTTCTAGCACTGTTGACATTTTGGGCTGAATAATTCATTTCTATGGGGGCTCTCCTGTGCACTGTAAGATGGTAGCAGCATCCCTGGCTTCTGCCCGTTAGATTAACTAGTGACTTCCCTTTGTGATAAACAAAAGTGTTTCCAGACATTGTCAATGGTCATTTGTAGGGGGTGATGTCTCCCGTAGTTGAAAACCACTGCCCTAGCCCTCTCTTGATTTGGTCTCAATTGAATAGCCTTCCTTGATTATCCATGCCTGTGGCTTTTACTTTTGGATACTTGGTAGTACGTACATATTGTCCTGATTGTATACTCGCCCCTTTTTACATTTGTTTGAGAATTTCTTTCTCTCTCTCCTTTCCTCCTGCTGTGTGTGTGTGTGTGTGTGTGTGTGTGTATGTGATGTGTACATGTGTGTTTGTTTCTTATTTGACCAAGTTTTAGAGTGCACGGACCGTGTATCTTTTTAATTTGTTTGCTGTTTTGGTCCATTCAGTACACATATTAGTAGTTTTAGGTATACCAGTTGTTTGCCTTTTTTCCTGTTTTTCTGTTTTTTGTTTGTTTGTTTTTTATATGATAGCAGTAGGGCTTAGGAAATTGGATCACTCTAGAAAATGTGAAGAACTTAGAGGTGTTCCAAATTAGGAGACTTAGAGACAGCAAGTCTCTAACAATGTAAGAATACAGTACAATATGATAACAATGTAACAGTGGTGTGTATATCCAGTAAATAGCTCCGGAAAATTCAAGACAATGCAAGATAGTTGTAAAGATATAAGAAAGATGTAATTTCTGTTAGAGGTATCCATTACATAAGTAACCAGAAAAATGTGCAATAGAGTAGAAAAAAATTGAGAAATACAGAAAGTAGAAGGATTTGTAGAAGCATGAAGTACGAATGATTAGTTCTACAGAGTGATATGAACAAAGTAATCAATATGTCAGGGTGAATTGTTAGGAATGATGGATGTAGCATCTGGCTAGGAGTGACTTGTATAAAGCTGACAAATGTGATATGTGAATGTTAGTAAAGTTGAAAACAAGTTGGGCACAGAGAAGTTAGCTTCTTACTACCAACTAAAGGGAAACTTACAGGTTTTGCCCCAGTTGGGAGAGATACAGCTCAATTATAGATTTACCTCCACTTTTTTTTTTTTTAATTATGAGTCAATTCTAAGTAAAAATGTAAATTGAAGCTTGAATTTAATTACTTTTATAAGGTGCTTTTCCTCATGTAGGCCAAAATCTTCATGAAAAGCAATCATAAGTGGGGCACCTGAGTGACTCAGTTGGTTAAGCATTTGCCTTCAACTTATGTCTGGGTCCCAGGGCCCTGGGATTGAGTCCTGTGTCAGGCTCCCATATCAGTGGGGAGCCTTCTTCTCCCTCTCCCTCTGCCCTCCTGTTGTGCTCATTCTCTCTCTCTCACTCTATCTCAAATAAATAAATAAAATCTTAAGAAAGAAATCATAAGTATAGTATGTGTTCATTGTAGAAAAATTAGAAAATGGGGAAAATGACAGTTATAGTTCCCAAAGCCTAAACCACTATGATCATGTAGATTAGTTCCATTCTTTTGAATTGTATATGATCTGTGTCTTTCTCTGGATATAGATAAATGATGTGCCTATGTTATGTATAAATATATATGTATGCATTATCATGTAGATTAGTTCCATTCTCTTGAATGGTATATGATCTCTGTCTCTCTCTGGATATAGATAAATGATGTGCCTATGTATATGTATAAATATATACTGTGTATACATATATGTATGTGTTCATATAATATCAAATATCATTTAATATATTATGAACACTTCTCCATATCAGTAAAATTGCAGAGTGTGATATTCAGTGACAATATAGCATTCTATTCTGATATTATCCCTAAATTTACTTAAACATTTACATAAACATTTAGGTTTTCTTTGACACATACACACATGTATGTACATGTACCAATAATTTTCAGTGAACCACCCTTCTGAGAAATTTTGAGTGCATCTCCTTTTTTCTTCAAAGAGTTATAACCTCCGCTGCAGTCTGTATCTTACAATTTGCCCTACAGAATTGATTTTACCTGTCTTCCTAAGAAGAACCCCAGTATTATAGCTGGGCATTATTACCAGTGTTGGAGACTACATTTCCTATCCTCCCAAATTGTTAGGTGTGGACAAAGGACAAAGCTCTGATTTATAAACTGTAGGCTGAAATTACACGGGAGAGTTAGAAGGGAGCAGGGTGGGCCTTTTCCTCCCCCTTTCTTTTTTCTGCTGCCTGCAATGTGCATGTATTAGCAAGGGTGCCCATAGTCCTCTTGGAGTGTGAGGCAACTTAGAGTAGAAACAGTATGTAGTAGAGCAGAAAGGTGGAAGGAACTTAGGTCCTCAATATTTGGAGCTGCCACATCAACTTTTGATTGTCTATTTCTGGACATTTACATGGGGAGAATTCTATCTTTTTTTTCCCCTCTTGTTTAAATCATTATATTATTATAACTTAATATTTTTTGGCTTGGGAAGGATATGACCTAATCCCATCTGATAAAGGATATGATTGTTTAATACTGTATGTAGTAATGTAATAGGTTAACTATAAGGAAATATGCACTGTGTCATGGTAGATTCTGGATCTATATTGCAAACAAAAATCTGCTTTAAGACTGGAGAGATATTAATTGGTACTGAAAGGAAAGTACTTAAAATGATACATAATTTCTGGATGTTTTTGTTAGCTATATTGCTGAATTTTGTTCCTAAGTGCTTTTAATAATTATCACAAATATTATTTCAGAAAACACTTTGTAGCTTTTGGGCAAAAGCAAACAAAATCCCTCCCCAAATCCACAAAACTAACCACAAGCCATTGAGGATTGTAGATTGTATCTGAATAATCCCTTCAAAAATTCCCTATGAATTTTTAATATTAAATATCTTGGATATTCACTTTGACAAAGTCAGTTCATAAATGTGACCTTTAATATTCTCTTAGTAACTTATTGGAAGAATTTTGACAAATGAAAAAAACATTTTTGTTATTGTAAACTTTTAAAGTTGTTCATAACTGTAGTGAACGAGCAAAGGTACAGATTTTAAAAATTAAACTTTTTTTTTGAGCAGTGTTAGGTTTACAGAGAGATTGAGTAGAAAGTGCAGAGTTCCCACATGCGCCTTTCACAGATACACAATTTTTTCCCCCAGGGTATTGCACTGCCCGTAATGTTATACATATAACAAGAGGCTTTACAAAAGTACAAAAATTTGTGCTATTTTATAAAAAGAAAACCATACACAACTAAAAATCATTTTACTCTAACCTAAGGTTTTCCCATCCTCCGCTCTATTAACATTTGAAGACAGATAATTCTTTTTGGGGATCTCTTCTGTGCATTATAGATGTTTAGCAGCATCCCTGATCTCTACCCACCAAATGCCAATAATATTTTCCACTTATGACAATCGAAAATGTATGCAAGCATTGCCAAATGTCTCTTGGGGAGGCAAATTGTTCCCCAATTAAGAACCATTGCTCTAACCAATTTATGATATTTTAGGATTTGCTGTATTTCTTAGGTTGAGTTCAGAATTGAGGGGTCTGTAGTTCAAGGAACCTTCACACAGAAGTTATGAAGATAAAGTTAGAATCTTCCCTTACACTTGGGGACCATAGACAGTCTTCTCTTAATATATACTATATTGTTTGAATTTACCTGTAATGTGTCAAAAAACCCATTTTAGAGTTTCTTATTTCCTTGTGAAAGGTTTTCATAGTTTGGTATCTACTATTTATGGATTTCAGGAGTACTATACTGTGGGAAGATACAAACTTTAGATGTCCAACAATTTATGAGGTCAGTTGTGTTTGACTCTGTGGTGCTCTAATTAGATTGTCATTATATTCAAATTGTAACAGTTAAGTGATCTCATGTATTCTATCAAGGACTTTGAGCTTCTCAAATAGAGGATAGCATTAGATGTCAGCCAGTCATTTTGTCCTTCAGAATTTTTCCTTTATATCTGAAATCCTGCCAATTGTAACAGCTTGTGTGTCAGTTCCAATAGAGGAAGCTAGCCTCTGTTAGCTTGTACTTAGTCCACTAAAGACTTCTAAAAACTTTACGTAGTTTACAAATAATAATGTCCACTTCCCATTGGTACCTTGTACAATTATAAAACCTCATTCGCTAGTGATGAAATCTCATCTGTAATAATTAAGAATATTCTTATTGTTCTATCTCTGCACAAAATTTCTAAAGACTTGGTGAAGATAAGAAAACTATCAGAAAGGCAGTGGCACCATTATCCTGTAAGTATTGCTTTGAAAAGGAAGTTTAAGAATATTTTAAGGGCACCTGGGTGACTCTGAGTTAAGCCTCTGCCTTCGGCTCAGGTCATGATCTCAGGGTACTGGGATCGAGGCCCACATGGTGCTCTCTGCTCAACAGGGAGCCTGCTTCCCCTCTCTCTCTCTGCCTGCCTCTCTTCCTACTTGTGGCCTCTGTCTCTGTCAAATAAATAAGTAAAATCTTAAAAAAAAAAAAAAAAGAATATTTTTAAGTATCCAGTTGTTTGGGGGAAAATATGTTAGGTAAAGATATCATATGTAAAATATAGAGCAGGATATATTATAATCATATTAATAATTTATAAAAACTAATCCAATGCAGACCTTTAAAAATTGAGAATGTGTTCTTATGTATTGAGATGAGGATTTTACCAATAGCACTGAAAAATATCTCTAATTCTAACAAGGATTGATCTAGTTTATGTACATTTGCTTATTTAAAACTATCAGAATCCAGAAAATCATTGTAGTTTTGTAGGCTTGTGATTTGTTTGGGTGACTTATTGTTTAGGTTATTTTGCAGAATTATTTATTTGCTGATTTATTTATGTATTTCATTATTTATTTATTTGATTATTTAGTAAATTATTTATCTGATGAATTATTAATACATCTTCATGACATGCTTTAAATTATTTATAACTTAATTTTGAGTTTATTGCTTTTAGAGCCTGCATTGTTACTGACTAGTTTTGATTTTTTTCTTCGTGGTTCTTTAAAATTAAAGTATTAGCTCTAAGGCAAAAATGTATTCATTGCAGTGCCCGTGGATTTTTTTCTTCTTTTTTTCCCATAGTAATTTATGGCAGAAATGAAATTTCAGTTATGCTTTGTTCTAAATTTACCTGTTTAGGGTTACTGATGATAGAATGTTTATGTGTCGTGTGTATACTCAGTGTAGAGTCACAAATTAATGATATGGCCTATAGTGTGTAACTGAGATTGAACATGTAAACCTCAGTCCACATTATCCTTTGTATCTCTAAAGGGCAGGTCTGCATTTCTTACTTGCTTTAGAATAACTGATAGAGTCTTATTACTTTATTTTAGAGGCAAATCTATTTTACTATTGGGATATTTTCAAGAAAGTTCACAGAAATGAAGTCAAACTTAGATTTGGATCCCTGAGATATAAATTTGACTGATGTAGCCTTTATTTTTTAAAATTCTCATTATATGTGTATTTGGCAAATAGCATGATGTTGATATACCTTTTTATATCAGTCATAGTGACATACTTATTATCATATTATAACCCTTATGGAAAGTTTTATACAACTTTATTTTAATGAACTAAAATAGACAAGGACTTTTATAAATGAAAGCTATAATTTCTCTGACTTTATCTCATAATTCTCTTACGTAAAGTTTCTATTTTTAACCAAATAAAGTATTTCTTTTTTCGTATGATTCTGTTTCATAAGGTAGTGCAGTTTTAGTGCTCTGTCATTGAATGGGTTTTAATGAATAGGTTAAGTAGTTGTTTGGGTAAAAGAATGTCATATGCACAACTTAGTCTTCTGTGTTTGCTTGCAGTGAATTACTGTGTACTTTACAGTTTTAATATTTCAGAGAGAGGCAGCATTGTACAATTCAAGTTAGATGCTGTTTTTAAATTTAATTTGATTGATTTAATTTATTTTTAAATTTTTCTTGTTTTGAGAGAGGGAGCATGAGCAGGGGACAGACGTGTAGTAAGAGAGCAGAGGGAAAAAGAGAGACTCTTAGGCAGTCTCCTCACTCAGAATGGACACTGATGTGAGGCTTGATTTCATGACCCTCAGATGATGGCCTGGGATGAAATCAGGAGTTGGATGCTTAACTGAGCCAGAAGGCACCCCAGGATGCTTTTGAAATATGATAAAAATGGCTTCTATAGACAGGTTTTACTATGGAATGTAAATTATGCATACACACACACACACACATTTCTTATTTTGAAATATTGAATATATGAATGTTTAATTGGAATATTGTTTTAGTGTCTTCATATGTTTGCCTTAACGGAAGTGGTTTCATTTGATTTGTATACATGGATTTAAAAATGTGTGTATTATACATATCTGTGATTTCTGTTTTGGAGATGAACAACGACAAATAGTGTCAGATATGGAATTTTATTTCAGAATGTGCTTCTGTATGCCAGTGTGGACTTCTTTTGAAGAAAAAGCTGCCTCTTCTCCAGTATTGAATAAGATCTTACTATGTTAGTTGTCACAATAATATATCCAGCCACACTATTAATATACATTTGTGGGGTATTAGCTGTGTTATCCAAGTGGTCTTCATTGGAAGATAAATATAATGTGCATGCACACACATATGCACACATACGGAAAATTTTCTCCTGACATCAAAACAGGTTTTGGGGACTTGTTTTTGGAAGGAGACATCAGTGGAGAGTTTCATAATAATAGCTAGCATTTACTGAGCACTTATTATGTGCAGGTACAGGGCATATATGTTTTACATGAATTTTTTTCTTCCTAGTGGGATAAATACAGCTGTTGTCTTCATTTTATGAATGAGGAACCAGAAACTCGGAGATGTTAAGTAACTTGCTCATTGCCACATACATGGCAGTAAGTGATGGTGCTGGAATTAGGACTCACTGAGTGACTCTTGGGTCTTTCGTCTTTCTTAGCTCATTACAGTTTTGCATGTATAGTTGGCATTCATCAGTATTGGGTGGTTTTTTTTTTTTGTTTTGTTTTGTTTTTGAGAATGTAGTTCTTTATTTCTTTTTCTTTTTTTTTTTTTTTTTTAGTTCTTTATTTCTGATAGGTTTAACTTGCCATGTATAGTCACTTTGTGTTAGCAGTATTTGAGCTTCTTGACTTTTCTGATTTGATTATTTTTGTAATCCCATGTAGTGGATCAGAATACATAAAAAGAATCTGTGCCTCAGGGAGTTGTATGGTTTGCCTGGTGGATGTCCACCACTCAGATCTTTGGTCTCTTAAGTCCAAGGCCATTTCCAGGGCTCTGTTAGGTCAAGTCTGATTTCCCTTATGAAAATAATGGTATTAGCAGGATTAAACACATATTGTTAAAAGAATGATTAAGACTCTGATGCATGGGCTTTTATAGAAATGGCCACAAATGTACTATTAAATTAGCTCTAAATATAGAGTTTAATATACAGTTAACTATTTTAACATGTGTGTAAAAAGGATGAGAAAATAGCCAATTGTAATTTTAAACACTTAAATGTAATTATTTAAAAGATTCTATAGAGCCTCTGGGCATAAGGAAAAATGTTGTGAATTTGGTTTGAGGCTAAGAGAGTGGGATCTTTCTATTCTGTTTGCTACCTGAAGACAAAGAAAGTTCTTTATTATCCTGGGTTTGAAGCACAGGAAAGACCTCAGAAAACAGATGAGCTAGGGTTAGTAGAGTTTGGGTGATGTTGGTGTGAGTGCCATAGGTAGCTGTATTTGTATGAACAACAGGGTATACTGTATGGATCAAAGTTTTTAAGTTAGAGTTTCCAAGTAAATAAGTAATTACATCATAAAATCCTCAAAATCTGTTTTAGGTAATATGAAATGATGTAATAGCTAGGATGACCATATAATTTGTCTTCCAATTCAGGACACACTATTACTAGTGTGATAGTAATATCTCACATGCCTGTTGAGTAATTCCTAATACCCTTATATAACATGTACTTAAGAGGAATGTTCATTGATGTATAGTATCTGTAAAAATACTTGGTTTTGTGATAAAACTGACTTCTTTTGCCAGTATTTATATGTTTTTGTTAGGCAACGAAGACGGTTTGTGGCTATGACTTTTACCAACTGTGACTGAGTTTCACAGCTTTTGGAGGCTATTTCCAAGAGGAAAGTAAAGAGGTTTTACTATGGGTTTGGCAAAGTTGCTCAAGGTATAATAGAGTGTTTGAAAACTTCTCTTCATATCATACATTACAGGATCGCCTGTGCTCATTTTGCCTTCTAAATCTTTTAATTGGTGGTATATTTAATATTGTACTGAAAGCTAATCCTATTTGTTCTGCCTTCCAAATTTATAATTTTATGTTGGATGATCCAGTGTTTTCTCCTGTCTCAAAAAAACCATGTTACATGTCATATGTATTGATATGTTGGCAGTTTTGCCGAAATATTTTTTAAAAACAGCTGTTTTTCCTTGGTGAAATTTTGTATAGGAAAATAGGAATCTCTAGAAAAGGTTTTTGTTGTTCTTGTTTTTGTAGTTTCTTTAATTCCCTCTTAACACATATTTATCTATAATGACATTGCAGTATTAAAGTCATAGTTAGATTATTAAAGTTCCAGTTTATTTGCCTCCAGAGCACAGATGATTTAAGTTGAACCAGGTAATCACACTGCCATATTTGTGTTTGACTGCCCAGTAAAAAGAAAAAATTCTTGTGCAGTAATTCTTATTCATATGTATATATAAAATATCAGAACTCTTTTGTTCAGTAAGGCCTATTATGCCTGGTAACAAAGAAGGAGCTTCCTTACATTCTGCCTTAAGTTGGTCACAGTATAAAGTACTTCATAAAATACTGCTGTAGTTGTAAGAGTAGTAACATAACTTACGTGTTGGCTCTGAGAGTGGCTCCTTTATAATTATGACAAGTGAAAGTACAGCCAAAGGTCACATTAAACACAAATTTCTTTCACACCCCGTCCATTTTGTGGATAGCATGTGAAGTACTGTGGGTCCCTGCACTGATATTTTAGGAGAACAACCCAAGGTTGTTCCTGTGGAAATGTTTCAAATACCTTTCTCCCTAACCTCCCATGCGATTGCTAAATTTGGCATGAATGTATATTTGAATCCTGGACTAATTAAATAGAACCTTATTAAATTTAGAGTTTGCAGATAAAAAAGGGGACTCATACAGTAAGGATTTCTTGGGGCACTAAATAATAGTGACATATGAGTCTTTAATAATACTGAGTATTATAATGCAGTATCTTAGTAGTTATTGCTCAGTGAAACAGTGAACACCAAACAACATAGCAGCAACAAAAACAAAATCCACACCAATGAAATTATGAAAGCGTGGCATGCCTATACATATACAACTTATTGATTATCTATTCTATTTTTGACTTTGATTTGACTAAGTAAGAGTTGGAATATTAAAAAGATTATATATAGGAAAGCTGTCAAAATTATATAAAGAGGATATACGTACCATCTAGAGTGGTTATCAGATCTCTTTAAGTCATTCTCTTTATACCATATCAAAAAATATAGGCCACAGAAAGGATGTTTGGAAGAGGATAAAATTGGCAAATTAGTCTTTTTTTGTGTAATTTGTAAGCGTTTTATGTTTTTGAAACACTTTTTTTCTATTGTTTTTTTCACTATAGTACGCTCTTTGCTATAAGACTTCTAGAGTAATGATTTCTAACTAAGAGCGTGCTGCCTCAAAAGGGGAATTTTGGAAATTATGTTTTTGTTTGTCACAATATTGTGGGAGTGTTTTTGGCATTTAATGTATGTAGCTCAGGGATGCTGCGTATCCTACCATGCATGGGAGCAGTCTCAGACTACAAGAGATGGTCCTGAGTACCAAGCACCTTCTCAACATCTGCTTGCTTAAAATTCTCTTAAAAGATAAAGTGGTAGTATTTTCATGTTTGATAATGCTGACAACATTTGTAAGATGTTACATGAAGAATCTTACACTTGAGGGGAAGTTTGTGTGGAGGGGAAGCTTAAGGAGAGTAAAGAAATCCTCTCAAAATTCTGTGTAATTTTCTTCACACATTCTTTCCACATCCTGATTTATATATAGCATTTCTAACTAGAAATTTAGGTGAAAAGCTTTCATTTCAGTAATGCAGTTTACTGGAGGCTCAGGGATACTGATTGCAAATATGTAACAAGGTATTTTAGACTTTTGTAACAACAAACTGAATTTTAAATTAATGGAACTCATTGAATTTTATTAGTTAATGAGGATTGTTTAAAGGTATTTTATAATTGCAATCCTAAATATTAAAATTCCATTTTTTAGAATAATGATAGTAAATATGTTGTTAAAATTAGATTGTAAAATTATGTATTTTTATGTTACCTCGTGTTCAGTATTATCTGATACCATTCCAGGGGTTTATTATATAACTTCCTGTGACTTCTTATAGTATATTTCTTTACACACTCTATATACTATTTTCTATTTTAGGAAAATATAGTCTTTGTTGTATTTTAAGTACTAGAGATTTAATGTATACATGCCTTGACAATGTGGTGGTATGGTGGTATTACTGGGATATATTGTAATCACACTGTACCATGTCTTAGCACAGGTAATTGTTTGACACCACACTTAAAGATAAAACCCAGGTCAATTGCACTAAAGTTGTATTTTGTAATTTTTTCCATTTGAACAGTATGTAATTTGTCTTGGCATTTTAATCTTTATTTCAGTTAAGCTTCTTTCTATCTTTATCTTCACATTAAATGAAATTTTGTCTGTAATCACTTAACACTAATTTTTATTTTACAGTGCTCCTGTACTGCACCTTTTTAAATTTCTTGTACTTCTTCTTTTTTTTTTTAATTTCTTGTACTTCTTATGGAGAATGATTTATTTTGTCTCTTAGATCTAAATTTATTTATATATCTCTCTCTATATATGGCTGCAGATATATGACTTTTTTATTCTCCCTTCTTAACTAGCTATGCTTAAGCATTTATTTAATGGAGTGAGTATTATGATATAAATTACTTTAATTTTTTATTAATATTATGATGAGGGAATTAATATTGGTTTTTAAAAAAATATTCTTTGTGTAGTTAGATTTTATTATCTCTGAACTTCATTTCACATTAGTACGGAGAACAAAAGGAGCATTGGATCTAGTGGATTGAGAACCATTGTTGTAGAAATGTGTGCTTATTCCTCATAGCTCTTCCAACTACCAGATTAAATTGGAGCATCTATCAAAACTAACAATTCATGTAGAATTAAATGCTTCAGTATTAAACACTCTTCTTTTAGGAATATGGGGACTAACTATGATTTCTTTGATACATTTGTAAGTGAAAATTAACGCATAAGAAGTATATGTAATAATGAAGTTGAAAAAAGATTTTATTTTGTCCATAAGATACCCAGATAGAGTGGGCACAGCTTTTCACTTGAAATTTGAAAAATAACTAATGTTAATTAATCAGTGTGGGGGGATTCTGAAATTGATGAGTGATAGAATCATTTAGAACCATCTTGAAATGTTATTTATATTTCAAAATCATTCTCTCTCTTCATAGAAACTATACTGTTACACTTTGCTATTGGTTTCTTAAATGAAACCTAATTATAAAATAATCCAGTTAAACCCTTTTATGAGTGAAAATGTGTATGTATACATGCATTTTTTGTAAGATACATGGTTTTGTTTATCTTCAAAGTGTTATTATTTATAACACATATGAGCATAACTTTAGAGATGAATGTGTAACAGTTTGGCAGTCGTTTATTGGTTTAATGTGGGGACTCATCTGAAGACTAATCGGCATTATCATGGGGTTTCCCTCCAGCCTCACAGGCACCTTTGCCTAGGCAAAGAATACTTGCTTCTGATTGCTTCCTCTAGTATTGTTTACTCTGGTTACTGGTTTGTTTTTGTTTTTGTTGTTGTTGTTGTTGTTGTTTTTGTTTTTAACTGATACTGCCATGTTCATTCATGCTATGAGGTACTGACATGATCTAGAAGGTCAAGGATTTCATACCCATTGAGGTTGGGTAGCTTTGCTTTGGTCCTTATCTGTGATTGCAACTTGTTTTCTTCTTTCTGGCTTTACTTCCTTACTATATGCATATATATCTTAGGAAGGGTTAAAATGCCCTTATTTTACTCTCAGACTTGATTAATAGTTTGGTTGGGTATAGATTTTTAGGTTGTAGGTAATTTTCTTTTGAGAATTTTGAAGGCTTTGTTTCATAGCATTCATTGTTGCTTCCAAGAACTTCAGGTCTTTCTTCCCCCTACCGCATTGTTTTCTGCTGTGTATGACCTCTTTTTATTATTCTGAAAGCTTTTAGAATCTTTACCTCTGAATTTTTGTCATAGTGTGTCTTGGAATGGATTTTATTCATTGTTTACACTGGAACTTGAGAGGACCCTTTCATTCTGGAAGCAAGTGTTTTTCAGTTTGGGGAAGTTATCTTGAGTTAATTCATCCTCCAGTTTGTTAGTTCTTTTCTAGTTCTCTTATTTGGAGATTTGTCACCAGGTTAGTAGTGGTGGCATGTGTGAGGTTGAATGTTACTGGACTGTAGACAAAATGGTTTACTTCTCCTCACTATCTTTTTTTCTTTTATTTTTTTAAAAATTTATTTATTTGAGAGAGAGAGAGAGAGAATGTACGTGGTGCATGGGGTGGGGAACTGAGGGAGAGGGAGAGAGAGAATCCCAAGCAGACTCCCCACTGAACATGGAGCTCCACAAATCATGACCTGAGCTGAAATGAAGAGTCAAATGTTTAGCCAGCTGAGCCACCCACGTGCCCCTCCTCACAGTCTTTTATGATAAGTTCTCTAACATATGCTATTTTGCAAAAATTTGAGATCTCTTTGGGGTTTGGGAGGGAGAGAAAATTGGCTCATCTGCTTAATCTTTTTTGAATCAATCTTTTAATGTGCTGTTCATTCCTTTCTTCTTTTCCTGGCTAACTTATCCTGCAAGATGCTGCTCTCAAAAGTTTTCTGACTTTTCAGTGCTATCGCCTCACCTTCCACAAATCTTTGTAGAGCACTTACTGTACCGTAAGTTTAGTTTATTGCTTATATTTGTAATAAAAATAGTAGCCCTAGTTCTACCAATATTTCAGTACGAAAATAGTATTTCCTAAATGAATGAAAACACGAACAAAATATAAGAAATGGGATGATAGACAGCAACAGTTCAGTTTTGTTACAAGAATTGTAGTTATTTCTTATTTTAATCCTATTTGATTATTAATGTTTGATAAATAAAAACAGAAATGGAGACTTCTAGTGAACTAGAAGTAACACTGTTAGTGTCCTCTGGTAATCAAATTAATGCTTTATATTGAGACTAAAGTACAAAGTAGTCATGAGAGTTTCAGTGTAAGGGAATATCTTTTTTAAGGCATTTGATTAGGAATTAAGCTATGAGATAGACTAGTGAAGAGTTGTATATATCATAGGAAAGAGACAAAAATGGAGAAACATTCTTGTCTTTTTGGTTAACATAGCATTCTAATAACTCCAAATAATAAAATTAGAAATTCAAAGAAAACAAGATATATTTGTTTTGTGAAAACTTGCCATATCCATAGACAAAAGGAAAACATCTGAATTAGCTCTTGATTTTGTTAAAAAGATCTTCTCATTCTCTTAAATCCCAAGTTTCACCATCAGAATTACCTGTTATCTTTTTCTGGAATATTTTTCTTTGATCAAAATTTTGTTTTATTAATTTTAACTTTAATGGTAGGATATAAAGTTATAATTTAAACTATTTGACTCATGACTCCTGTTTTTGTACAAGTTAAAATACATCAATCAGGGGTATTTGGGTGGCTCATTCAGTTAAGCATCTTGATTTCAGCTCAGGTCATGGTCTTAGGGTCCCCTGGAATTGAGCCCTGCTCAGTGGGGAGTCTGCTTGTCTTCTCCCTCTGACCCCCACCTCCTCGCCCAACCACATGTAAGCATGTGTTCTTTCTTTCTCTCAAATAAATAAATAGATAAATCTTTAAAAAGGAAAGTAAATCAATCAGGAAATGTGTACTGAATACATAGAAGTCCCTGGTTGGTATGAAGGCAAGTTGAAGAGGTATTCACTTTTGAGAAGGTAACCTTTCTTAAGATGTTTACATGTAAGGAGTGGCAGGTACAAGAAGTTCAGTAGGATGAGAAATGTTTCAGAATTCTATATGGCTACCCAGATGGGATTTAGAGTAATTTAACTATTTTTAATAGAATGTTGACATATTCTTATATTATATCTTAGGCATTTTTTTTTAAAGACTTTATCTATTAATTTGACACAGAAAGATAGAGGAAACATAAATGGGGTGTGGGAGAGGAAGACAGAGAAGCAGGCTTCCTGCTGAGCAGGGAGCTGGATGTGGAGCTTGATCCCAGGACTCTGGGATCATGACCTGAGACAAAGGCAGACGCTTAACAACTGAGCCATGCAGGTGCCCTGGCATGATGTATATAAAAGCAGTAAGGATTAATAACTTGATGAAGTTACTTAACTCATTTTTAATATTTATCTCTTATTTTAGTCCATTGACCTGGTATCTTCAGGGCCTAGTCATTGTTCTCCATGAGTTTGTCAGCTAATTAGAAATGTTCTTAAAATTACATAGAATTATTCTTGGGATATTGTATTTTTAACCCATTTGTTCACATACATATGTTCTATAGGATATATATTATACTATTACTATTATTAAATAATATGATCTATATTATGCTGTTTTCATATTCATGTACTATTATAAGGTTTTTATAAAATCATTCAAGTCTCAGAAATTAGGATTACACCAGAAATGGTAGGTAGTGATTTTTTTTGCTGTAGATAATCTTTTGCTTCATGAAGCATGGTTTGACTTGTTTTGTGTCCATGTATTTTTATTTAAATTTAGTATTCATGGTTCTTCAACAATCATTTCAGAATAAAGTTAGATATTTTTTCATTCAAGTTCACTAATTTTTTTTATCTTGTAATTCATTTGCAGTTTTATGAATTTTTTTCCTCAGATGTGCCAGTTAAACACATACACTGTCTCTACTGCCAATCTACAGTTTTTTCCATCTCCTTTTCTTATCTTTTATTTTGTATCCCACTTTACATGGTAGACGACACAGAATGTAGTACATATAAAAAATGTTATGAAAACTCAAATTAAATGCAGAAAGATCTTATGGAGGAAAAAAATGTAATTATATTATTGTGTAAACTTTACAGTGGTGTCTAGCAAGCTAGAACTGCTTAACAGATGTGATTGCTTCATTGTTTCAAATTTATGCCAATCAGAGTTGATAGGATTTGATCACACTGTAGTGGATTTATGAGATAAATTACAATATTGCATGACATACTTCAGATAGAAAACATCAATATAAGTTGAATATGATTTCTTATGTAAGGTAACAAGCCAGTAATTGTTTAAATCAGATGGTTTATACTTTGAGAGAATATTTATTAGTTTTTGTGAAAATTAACAGTAACTTTGATATTTTCTTCATGGTGACAAAAATGTGTATTAAACTTCTGGTGTACCAATGTGACTGTAAATGAGAGGCATCTTCTTTCTATTTAGTTATAGATGACCTGTCAAATTTCCAAAAGGCCTATAAAGAAATGGGGCTTGACTTAAAAGAAATTGGACCGCACACATCCTAACACAAGATAAAAAGCTTGTCATTGTGGTACTGACTTCTTTAGAGTAAGGTTTCATTAGATAAGTCTAAAGGCTTACTAGGAATCAATCAGTCAACTTCCTCCCATCCTTCCTGCCCTCCTTACTTCCTTCCAGGTTGAAGTTTAATACCTCATATAAACAAAGAAAGTGAAAAAAGAACATATTCATTAATGAAGTAAACATTTCCCCCATGGAAGTTAGAGCCAAGGAATGGGAATCAAGTTCTCAATCAAGCTTGTTAGTTCTAACAATGAATGATAGAACCAGTTATTTAAAAACCCCTGCTAAGATGTTTCTAACTTTATTTAGGGAGTCTACCTGGTGCAATCCCTCAGTTCAATTTTGAAATAAAAGCTGGAGTTTCTTGAGAACTTGATTTGAAAATGTTACTAAGTCAAATCATTTGTGAAAAGAGGGTGGGATTTTTAGTTTCTTAAACGGGAACTTAAAAGTTTTAGGATATGGGGACTAGGCAAACCAGTTATTTTTAAGGAGGTAGATCGATTCTCATGTTTCAGGTGAGGATTTTGTAAAATCTTTCTAATTTTTTTTTGAAGAAAATTATTTACGTCATGGATTAGATTTTAAAAACTTAAGAAATATTCCAAATATTTACAGAAGTACAGAGGATAAGTAGAACAGGTAACTTTGTATTTACCATGCAGAATTAGTATGTTAACAGTTGCTATGTATATATTTTAACACACTGAGGTACCCAGGTGCCCCACTATGTTTTAAAAGCATTTTTTTTTAAAGATTTTTATTTATTTATTTCACAGACAAGAGATCACAAGCAGGCAGAGAGGCAGGCAGAGAGAGAAGGAGGGGAAGCAGGCTCTCCGCTGAGCAGAGAGCCCGATGCAGGGCTTGGTCTCAGGACCCTGAGCCGAAGGCAGAGGCTTTAACCCACTGAGCCACCCAGGCGCCCCCTAAAAGTATTTTAAAAGCCTTCCTTTCACAGAGAGTACCTCCATCTTGAAATTGGTTTATATCTTGCCTGTCCAGGTTTTTAGATTAGTACAATTATGTGCTCATCATCATTGTTTTTACTAAATTAGAATGTTTATGTAGCTTGCTTTTTTTTAATAAGATTTTATTTATTTGATAGACAGAGATCACAAGTAGGCAGAGAGGCAGGCAGAGAGAGAAGGGGAAGCAGGCTCCCACTGAGCAGAGAGCCAGATGTGGGGCTCTATCCCTGGACCCTGGGATCATGACCTGAGCTGAAGGCAGAGGCTTTAACCCATTGAGCCACCCAGGCGCCCCTATGTAGTTTGCTTTTTAAAAATCCTTTTAACCCAACATTGTTTCCGAGCTGTTCCTTCTATTATTACATCTACTGTGTTAATTTTAACTGTTCTCCAAAACTTCCTGATAGGATGTCAGTACTACAGTTTGTGTATCTGTTTCCCATTTGATGGACATGTACGGGTCAGGATACTTTGCACAGACTTTTTCCACAGATATTCATTCGGCCCTGCAGGGTCCGTGTTTTCAGCACTTGGGACAAGTTGCTGTCAACTTCTAGAACATTGTCTCCAGGTTCTGGTATTAGGCAGGCAATTTGGTGCTACTAGAACTGTGTATTGCTTCGTGCTTTCTTGCTGAAGTTTCTCTACGGCTAAAAGCCAATTGCAAAGAAGCCTGCCTATAATCTTGTTATGCTGCTCTTTTTAGAAAACATTCTTTTATCCTTTCTCCACTCTGTATATAAAAACATGAAATAGCTCTTTTTGTGTTTGTTTGAAAAAGATGCCCTTTGCTATATTTTACACTTTTGTTTTATTTTAACCTGTGGGAGGTTGGAATCTGTTTTGGGGGGTTTATTTTTCCATTGCAACAGGTGCATGAGGTCTGTGCATAAATAAAACATGGTTTTGCTTAATATGAACAGGTATGTAACTGTTCCAGTTACTTATTGGAAATATTGAAAATGATGAACTTTTGTTTTTGAATATTTTGGAAATTTTTTTAGAGATTATTTGAAAATTTTATCTAAATTACATTATTTGGGCGCAATTTTATATTTTAGTTTTCATTGGCCAGGCTTTATTTTAATGTGTTTTAAATTTTGGTAGACGTCATGTATTTAAAAGTAACTTAAACATATATTAAACACTTAAGATTTGGATTGTGATGCATGCAACCTAACCGTTGAAGAGGAAGCTATTTATGAAATTCTAGGACTGTGCACAGCAGCTTGAAGCTGCCTCATATAAGGCCAAATATTAGAATATTAATGTTATTAACCCTTTCACTTTAAGTATTTCTTCTTGAAAAAAAAAATTGAATAAGTTACTAGGGCTGCATCATTTCTTGTGTATCAGTTTTAGAAAGCTGAAAAATGTTTACGCTGTGTAATAAACAGATGCTGCTCTAACAATGCAATATATTATGTACCAAAAATGATTTCAGTTTTAATCATACATGCTGATTTAATGAGACAAGACTAGCTTACATCAAAAATAGATTTAGGATGTGATTTTTTTTTTTTTGTACTCTGTGTTTTTTCTACATAATTAATAGACATACCTTTTAACATCATTACTATAATTTTTTTGAAGTATTTCTTTGATTTTTACATGTATTTTCTTTTTTGAATTCCTAGGAGTGTGTAACTATCTCATCAACCCATTCAAAATAGGAAAATAATTTTAAAGAAAGTGTCTCATCTCTCTTTTTTTTTTTTAAGATTTTATTTATTTATTTGACAGAGATCACAGGTAGGCAGAGAGGCAGGCAGAGAGAAAGAGGAGGAAGCAGGCTCCCTGCGGGGCAGAGAGCCCCAGGACTCTGGGATCGTAACCTGAGCTGAAGGAAGAGGCTTAACACACTGAGCCACCCAGGTGCCCCAAGATTCCCTGCCACGTCACACAAATCTTGCCCTGTATTAAGTTTGTTTTGCGTGAAAATAAATCTTATATGTTGTTTTAAAGTTTCTACCTTTTTTTGAAGGAAGACTGTGTAATTTTCAATAACTTACAGGAGAAATTTAGGGGAGACAGACCGTAATTGATTGCTGTGAGATGGTAATGCTTCAGGTTTAAAGTCTCTGATGCTGTATGCTTAGGCTACTGTTCAGAGTTACTGGAACCTTTCCTAATCTATGAGAGAGAGAGAAATAGAGAGAACTCTATTTCATTTCCACTTCATTTGATTTTATTCGCTCAAACTGAACTATAGTTGCTGACTTTGAGTTCTTAAATTCTTCTACATCTGGGCTATACATCTTGATTGACAAATTTGCCTTTGCATATGGTCAGATAATTCTATATTTGGAAAAATATTCCTATTGTGTGTTTTATTCCATTGAACCTAGCAGAGTTAAATGTAGTTTGGATGCATAGGGAAGAATTAATGATTGGAAGATACAGAGTTGGTAAATTATTTATTCTGGCCCCGAGGAAGCTGAAAAGCTGAGTGAAAGACTAATAAATCATTTGTGGTAGTGCTGGTTGTCACTTCCAATTATTTTAGACGGTTTTGTGATAAACTGCAGCACCTGCTAGATATCCGCACACCCTCCCTTGATGCTGGTGGTGCAGCTTGTTTAGTCGATTATCAGAGGCAAGTTTGTGTAAAGTTTATTTAGGTTGGAAAGGAAATTGCTCTTTTTAAGTCAATTTTGTTGCCTTTTCTCATTGTTTTGATTGCTGTGAAAGGATTTGTGTGACGTGGCAGGGAATCTGGAATGTATACACCGCCTTAGCCAGGGAAGACTACCTTTATCTTTTGTTAAATTAAATACTTGAAGGATTGAGCTTCTTTGTTATTCCCAAACTAATTAAAAACTACTTCTACTGAGATGATTAGTATGCTAAAGATCAAGTCATCTTTTTGGTACCACACCATATAATAGAGGACCACTGCTGCTGTCTGACTGGACCTTTTTTCATCATTCTTTGTTTTCAGTGGCTGAAGCTTTGAAACTAGTAGCTTTAAAAGGTAGTGAGGTCCCTCTTTGCACTGGCTCTAAACTCAGCTGCTGAGATCCTTGGAGACATGAAAGAACTTGAAAAGAAGCTTAGCCTAGACTGTCCGGTTCTAACAGTAATGAAATACTATTTTCCTAAAACTCCTTTGGAAATAAACTGTGAACATTGTATAAGGTGCATGCTTCGAATTACAGTCAGTTCTTTTGTTTCCATCAGAGTTTAATAATTGTTTATTATTTTGTGCCCAGAGTACAAAAAAAGTTAAATACCTCAGAATAACTTAGTTTTCAGTGAGATTTTCAGGTTTAATATAAAAATATGGGGTATTTGAAAGGACTCTTATAAGAAATAATCTTGGTAAATGTCAAATTCATTCAGTCACATTTTTACTTACTAATTTATTTCTCCTCATAAACTTTTATTAAGCTCATGTGAACCTGCTCTCTAGGAACAACTACTACCGTTAGTTATAACTATTCTTTCTTAGAGTTTAGAAGGTGCATGTACTCTGCTAAGAATTTTACATATATTAACTCATTTCAGTACTATAGGGCATCTACTTACTGTTTTTACTCTTATTTTGCAGAGGATCCTTATAGAGTGATAAGCCAATAGTCATTTTTCCTTTTAAGTCATATGTATACGAGAGAAAGTGTTTATAAAAAATCTTAATAGATTTGGAATTTCAATCCAAATAGTGTAATAATAAATATCATTTATGAAGCATTTAAATTTGTTTGGTTATATATATAATTTTACTTTTATTCCCTCATAATTAATCATTATTCTTATGATGAAATTGAAGCTTTTAAAAAAAATTTAAGAAATTGAAGCTTAAGGAGATTAAACCACTTATCACAGGTTAATAAGCAGTTTAGAGGTTGGGGAGTTGAGATTTGAATCAAGATCTGACTGCCTCTGTACTCTATTTAGTGGTTACAAACCCTGATAGTCTGTTGTTTGGTAAGCAATGGAAAGTGAGATGGAAAGTGGCGAGTGGGAATCCAGACAACTGGAGAGTTTTTCCAGAAAATGTTGCTAGATCTAGTGGGGTGTTTTTTGTTTTTTGCTTTTTAAGAGAAGTTAAAAGTCTAGATATTTGGGGGCTCCTGAGTGTCTCAGTCAATTAAGTCCAACTCTTGAGCTCAGCCCATATCTTGACTTAGGGTTTTGAGATCAAGTCCCATGCTGGGCTCCATGCTGGGCATGGAACCTACTTAAAAATAAATAAATAAGTAAGTAATTAAATTATTATTAATAATAATAAAAAGAAACTAGTTCTTTTTATGTGAAATATTCAGAATTTTAAATATCGGTAATTTATTCAGGTTGAATTGTTTGCCGACTGGATGTGAATGGCTTTGTGACCTTTGCATATTACTTTTGTTAGAATTTGTTTTAACCATAAGTTTGCCTTCTAACTTTATACAGTTGAAAAGTAGTTAAGTCTGTGAAAGAGTATTAATAGGATAGTATCAGTAAAATGTCATACTTTGGGAGATTAACAGGCTAGATGAGACAAGATTACTCATTATTTTAGTAATTTTGTGTAGCTTATGATATACCTCAGATGAGTTTTAGTTGAATTTAGATTTCAGATTATCATGGGATGATACTAATTTAAATATGCTCTAGCACAGGACATAAAACCAAAGAATAAAAAAAAAATCAGATTAGAATCTTAAAAATCTGAGCAGTTATTAAGATCTGTAAATTTTAATTGAAGCTTCCTCAGTGTTTTGTCTTTGGTAACAAATCCTGTTATTCCCTCCTTTCCCTACTCATATTCATGTATTTTCTTATGGTATGAATCATGTGGAGGTTTAAGACGCATGTAGTTTTTCATTGAAATGCCTTTATTACACTTATAGATGTTAATATAACATGCTAATATAACATGTGGAATGTTGTGACTTTTAATGGAATTTCACACAATTAGAGGGCTTCATTTATATGGAATATTACCCTGAAAGCAGTTTTTAGTGAATGGAAACTGAAATAAAAGTCAGTGGTTGGTCGTTATGGTTTTATTAAATGCTTTTATGTTACTTAACATATGAATAAAGTATCCTTGGAGAAAACTTCAATATCATTTCATCAGTGATCGAAAAAAAAATTCAGACTAATTACTTGTTAGAATAGAGGGTTGGTCCACAAACCCAGATTAAAGACCTAACCTATTGTTAGTTGCAAATTCACTGTTTCAAAATAATTTTTCTTAATGAGTTTTTAAAGCCTACCTTATAAGGAAAGACATCTGTTCCATCCAAAATCACTAGTTCTTTGAAAAATAGCTTAATCAATTATGAAATCTTTAGTTTGTCCTTCAGATTCTTTACATGTTATTTAATATAAACTTAAAAGACTTGTTACTGACTTAATTTTCCCAAGTTAGAATTTTTTTGACTTAGAGCAATTTCTTTTAATGGTGTTCAGTTCTTGTCAAATTGTGGCTTTAAAAATTTAATGGGAAAATATTTTACTGTGTCCTTTTCATTAGAACAATATATACTCATTAGAGAAAAATTAAAAAATATAAAGCACAAATGATCCCACCACCCAGAAGTGACTAGCAAACCTCATTCTTTTTTTTTTTTTCCTTTTTTGCTTTGACTGGCTAGCATTTTATATGTGTCTTTTCTGTGATATTATTCATAGTTAAGTAGATTGGTTTTTAAAAGACATCATAATATTCAACAGAGTTCAAATGCATTCCCTTCACAAAGCTCTCATCCAGTTCCTGGAAATAAATTCTCTGTCCTAACTTCCATGTGAGTATAAATCTATTGTGATACCTTGTAGCTGTCTCACCCCAAACATCTGGAGGGTAAGTGCTATCTTATTTTTTTCTTTATGTTCTTAATAACATTTACTGACTGTTGAATGAATACATGAAAATGGATCTTTTACTTCTCTACTGCATTCACCAATTGAAAGAGCAAAATGGCAGCAAATACACACACACACACACACACACACACACACACACACACACACACACTTTTTATAATTCTAATGGGTTGTACAAGTAGGGCTTTTGTGGAAATGTGATTATCTAAGAAATCAGTAAAGTTTATGGAGCTAATAATTCTTCCTAGACATAAAGATAAACCTGGTCTTCTAACCCTAATTAATTAAGATTTAATGGGTTCAAATTTGCCAAGTAAATCTAATTTGAAGGGGGAATTTTTGCTAAATATCTATTTAAAATATTACAGTATTAGAACACTACAGAAGAAATACTGGAAGGTTTGTAATTAAATGGAGCTTAGGAAACTTGAAACAAAAAATTTGGATGTGGTGGATCTGGATTGGTATTCTTTAGGTAAAAGGTAATTCAGAATTTTAGAGATGATTAGACCTTGAGAAGTTATCTTCTTATCAGTAAGAAACTGAAGTTTTAGGACATAAATAACTGGACCAGGATCACAAGACTGCATTGTACCTAATGCTCACTAGTAATGTGTGCTCAAATAAGTTTTGAATGACTAGATTAAATACCTTATGTATAAGAAGTTGTTGAAAATTTCACTGTATGTCCTTAAGGAAAGTTATTACCAAAAAAATGACCGTGAATATGTACATTAGAAAACAGAATATTTGCTTTCCTTAAAAATATTTATGCTTTGAAGAGAAGAACTTAGAAGACATAATACTTTTTAAAGTATTATGGCTGTGTAAAGGAAGATGAAATAGAGTGGGTTCTAGTTAGCTTTGTTTCCAGTAGCACTTTGACTATTTATTGGAAGGTATCCTTGAATAAGCTTTATGGAAACTTTTCAAGTTGGAAGATTTCAGCTGGTGTGTCTAAAGGGTCACTTAAAAAAAAAAAAAAAAAACCCTCTATATTAAAATAAAATGTGTCCAAGCTTTAAAGAAAAGATCTCAGAGTTTGCAGATGATCCTAAAATTGGAGCTAGAGGAAATAATGAGGAACAATGCAATCAGATTCAAAAAGATTTGGATTGTTTAGGTGATTGGGCCAGCAGATGGCAAATGCAGTTCAGTGTAGACAAATGTAAAATAATTATCTTAGGAACAAAGAACCAATCATACAGCACACTGATCAGGAAAAAATTTGTGGGTTATTGTAGGAAAACCATTGAAACAGTTAACCCGGTGCACAGCTGCAGCAAAAAAGGCAAGCAAGAAACCAAATTAGCAGACGGATAGAATATAAAGCAAGAGGCAATACTTATAGTGTAGTAAGAAACTTACTTGCTAGACCTCATCTGAATTACTCAGTCTACTATTGGTTGCTAGAACCACTTTAGAAAGAGTAAAGTTTTGCCTTGGAAATAGACTAGAAATTGTAACAAGCAAATCTAATAATGTTAAAGAGATCTGAATTAATTTTTATGAACTTTGAATTTGTGAACTTTTATAGATTCGAGCAAGACACTGAGTCAAAATAAAGGCACTTCAGGTCTATTATCAAAACTTGGTCTTAATAGGGATTGCATATGGTTTCAGCTGCCTAGGGCCCTACCTAACCCCCTTTCTAGTTTAGGTAGGGGGTTGCTCCTCAGTTTTCTCAACTAAAGCCTAAACGCTGGCATTGTGAGGTCCTTTTGCAGCTTGAGAGCTGCACCTAGGCACCAGGAGTGATGAGGGGCATGAAATCTAAGAGCTGTGGATGAGATGGCTCCTTTCTGTCCTGTGACGTTGGTTACTGATGCAGTGACATATTGCAGGCTTCATTCTAGGCTGTGGGGGCAGAACTCTGTGATTTGCCTTCCTTGGTTCCTCATTCTCCAACCTTGTATCAGTTTTTTTGAAGCTACCCAGTACTCAGCCAATAAATTCCTTTTTGACTTAGATGAAGCAGAATGCGTGTTATTTATAATCAAGAGCCCTAACTGGTACAGTGGTAAGGTCTTGTTATTTTAGCCTTGGCCATTCCTTTTTTTTGTTCTTCATGTGTTCTTTTGTTTGAAGTGGTGTCTTACTATAAATCCTATTTCGGATGAGAAGAAGAAAGCTAAAATGCAAAATCTGTCTCTATGTCTTTCTCAATCTTTCTCATAGTTGAAAAGATGCAAGAAAAATTTGTACTAATACTATCAGCTTCAATAATTCTCTTGTAAAGTTTAACTTCATCCACGCAACCAAATAGTGTCGCTTTGTTAAAAATGGTATGTGGTGTTCAGCCGGTTTGTAGAAAGAGTGCATATATATTCTTTATGTATTTGTGGTATCTTTAAAAGCATTTTCACATTTTATTTTAGAGGAAACAGTGCACGATTTTCTTAGTGTCACATGAGTAATAAGTTGTAGATCAGGATATACTGTCCAATGTTTTTTGTTTTATGTTGTTGATTAATGAATATTTGTTGAATGAACTATTTTGAAGAATAATAACACTTGTGAATTAGGGGATTAATTATATTTAAATTTGTGATGAGCGGATCGGTTAATATTTAGAATTGATTCTTACCACACACGCAGTGTTTTAAGTAGTGGTTAGATTTTCCATGTATCAAATATGTCATATTGACTTGTATTTAAGTTGTTAGTCCAGTATATGGATGCGTGAGACATAGCCACATGTAAAGTGGGGAAAAAAAGTAATAGAGGTTTCTTTTTTTTTTGAAGGCTGATATGCAGGGCTATTCCCTGGAAAAAATTTGAAGTAATCAGCAATTTGTTTATGAGACTTTCATCATCCTTAAATGTGAAATGGAACCCTCCCAATTGAAAGACTATTCTTGAGTCCATTACTAAACTTGTAGGTTGCCAGAACTCTCACCCTCCCCTAAGACCTGTACGTATCATGGCGTCCATGGCATGCTTTGCCTTCCAAAGTAAGTATTCCATGATTCAAATTTGACTCCACCTGCGACTTTGCCCTATAGTATAGATTTTGGATGGTGTTAGGAGAGAAAGCTGTATGAGTGAACTATTTCAGACATCTATATAAACCCTTTCCCCTCCGAGAGGTTATTCTAGTACGAAGAGGATACTTAATGCTTTGACAGTTTAGTTAGTATATCTCAGTGAGGGAAAGAGGTCCAGGAAGTGTTAAGGGAAATGTGTTTGGTTTTGTTGAGCTGTTAGGGACTGCCTTTATATTATAGTCACACACTCAACTTTCCAAGTAAAATTGGAAAATTATTTTGAGTATGTGAATATTAAGGATAGTTGAAGTATTAAATTCTAATCGTGGAATTATTTGCGATCTTCAGTTTGTTTTTTTCTGCATCCTATACATGTGTAGAAAGAGATGTCTGGAACATAGGGCTAAAATACCTAGCAGATGATTACATACTGTGGTCGGTATGCCAGATCTGCATATCTGCAAGGTAGCATAATGATCCTTTTAGGAGTAGTATTAAGGCCCTGTGCCCCAGTCCCTGTCCTCCCAAGAGATGTTTATTTTTCTTGTCTGCATTGCAGGTTCCCCCATGGCATGGGATCTGCAGCTAGCCATTTCTGTTGATGCTTACAGTTGAGCTCCACTGACTGCTGTTAATGCTCTCACTACCTCACATGGGGGCCCAATAACTCTTGGCTGTTTCTGATCAGTTCCTGGATGAAAAGAGACAGGCCTTGTATTAGTTAATCCTTTCAAAGTATGCACATTGGGTAGCAATGAGGGGCTAAGGTCTGCTTTGTGTAGTGCTGTTGGATGCTCTGGGGCTATTTTTTCCTTGCCCCAGACTTTCTCTTTCTTTACTTAACTGCTAGATTTGGAGTCATTTCAGAAGATCAGTGGCTGTAGATCGCTTAACTGTATAGTGGAATTTTCCTACATTTAGTTCTGGTTCCTGCCTGTCTGCCTACCTCTTTCCCTCCTTTTCCCTCCCTTTCAACCTTCCCTCCCTCCCTCCTCCTTCTATTCCTTCTTTATTTTTTCTTTTCCTTTTTTTGGTAACAATTTCATTTATTTCTTGTTTAAAGAAAATGGCCATGTGTAAAAATGTAACTTGTGAGTTTATTCTAAAAATACTGCATTATTTATTAGTAAGAAGGGATTAAATGTATTTAAATTTTTTCTTACATAAAAATGGGATGTTACATATCCATTACTGTTTTTCATTTTATAGTATGTTATGGACATCATATCTTTTATATCTGTATCATCTCCTTTAATAGTTGCATAACATTCTGTTGTGTGGATATACTATGATTTATTTAACCATTGATAACTATTTGGGTCATTAGAATTTTTCACTATTCTGTATGATATGGCATTCAGAATACTTTTAATAATGTTTATGTATATATAGCTCTCATTATTTCCATAGGATAAATTGTGGAAGTGGAATTATTGGATACAAGGGTAATTACATTTTTAGGGCTTCTGATACTTTTTGTCAGAATTCATGTGTTTTACTCCCACCACTGATTTTTGAGAACCCTTCTATTTTCTTGTCAATCGCAGGTATTATTACTTAAAAAGAAAACATTTTTGCTAATGTTATAGGTGAAAAGTGTATCTTAGTGTATATTTTAAATGTTATTGGCCATTTGTATTTATTTTATAATTTTCTCCTTAATATCTTTGCCTGTTATTCAGGTATTTTACTCATATTTATTTAAGTACTAAATTTATATAATAAGAAAATGAACTGTTTTCTGGCACGTTTTGGTTTTTTTTTCTGTATTTTGTTCTTTTTTTTTTTAAGTTGAGTTGAAGTATTGCTTTTTTTGTTGTTGTTCTTGGGCCATTTAAAATTTTTATTTAATCAAATATATCTTGTTTTACATTTTTTTTTTCATTTTTAGTATTTAAATTTTCCTTTAAGCATAAATTTTTAATCAATTTAGGATTTTTAAGTGTTAATATTGGGACACTTATTCTGTATTTTCTGTTTGTTGGTTTTGCAGACATTAATGTGCACCCAAACAAGATGGGATTGGGAGGGAGACAAACCATAAGTGACTCTTAATCTCACAAAACAAACTGAGGGTTGCTGGGGGGAGGGGGTTTGGGAGAAGGGGGTGGGATTATGGACATTGGGGAGGGTATGTGCTTTGGAGAGTGCTGTGAAGTGTGTAAACCTGGTGATTCACAGACCTGTACCCCTGGGGATAAAAATATATGTTTATAAAAAATAAAAAATTAAAAAAAAAAAAGAATATAAGAAAAGAGCACTGAACTGCTGCCAGCTGACTGTGACCTTGAGTCTCAGCTCCTGTATCTGTAAAATGAAGATACTGGTCTGGTACAGTGCAGTTCATTCAATTATTTTGCCCATGAACCACAGTAAGAAATAAAATATAAATCATAACCTAGGACTGACATATGCATATACAGATATATATTTGTGTGCGTATGTACACACATACTAATCATATTCTCCTTTTTGTATGTCATCCCATATCATGTCATGAAATGCCAAACTATTAAAAAAAATTGCTTTATGCAACTTACTAAACTGTTTTCATTATTCACAAAGGGGTATTGTAGTTTGTGAAGCACTGATTTAGTGAATTGGACTCTCAAATGCCTTCTAGGGCCGACCAGCTAACAGATGTAAATACCTTGCCAATTTAGCAAATCAGAGGACCTGGGTCTTATCTAAAGGCGTTCAAATTAAAATAAAACTTGCTAGGAAAACAAACATATTTTCAGGTGGAATTCAGTCTGCTAATTTGGGCCCCTAGCCTAGACCAGAGGGAAAAAAACCCAAAGACATAAAATACAAGCTCATTACTCTGTCAGATTGCTATAAAATGCTTTAAACAGCGCTTGTTCAGGCAGTGGAACACAAACCATACTTTGAGTAGCATTGGTCTAGATGCTCAGTTTTGGGTACTTTCCAGTATCTTCCTAATCTAGAATTCTGTGGCTCTGTGACAACTTTCAGACATAGAAATTGGGAGACAAAGTGGCCTCACTCAGTCTTTTTGATCTGATAATCCTGTAATAGCATCTGAGAAAGGGAAACACTACAGAGATTATTCAAGGTATCTGAGTTACTCTGGAAGATGATTAAAGAGGAAGGTGAACTTTGCCCTTTCCATGCCAAGCAACAGTGATGACACAATATCCCAGTATCTGTGTCTAAAAACAAAAGCTGCTGATGAATAACCAATGAAAAATTGTATTGAAAAGTTTCGGTGTCACTGACAAAAGTACAGCGGCATTTGGATACCTACTGAATGAACCTTTGTGTGTGTGTCTGTATATGCACACAAAATTATTTTTATGACCTAATTTTCTAGTTTTGGGGGCAAGATATATACCTACAAGAGAGATTCTGTGATGTACAACCATTAAGGCTCACTTTGGTGACTTGGGTAATTGTAATGGAACCATGGAGTCATTAGGCTCCAGATGGAACTTTAATCTGGCTTCTGATTGAGCCAAGTGTCCTTGTAGAGTCTCTAAGCATCTGTTTTGGAAATATATCTGACATTATTCAAAATTTGTACAAATTAAGCCACCCTTGGGTTATAATTCAATTTTTCTTTATTGAGAAATGTATTGTAAACAGTTTTATGCAATCAAGTAAAACTAGCCTGTACCCATTATTTATTTGCCTATTAACTGGTCATTTATATTTTGTGATTAAACTCTTAATGGATTTAAGAAAGCTTGCATTATATTTCTAAAATCGTAATTTGTTTATAAAATGTGAAGAGTTGTTTTCTAGTTTTAAATGGTTTTCACATAGGTACTTATTTTTGAGGGACTATTTAAAAATACTTAAAATTATGGTAATTTCATTTTTGGATAACAGAAACCCCCAAATAATCTGCTGTATGCCAGAATGAAGTTTATTTTCTTCCATACTGGAAATTCCACAGATAGAGAAATCTTTAGGGCTTTGTCGTCAAACACTGTATGAAAAAGGTACGAGCTTGGTTTATTTGTCTTTCTTGGTTTGTCTTCACACTGGTTTCCTTTGTGATCACAGGATGGCTGCCGTTCAGCAGCTAGAGCAACACACATCCTTTCCTTCCAGCAAGAAGAGAAAGCAAGAATTTTTTTTTTCTCTCTGCCATTGTAGAGTAATGATTCCATTCTTGGATATTCTATCTGAATTTACTTTCTCTCCAGTGGGACTGAGGGCCAGACCTCCTGTGACATCTTTTGAGAGCCACCTGTCCTGTTGTCTCCTGATAAGTCCACACCTCATTCCAGCAGTGGTGTGGACCCACGTGCTTGAACTGTCTATTTCAACATGTATCTCTGTATGTATATAGCTGTATGATTGACAATTAATGAAATACCCAGTTCATCCTTTTCTAGTTAAGAAATATATGAAAGCATATGAAATGCATTCACACAAAATATGCTCATATTTTTAAAAAATATTTGGTATGTGTTGGAATGAACTCTTTTGAGAGTAGGGTCTGGGTTTGGGTCTCTTTATTTCTGTTTTACCTTGTATTGTGTTTGCAGGGCGTGTCTAAAATTAGTTCAGGTTTAAAAGATACTTGTACAGCAGGAAGAAGAGTAAGGGCTCTCATGAAAATTAGAGAAAAGGGCTTGGTTTTAAGACTATAGCAAATGGTTTTGGTTTTAAGGCAGTCAAATAAAATAAACCTTTAGCTTTACTTTGTATGCCATCTCTCTCTCTGGGTACCAATAGGGGCTTCTGTTTTCATATTATTATAGCTCACATTGTTAGTTCCTGCTGTAGCAGCCAGGGCAGAAGGCAAGTTTCTTCTGAGATTTTCAGATCAACTTGTTTGCGAGGCACAGTGAATCTGAAGCAGTTCACCCTTTGAAGCCATAGTAAAGATGCTACTTTATTGATGAGCTTTAGCCTGATACCCACCCGAGGTCCAGTCCATTGTTGCTAGAATGTTAGGGAACTGGGCAGTCATGTCACAGAGGCTGGATTCAAGGCAGCTTCTTTTGGTGAGTGATTGTGACTGGCAGATTCAGTCAGGTAGGCTAATGTGTAAGAGCTGAGAAAGTGGCTACCTTTAATTTGAAAGATTTATTTATTTGAGTGACAGAGAGACAGGGAGGGAATCTCAAGCGGACTCTAGGCTGAGTGTGGAGCTTGCCTGGGGGCTCGATCTCATGATCCTTGATCATGACCTGAGCTGAAACCAAGAGTCATCCGCTTAACTGACTGCAGCACCCAGGTACCCCTTTTTAATTTGAATGCTCTTCCAGGGAAAGGCTATTGTGGGAATACAGGAGTATACTATTTTATTTGTTCCATGGTAATTGTATTTGTCTTGTGGGACTGTCGTAACAAAGTACCACAAACTGGGTGGCTTAAGTAATAGAAACTTACTGTCTCAAGTCTCTGGAAGCTAGGTGTCTGAAATCAAGGTGTCAGAAGGGTTGGTTCCTTCTGAGAGCTATGGGAGTGTGTGGTTCTTAAATCTTGATTGCTTATTTAAAATGACTCTTTTTGGTAATTAGATTTACTGAAGATGATTTTATTAGTAACATAGTTAATATACACTGCTTGGTTGCTGAGATGGTAAATTTTATTAATATGATTGGAAATGTTTACAGAATTTATGTTGGTGGTTTCATTTAAAAAATTGGTCTTTTTAGTCACAGTGTTCATTTTCAAGGGAATTGTTTATAGTAAGAAGTGTCTCCTACATAATGGTATGGCAACTAAGAGTTTTATATCCAGACACAAACTGATTTAAGTTGATTAAAATGAGATGTGTCTAAAGAGAAGGTTACAAATTTAAAGTAAAATTAAATCTGATTAAATTATCAAACTGATTTGTTCTAATCATTCTGCTACAATAAACATGCTTTCCTCATTTCAGTATTTACAGTGTATTTGTAACCTATAGGAATTACAACAGTGTTTTGTTTTAATTTTTCCCTTTGACTTTGAGTGCTTTCATTTTGAGTTTTTCTGTTGAAAATATCAGTACTGGTTTATTTTTACTTACCCTGGTTTCTAAGATTGAACTATTACAATTTAACTGAAGAATTTACTCCCTCCCTCCAAAATGAGTGCATCTGTTAAGCAGATGCAGATCTTGTGAATTAAGTTTTGCCGTTAGAGTAACCCCTTTACTTCTCAGTCAGTTAATTTATTTCAACATTTTCCTAATAAATATTTCATGGAGTGAAGTTGGTCGCTGGGCCTCTTTCTTTCTTCCTTCCCTCCCTTTGTTTCTTTTTTCCTTCCATTTACTCTTTATTTTGAAATATGTTAGGCTTGTAGCAGAGTTACAAAACTAGTAGTCTTCAGCCAGCTTCCCCTACTGTTAACATCTTATAAAACGATTTCTAATACTAAGAAATTAACATTGGTACAGTACTGTTAACTAAGTTACTGCTTTATGCAGGTTTCACCAGTCTTTCCACTAATTCTTTCTTCAGTTTCAGGATCCAGTCTTGGAACCCACGTTTAGTCATTGTGTCTTGTTTAGTCATTGTATCTTGTTAGTCCTCCCACGATGTGTAATAGTTCTTCACTCTTGTTTTTCATGTCCTTGAGACTTGTGAAGAGTACTGGTCAGTTATGTTGTAGGTTATCCCTCAATTTGGGTTAGTCTATGTTTTCCTATGGTCAGATTGAGGGTATGCATTACTGGGAAGGGTACTATAGAGGTGATGTCCTCTGATATTTTCGATATATGCTGTCAGTGGCACATGAGGTCTTGTTACTAGTAATATGGCTGCTTCATTATTTATTTTTAAATTCAGGTGAGAATCCATAACATAAAGTTAGCCATTTTGAAGTAAAAAATTCAGTACCATTTGATACATTGACAAAGTTTATGAAACCATCACCTATATCTAGTTCCCAAACATTTTGATCACTCCAAAAGGAAACCTGTACCCATTAATCAGTTATTCCCAGTTTGTCCCATCCCCAAGCCCTTTGCCACCCAAATCTGTCTCTTTGGACTTACTTATTCCAATTCATATAAATGGAATTATTCAATAAGTATTCTTTTTTTTCTGTTTCTGACTTTCTTCACTTAGTGTAATTTTTTCAGGGTTCATCCACATTTTAGCATTTATCAGTACTTCATGTATTTTTTATGGCTAAATAATATTTCATTTTATGCATATATCAAAGTGTGTTTATCTGTTCATCCATTGATGGCCATTTGGGATGTTGTGTTTAGTGCTGCTGTGAACATGCATTATTATACATGTATTAATTGAATTACTCTATCATATGATAATTCTAACAAACTTTATGGTTTTAATTTTTTTGTTTTGTTTTTCATTTGATTGAATAAATCTGATTTTGTTATGGAATAATTTGGTACCACAAAATTCAGAGCAAAAATACTTCAATAGATTTTACATGTCAGAGTGAGTTTTGTTTTAAAACCTGAAAGTATTTGTCATTCTGATTATGTTATATTTTTCTGGATCTCATTGTTGACAGAATTTATCTATTTTTTCCCATTTAGAATGGTAATAAGATACAGTGCTAGAGTCCATGAATTTGTTGTACTATACTGCATTATCAGTTGATGTTGTAATGATTTGTCCTAATTTTGGACAGTTTATCTCACAACATGGAAGAAATTTACTAGTTTAAGGAAACATCTATAATAAACACCTTGAAGAACAGTTTAAGGATATAATACTTTAAATAATTTTTCATTAAAGATTTGAGATTTTTTTTAGTATAGCTTTGAACCTTTTTTGTAATTCATTTTTTCATGATAGATAAACATAATGTAGTATTGATTTTTAAAAATGCTTTATACTTTTCCATATAGCAGGAAGAGGAGGACTGATAATTCTACAAATCTATAATAAAATGGCAAATGAGAAGGGAAATTCTTTATTTAAGAAAAGATCAGATCAATGAAGGCTGTTCTTTAGTCTGATTTTCTATTTAACCTGGTGTGTAGTCTCTGAACATACTTCCAGTAACTAGGAGTATGAGTTGGTTCTTAATCCGGTTAAGATAAAATCTTTGGTCTCCAGGTCATCTTATTCCAAAAAAACCATTCTTTTATGCTGAAACTCTCTTGACCCAAGAAACCTCCCTTTACCCTTGTGATAAGAAGCTCTAGCAGACCTGAGGCTTTCACGCAAAGTCAAAGGGGCCTTGAACTTCTTTTTTGGTTAAGAGTTTTAACTCTTGCATTTTCAGCCTGTGTGGGCATTTAAAAAGCTCTAGAATAAAACTCATGGCATACTCCTGATTTAACAATAGACCTCTGATGTTGACACTAATCCTGTAGCTTACTGGTCTTCCTTGGGGTGAAGAGGATAATTTTGGAATTTTTATGGAAAAGGAGTAAATGAATGAATATAGAACTTGAAAACAATTTGAAGCCATATACATTTCTTGCTTTGTTGGTAAATCACAGAAATCAAGCATCATTATGAGGACCTAGACTTACAGGTCAAATGATACAACTTATGGTAGAGAGATACCTGTGAAGACTAAATGGTAGCGTATATTTCTTTTTTTTTTTTTTAATATTTTCTTTATTTATTTGACAGAAATCACAAATAGGCAGAGAGTCATGTAGTGAGAGCGGGGGAGGCAGGCTCCCTGCTGAGCAGAGAGCCCGATGCCGGGATCCATCCCAGGACCCTGAGATCATGACCTGAGCTGAAAGTGGAGGCTTACTGAGCCACCCAGCTGCCCCATGTAGCATATATTTCTTAGACTAATGTCACACCATTTCTAGTATGTAGACTAGGGGAACAGATTATTTGACTTGTTACTTTTGTTCCTTCCAGTTCTGTGTTTTTTTGTTTTGTTTTGTTTGTTTGTTTATTTTCTCCTCTTCCTCACTTCTGGGTCATCTGGTAGAATTGTCTACTGGTTTGTGGTCTCTTTTGGTGTGAAACTCATGCTCAAGCTGGTGCTGAGATTTAGGCAGCTGGGTGATGGCAGTTAAACATGGGCTCTGCACGCAGGACTTAGAGTGTCTGTATTCTCAGATGCTCATTGATGATAAAGCCATATACTTAGATTGTAAACATCCTCTTTTCTGTTTTTGGAAACTCATTCTTTTTGAGTTGGAAATTGCTAATTTTTTGAAGGTTCAGTTTTTAAATAAAAAGTTCCTGAATTTTAGAGCTGTAAAGAGATTTAAATGGTATTTAAAAATTCTTTAGGGATAAAAGGGTAACTATAGTTAATAATACTGTATTGTATATTTGAAAGTTGGTAAGAGTTGACCCTATAAGTTCTCATCACAAGAAAAAGTAGTAACTATATGGTGATGATATTAACTAGGCTTATTGAGGTAATCCTTTTGTAATATATACAAATATTGAGTCATTATGTTCTACACCTGAAAATAAGAAAATGTTATATGTCAATTATATTTCAATAAAAAGACTAAAAAACATTTTTTCATTCAAAATCAGAGAACTCACTTTAAGAATAGTTGAGTAAGAGCTTCAACTAATATTTGAAATAGGGAAGATAAGAAAATTCTTGATTTTTATTACTAAGCAAAATTACGTGTAGCGATCCTAATACTAGTAATGTTGCCAAGTTGTTATTTGTTAGCAAGTGATTGAATTGATCTGATGGTATGGGGAATACTTTAATAAAATGAATTAATTTTCATATGTGAACACAGTATAAATCTGAATGCTTATTTCTTTAGTCAAAAGATGAGATTACCTTTTATAATGAAGTTTAAATAATCAGAGATGCTATACTCTAAGTCACTGTTTTAACACATTCATTGCTTTGCACATTAAGCCACCATCTAAGACTTCAGACTTACATCAGTGGGTAGCATGCATTAAAGATGATCCCTCTGTAAAAAGGGAATAAAATTCCTTCAGCAACTTTAAACCAGGTGCAAAGAAGGGAGTATTTTCATAAATACAGAGCTCCTGTGTGAAAGCCCTGCTTTGGAGTCATGGGACTAAATTCAAAAGTGTGACATATTGTTTTCTTTCCTTTAAGGAAATCTATTGGGCTTGTCTAGAATGTACTTTTCTCCTCTCTCTTCCTTGTGTTTTTTTCCTTATGAGTAGGAGAGAAGTAAAAATAATTTTTACCCATTTGAAACTAGAGCTTTTTTATATTACTTCTGAAATTAAGCTGATAAACTAAAAAGATCCTTACTTAATCATATGCATGGCCATAAGCATATATTTGTCATAATTCCTAGAATCTAGCCATTCCTGCCATCTCTACTCCATTCCAAGCCACCACTGTGTCTTACCTGGAACTCCCAAGTAGCCTAACTGATGTCTTTTTTTGTGCTACACTCCTTCCCCAACAATTTTGTTCTCTACGCAAAACCAAAGTGCTGCTTTTATAATGAATGGAAGATCAGGCTACTCAAAAATTCCACTGTTTACTCATTAATTTCTAAAATCTTACAGTGAGCTTCAAGGCCATGTATCATTTGACTTCACCTCATTTGTACTCATTCTCTTCCTTTCCCCTATTGTAGTCATGGTGGCCTCAGTGATGTTGCTCAAACACTGTAGTTCTGCCGCACCTCAGGGTCTTTGCTGTTGCTCTTCCTTTCATTTGCACACCCTTCCTTTAGATATTCGTAGGGCTTTTTTCCTTACTTTCTTCAGATCTCTTCTTAAATGTCACCTGGTCAAGTCTTCTCTGAGCAAGTGATCTAAAATCATAACCTTGCTCCTTTCCCTATTCCCAATCTCCCTTATTCCCTTTACCCTGCTTTACTTTTCTCTGAAAAACTTCATACCACCTGAGGTAGTATATATTTATTTACTTATTTACTTTCATTTATGATCCATTTACCACCCTCTTTAGAATATAGATTTTATGAGGGCAGGAACTTTGCTTTATTTTCTGTGGAATATCTAGCTCTTAAAACTATGCTTTGTTGAGTAAATGAATGAATCAGTGGTTAAATAAAGAGAAGTGGGCAGACGTGAAAAGCATTGGTGTGTTTGAAGAACTGAAAGTACTTACTTTCCTGTGGGTTTGGGGTGAGTGTGGTAAATGATTTCTTTCCCTTTAGTCTGAGAGGCCGTTACAGTCAGTCTAAAGATATTAGACTTTTGTCCTGAGGTATCATGGATACCACTTACTGTATTCCATAATGATGAACTAAAGCATGATCAGATTAGCATTTTAAAAAGTCCGGTTGCTGAAAATGAATGAACTGGGGGCAAGACTCTAGGCATGGTGACCATTTGGTGGATAGTAGTCTAGGGGCTTGATGATGAGGACCTGAACTAGTCTAGTGACCTAGAGGAAAAATGGACAAATTAAAGAGATGTATAGTATTTAGGAAGCCAGCCCCAGTAATTGAGTGGATGTTGAGCAAGAATGGCACAAAATAATGGCCATGGCCAGCTATATGTGTGGGATGCTATTCAGAGATCAGGCACAGGTTTGGTGGTACAGGGTTTAGATAACTGAGTTCAAATTGCTTCTGGGGTTTGAGTTACTTTCCCAGGGCTTCAGTAACAGTCTCAAAAACAGGTGGCTTAAGACAGTAGAAATTCATTGTCTTAGTTCTAGAGGCTCGAAGTCCAAACTCAAGATATTGGCAGACAGTGTTCTCTGGTTGCTCTTAGGAGGAGAATTCTGTCTTGCCTCTCTTGGCTTCTGGTGTTTGCCACGCAGTCCTTGGTGCTCTGTGGCTTATGGGTGCATCACTCCCATTAGATGGCCACGTTTTCCCTGTGTGACTTTAGATAATCTTCCCTATCTCAGTATCTGTCTCTGTGTCCACATCTCCCCTTTTTATAAAGACACACTAGTCGTAATGAATTAGAACCTACCTTATTGACCTCATTTTAACTTGATTACCTCTGTAAAGACTCTATTTCCAAGTAGGGCCACATTCTGTGCTTTGGAGCTTAGGACTTCAACATATCTTTCATTGATGAATGATAGAATTTCCCTGAAAAATTAATAGGATTTGTTGAATTGAATTAATAAAGGGTAGGAGGTCAGGAAAGAGAAAGAGCAAAGGTCAATCTTGAGTTCTCTTGCTTATCTGAGAGAATGCTGGTTCCACTGGAAGATCATTTCCAGGCAAGGTGATAGTGGAGGGAGGTGAATTTTGATGTAAGCCTGCTGAATTTGCAGTTGTATGAGATTGATTGGTTCAGGATCTAGTTAGAATTCAGGGAAGAGATTTGCATCTGGATAATTTGTTATGAGAATGTTTGGGTTCTCCGAGGAAGAGAAGATAGAGGAGAGCTAAGTCTAAAAAGGAAGCTAAAGAGAAAAGGTTACTTTGTTGATGTGGATGCCTTCATCCAATATAGAAAAAAAGTGTCTCATGAGGGGATCTTTCCCTTTACTCCAAATGTCAGTATCCACGTCTGGATAGTGGATTTACTAGCCGAAGTGGTCGCTGCATGAACAGAAGTAGAGTTACCAGTTCCTGACAGCTGCGAGTCAGCCTCTGGGCATCTTGCTAAATTTTCAAATATAATTATACAGTAGACTTCCTTTAACAAATTCCGTGTTCCCAGCTATAATTATAACTGCTTTTCTTGCCTGTAGCCTGTTCTTTGTCTTACTACTCTCCTCATTATCTCCCTCTGCTGGTTAGAATTATCCTCTGGTCATTTGGGATCTGAGAAAATAAGTGGTTTTCTGTGTTCTCTTGCTGAAGCATAGATTCACCAATGGTAACCAGTTTCCTCTCTCCATTCTAAAGTACATTTCCATGGGGCGCCTGGATGGCTCAGTGGATTAAGCCGCTGCCTTCGGCTCAGGTCATGATCTCAGGGTCCTGGGATCGAGGCCCGCATAGGGCTCTCTGCTCAGCGGGGAGCCTGCTTCCCCTTCTCTCTCTGCCTAACTCTCTGCCTACTTGTGATCTCTCTCTGTCAAATAAACAAATAAAATCTTTAAAAAAAAAAAAGTACATTTCCAGTAATACCAAGTAATGTTTTAAAGCACAAGCTAGCAATATTCTATATTAAAGTAATTTTTATTTTGAAATAGTATGGAAATACACATTTAGGTATATTGTAAGTTTACTACGCAACTGTCAGAAAATGACCACCATGATTTATCCAGTACTCCTAGTAATAATAGTTAAGAGACTTTTTAAGATTTTATTTATTTATTTGACAGAGAGAGAGATCACAAGTAGGCAGAGAGGCAGGCAGAGAGAGGGAGGGAATTAGGCTCCCTGCTGAGCAGAGAGCCCAGTGCGGGGCTCAATCCTAGGACCCTGGGATTGTGACCTGAGCCAAAGGCAGCGGCTTAATCCACTGAGCCACCCAGGCGCCCCAGTTAAGAGATTTTTAAATAAAATCTTGTTCATGGCCATGCTTTAGACCAAGGTGGTTTTTTCTGTTTATTCTTGTTTTTGTTTTAAATAAATTAAGGTCTGCAACCAGGGATGAAGTCAACATAAATTCTACAACTATGATCCTGCAGTAGTTTTCAGGACTCATCATGGCAGTAATTTTTAAGATTAGAAATATGAGTGGGATTTCCTGTTTTCTCATCTATTTTTATCACCTAGATATCCATTATGAAAATAAATCACTTTAAAAAATGACTTGATATCCTTTACAAATATATTGTAGTTTTGGGGTGATAAACTTCAAAGAATGTTATTTCTATGTCATTTAGATTATATTCTAAGTCATTTTAATGTCTTTCTTAAGAAAGAACTAAAATGTATGGATTTCTGAGTATGCAGAAGAAGAGGTATGCTTGAACTCTTAGCCTGCAATGGGTGTAGTTCAGAAGGAATTATGGACCATTGTATATGTATTGTTTGTCACTGATATATTCACTAAAAAATACTTAAGAGTATTTGCAATGTGCCAGACACTGTGCTAGTTGTTAGTTTACTGGGGCTTTAGTTTGAAGAATTTGATTTAAACAGGTATGCTTGTAATGGTTGAATATACTTGGGAATACACAGTAGTGTATCCAGCTGCCTATTAAAATAATCCTGTGTATTCTGGGTAGCTTTAGATTTAAAAAGTACTTCTCTTACACAGTAATTGGTTGACACTTTTTGACCTCAATGTAAGACCACAGTATTTAATGAACAAACAAGGAGAATAAAGTTTTGATAAATAAGGCATTTTTTTGAAATGTTTAGAAATAAGCTTGAAACCTTTTAGCATTAGATTGACGGGTTTTCCTTTTGTGAAGGAGTAAGTGAATAAGGTTATATTTCATGTTTGCAGATCCTAATCCTGTCATAGGAATAATAGAGTCTTGAAAAGCAGTGTTTTGAAATTTACTATTCTAAGAAATCTCTCCTTACCAGTATAATTTTATGCTCATGTGGTGAGGTTTCAGGTTGAGGAATGAGATTAGATTTGCAGGGGCAGAATATTTGCTGTACTTATTGTTTTGGTTCCCAAGGAATGCTTACCCCTTAGCCTCAAATATGCTTTGGTATTAGCTACTTTAAAATAGATTGCTCAAGACTCTTTATTTGGAAAACCTTAAATATGCATCATGATGCATTACTTGCAATAAAATATGAGGCTACAATTATATAAAACAAAACACTACAGCTGCTGACAGATATCATTAACAACTTACTCAAACACAGATCCTTCAAAAAGGAACTGCTAGACATTTAATTTGGGGAGTTAAGGTCATTATAGCTCAAGATGAAATACTGCTGTCCATTATATTTATTAGGTATTTTTGTTTGTTTTGGTTTTTGATAAATTATTGAGACCTTGGTATTTGATGTAGTTAAAAAAAAAAAACAAAAAAAAAAAACTATTATTCTGGGGTGCCTGGATGGCTCAGTTGGTTGGGTGTCTGCCTTCAGCTCAGGTTGTGATCTCAGGGTCCTGGGATTGAGCCCTGCATCAGGCTCCCTACTTAGTGGACGGTCTGCTTCTCCCTTTCCCTCTCCCTCTGCTCTCACTCTCTCTCTCAGATAAATACATAAATAAATAATCTTAAAAAAAAACCCACTATTCTTCTCAATTACAATTAATAAACGTAGAAGGACTGAAGGAAATAGCAAACCACTGTGATACAAACACTATTATAGTAGTTATTGTTGGCAAGATCTATCATTGGATGCCAAAAAAAATAGGGTGAAAGTTTTTAGATAAGAAATATTTGCATAATCTAAAAGTATTTCTCTAAGATGTTTAATATTACAAAAGGAAAAAATAGTAACTCTGCAGTAGAGAAAGCTGGCAAATGATTTAGGTTGGTATCACCAGTAAGAAGACATGCTAACATCTGATAAGAAGAGGGCACAGCATCACTTTTGTTATATTATTGCCAAAAATGTGTATAATCTCAGTCTAATCATAGAAAAACATTAGACAAACCCACATTGAGGCATATTTGACAAAATGATCAGTACTTTTGTAAAGTATCATGGCCATGAAAGACAGGGAATTGGAGAGGACTATAGAGACATGACAGCTAAAGACAGTGTGGGATCTTTGGATAGGATCCTGGAATAGAAGAAAGTTGGGAAAAATAGAAAAAAAAAATAGAAGAAAGAAAAGAGCATTAATAGGCAGCTGGAAAACTTGTGAGTAATTTAGCTAGTATAGGACCAATGTTAATTTTATGTTTTAATAACTGTATGGTAATTACATATGATGTTAACATTAGGGGAACCTGAGTGAACAGTATGTGGGAACTCTGTGCTATTTTTATAACTTTTCTATAACCATTAAATTTTTCAAATTACGTCATACTTCAAAGCCCATTCTTCTGGAAGTCTGTTATAGTGATCTCAGCATATCCTGTGAGGCTATAAAGGTGCTCCCCTATTATAAATGAAGTGTGTTTTTTGTTTTGTTTTGAGGTGAGCTCTACGCCCATGCTGGAGCTTGAACTCAGGATCCTGAGATAAGAGTCTCATGTGCTAACAACTGAGCCAGCCAGGCGCCCTGTGAAGTAAGTGTCTTTGGTTTTAAAAATAAGTATCTTGGGCAAAAATCAGGGTGGAATCTATTGTAAATTGTGCTCAGTATTGTGTTGCTGACCATCATTTGTCATCTCATTTTCCGTAACCATCTTTTAATAACAATTGTAGAGATAACCAGGTCGTTTAAATTGTATGGAGATGTTTATTGGCCTCTGCTCTAGTCAGTGGACTAGTATATGGGGAGAATTTGAAGATTAGAAATACATGATATCCAAAAGTGATATTAAAAGGGAACAAACTTGGGTTCCTGGGTGACTCAGTCTATAAAGCATCTGCCTTTGGCTTAGGTCATGATCCTGGAGTCCCAAGATTGAGCCCTGCGTCAGGCTCACTGCTCAGAGGAAGTCTTCTTCTCCCTCTACCTTTGTCCCTCCCCCTGCTCATGCTTTCTAGGTCTCTCTCTCTCTCGCTCGCTAGCTTTCTCTCTCTCTCCCTCTCTTTCTTACTGTCTTTCAAATAAATCTTTTTAAAAAGTGAACAAATAGGTATCTGTAGGGGTGCATTTATCATGATTTAAAAGAAAAAGACAATAGTGGCCGTGTTTCCAAGATCTAAAATAAAAGTTTATAATGTCCTAAAAAAATCCTTTTTTATAAGTTGTCCTTTTTTATGCAAATAATACTTTAGCTAGGTTTTAGCTATGAAGGAAGAAATCTATGGGAGGAAGTGGCCCATGGGATGAACTTTCTATTTTATTTTACTAAAGACATAGCAAGTCACCTGTCATCCATTTGACATTAGGCCACCTAGTAGCCTTTCTAAATAAAAACTTAAGAGTGCCACCATCTATATACGGAAAACCATTAGTTAAACTTACACAGAAAAGGTTTATGCCTGCTGTTGCAGCTAACACTACCAAACTAAACTTACTGATGTCAGGGACTCTGTTACTTTTAAAGAAGTTTTTCCATCTAGAATATTGCCTAATCATAAATAAATGTTGAAAATCTACTTAAGGTAGATTTTCATATAAATGTAAAATTCACATGTCTATAATAATGCAATTTCAGCAGGCCATCAAATTGTCAGTTTTTTGAAGAATTAACTCTTTTCTACATATCTGTACTTGCTATTAAGGGCATCTCAAATTTCACATTTGGTAATTTCCTGGTACTCTGAACATTTCTATACCTGGGTTTGTTTCTTTGTGTTTCAGCAACAGTGTGGATGTGGTGATGGGAGGGCACACAGCGCCCAGAAATTTTCTTGGAGAGTTTACAGTTGTATTTTTTTGTCTGAGAGGTTGAAATTAGGGAGTATGGAGAGCAAGTGAAGAAGTCTCCTATTTCAGGGATATAATTCTTAGTGATCTTGTAAAACTTATTCTAGTCCAAAAATATTTCCAGAATATAGTTATGAATATTATGTACATCATAAGGAGAATTTAATGCTATAGCCAGTGTGTGTCATTAGCCAGCTTAAAACCTACTCTTTGGAGTAATGAATATGAATATATTTACTGGAATATGCATACTGATATTATGAGATTCTGCTTTGTTAAAAAACTGCTAATTTTACATTGTTACAGGTTTTTGTTTTTACAGACCTCTTCAACCCTTTTTGATACAAAGGTATACTTTAAAATGTCATGTTTTTACTGATTTAATAATTGACTCCTCTTCTCCCCATCATGGCATGTTATGTTTCTCCTAGTCAGTGCTTCTTTTCATAGTCATTTGTAAAAGGTAATGAATCTTATTTACAAAGTAGATTTGGTTAGCTTAGTTTAAACTCTTTGGAGAAGTAGCCATGTACATTTGGGTGGGGGTATAAGGGGAGGTGGATATTTTTCCACACTTAAGTATTACAGAATGTTCATAGGAAACTAAAATTGCTTAAAGTCTCATTTAATCTTTTGCTTTTTTTATATTGTGTCTACAGTAACTATTAATACTGGGTGGAAGAAAAGTTGTCATTTTTATTAATTTTCAATGAGGAATATAGGCTTTATATTAAAAATACACATTTTTAATATTATAATTCATTTTGGTTTAAAATCTAGGGCAGATTGGAAGGTTGATTGGGGGGGCTCAGTTTGGGTCCTATGTCTGCTAGATACTGTCTCTGGTTGAGCAAGTCAGTATGTCTTTATGAATATATATTTTTCTCATCTATAAAATGTCAAAATTAAGAATAACTCTTAATTTTTTGTGGTTTGTGAGGATTATATCAACTAAACATGATAATATATACGATCACATCTAGCCCCAGGTCAGGTTTCCTAACTTCAGATCTGCTTTGGAAAAGTTGCCTAGAATTACCGAGCATTGTGCCTAGATCACAGTAGTTATGCTGAGTTAATTGGCTCTGATTCTCTGATGAGAAAATGCCCGTGAAAGGGTGTTGTGAATTTGTAGTATTGGAAAAATAAGAATATTAAAAAATTTAGATGTAAAAACATGGTTAACCAAATTAATGCAGTTTTATATGATTTTTATATCACAGACCTAAAACTTACATAAACTAATTCATTGAGGTCTTACTCAATAATTAAGAGTACCTAATTTTGAACCAATAAAAAAAGCAATACTATATAATACTATTTACAAGCAACAGATTTTGGGCTATTTCAAATCATTTCTTTTTATTCTTCTTTTGCTGGAGAAAAAAGTCATTAGTCTGCATTTATAATCAGGACTAGCTTCCTGTAAAATTATTTATTTTAACTTTTTATTTATAGATTTTGAAATTTACAATTCTAAATACAGCAATAGTAAGGCACTGCATTTTTGCAGGAAACAAAAAGCACAATTAACATAAAGTCAGAGCCAGCCACAAATAAAATATTCCAGCAAACTGTGTAAGGAAAAAAAATGCTCTGGGAAGCAGATGCCAAGCAGTGTTGCAAAGGTGGCCTTATTACATTGGAAAGAAAAGAATATAGAAGGATTGGTACTAATAGTAGGAGGAAAAGGAGGGAGAGGGAGAATGGGAGTAAGAGTTGGGGAATGTAGGTAGCAAATAATAAAGTGAATGGGCCATTAAGTGCTAGGCAGAGTTCTAAGCATTTTATGCAGAGTATCTCATTTAACCTTCCCAGCTATTTTATAAGTGAGGTCCCTGCTTTACAGATGAAATGGCTGAGGCTCGGAGAATGTTAAATAATTTTTCCTAAAAGCTTATAGCCAGGATTCAAACCCAGACTTTTTGGCCCTGGAAGTAATGTTCTTAACTGTTACGTATACTGCATAACCACTGTTACAGAGAATGTAGATGATGAACAGAATGTAGTTTGTGTGTTTTTGTGGATAGTTTTTTTAAAGATTTATTTGAGAGTGTGCAGGGGGAGGGATGGGGAGTCCTAAGCAGAGTCTTCACCGAACATGGAGCCTGATGGTGGGGCTTGATCTCAAGACCCTGAGATCAGGACCTTGGTGGAAACCAGGAGTTGGATACTCAACCCACTGTGCCACCCAGGTACCCCTGTGGATAATATTTTTAATGGTGTCATTGGGTTCCCTTGGACTGGGGGCATTAATTTGGCCCTTAAAAAAAAAATTGTTCACTTGATAGGACTCTTGTTCTCAAAAATAATAACCCACTCGAAAATATGTCAGTGGTAAGAACTTAATTGTCTTTCTAGATGGGTTTTTTTTTTTTTTTTAACATTCCTTCCATGGTGGCTTAAAATATATTAGTACATATGATAATTTCACTTAAATACTTAAAAAAAAAAGAGATTTATTTATTTGAGTGAGAGAGAGCACAAGCAGTGGGGAGCTGCAGAGGGAGGGGGAGAACCAGGTTCCCCATTGAGTGAGGAGCCTGACCTGGTCCCGATTCCAGGACCCTGGGATCATGACCTGAGCCAAAGGCAGTTGCCCAACCAACTGAATCACCCAGGTGCCCATCATTTACATACTCTTGATAATTGTCAAGACAAGTAAGAGATGGAAGCATGAGACTGGTAAAGTTTGGTGTGGGATTATTTCACTTACATTTTAGGCAGGGATTGTTTTTGGATTTTTTTACTTCCTGTAAGATTACCCTGTAGCTAGTCTTTCATTTCTTTAAAAAGAATCTCACATAGTAGGAACTTAACATCTAATTGATTAAATTATTCTGGACATAAAAATAATGAAACTCCTATACTTCTTTCTTTGAGAAACAAAATATTTCCTTTCTGTTTGACAAAAGCATGTTGGGTTTTTGCCTTAAAGAGAAATGTCATTTTTTAGCTTGGACTGTGGCAGAACCAAATGAACAATAGGTTTTGATGGCTAACATCTGGTTTTTTGTTTTTTTTTTTTTACTGTAAAAATCCTTAAAAGGGTATTGTGACTAAATTATTTTATCCTCAGATGTAAGTATATTTTCCTTTGTCTTCAAATGTTTATAATTCTCTTTCTCATAGCATTATCCTGCTCAGCTCTGAGACCAACTTTCACATTAGCCAAATTTTGAAAGTTCATTAAGAGGAAATTTGGGGTTAGAATGTTTTGGCCAGATCTGAAATTCAGATTCCCTATCATAATTAAAAAGATCTTTGAGGTAATTTTTGTTATTTACCTTAATTCAATTAACTCATTCTGACATATTTTCTTTTAAATAGATTTTTTTAAAAATGATATATTATGTACCTTAACTATACCAAACGGCACCTTATTTAATAAGACAGTTCTAACTGTATAAAGTCCAAGGGAGTCAGGAGATACACTTGTGGAAGTGTGGAATTTGGATTTATGCTATTGTATGGATTCAGCAATCTCCCATACCCCCATACCTTATATCCCCTTCTGTATTATTCTATTATTCTCTTCTGTAGCTAACTCACCCTGATCAAGAGGAGGGCTGTTGGTGTAACTGTTCTCAGTAGAGGGTAGAATCATCTAAAGCAGGGATGGCAAATATGTGGCTTCTGTACATCCTTTTTGCTGTGTGCCTATTGCAGACATCAGGTCTTGGCATACTTCCTTGCTTAGCTGTAAAGTGGTTTTTCAGTTTTCTGAGCTTCAATGAGCTGACTGTCTCACATAATTTCCATAGTGAGGAAACTTATCTGATGTTGTTAGAGTTTGGGATGATTATCAAAAGGTCTGTGCCTTTTTCTTTCATGTTTAGGATGTGAGGTAGCCTAGGATTAAGAGATCTTACTTCCTATCTTAGTTTTGGTAAGTGTGCTAGCAGTTTAATAACCCTTTAAGTGTACTTAAACACACTTGAATTTAGCGCAACAAAATCGATCCCCCCAAAATACCTTTTTAATGAAATACTGTATCAGGAAACCTTTTTTTAGATACTACTTCAGTTCATTTTTGGACAACTTTCCTCAAATATATACTGAAAAAGTTATTTCTGGTTAGGGATGAGGGATAGGTTGTATCTTGCAATCTAAATCCAATACATTGATAAGGTTGACGTTTTAGGATTCTCTAGAGAAACATAATAAAACGTGTGTTGGATGGGGGCGGGGCTGTAAAAAAGAGGGAGATTTTAAGGAATTGACTCATGTGATTGTGGAGGCTGACAGTCAGTCTAAAATCTGCAGGGTAGGTCAGTGGGCAAGAGCTGGTGTTGAAGTTTAAATCCAAAGACCTTTTTTTTTTTTTTTAAAGATTTTATTTATTTATTTGACAGAGAGAAATCACAAGTAGATGGAGAGGCAGGCAGAGAGAGAGAGAAGGAAGCAGGCTCCCTGGTGAGCAGAGAGCCCGATGTGGGACTCGATCCCAGGACCCTGAGATCATGACCTGAGCCGAAGGCAGCTGCTTAACCCACTGAGCCACCCAGGCGCCCCTCCAAAGACCTTCTTTTGGCAGAATTACCTTTTCTGCAGGGGAGATCAGTTCTTGTTTTAATTAAGGCTTTCAGCCAGATTGATGAGGTCCACCTATACATGAAGGAGTGTAATCTGCTTCACTCAAAAGTCTGTTGATTTAAGTATGAATCTCATCTAAAAATTACCTTTGTAGGGGCGCCTGGGTGGCTCAGTGGATTAAAGCCTCTGCCTTAGACTCAGGTCATGATCTCAGGGTCCTGGGATCGAGCCCCACATCGGACTCTCTGCTCAGCAGGGGGCCTGCTTCCCCCGCTCCCCCCAACTCTCTCTGCCTACTTGTGATCTCTGTCAAATAAATAAATAAAGTCTTAAAAAAAAATTACCTTTGTAGAAATATCTAGAATAATGTTTGTGACCTAGCCAAGTTGACACATAAAGTTACCTGTCACAATTGAGAAAGACTGATTCATTTGTGATTGTTGAGTACCTATTATGAGCCAGGTTCTATACTTCATAGTGGAGGATCTCAGCAGATTTAAAAAGAAAAAAATTAGTAGACAATTTTTTCTTTGTCAGCTAATTTTAGATGTTTGTAATTAGTCATGCTTATATTAAGTGCAAAAAAATCCCTTCTTTTTTTCTTTTAAGATTTTTTAAATTTACTTGACAGACATAGATGACAAGTAGAGAGGCAGGCAGAGAGAGAGGAAGGGAAGCAGGCTCCTTGCTGAACAGAGAGCCCAATGTGGGGCTTGATCCCAGGACCCTGGGATCATGACCTGAGCTGGAGGCAGAGGCTTTAACCCACTGAGCCACCCAGGTGCCCCCCAAAAAATACTTCTTACAAAATATGTTGTGGGGGAGATCTATTCAATGTTCAGTCAGCCAGTAATTTAAGGATTAGAGTAAGAATTTTAGAATGCAGCGCTGGTCTTCATCCTGGCTACATATTTGAAACATACTAATGGGGCACCTGGGTAGCTCAGTCGGTTAAGTGTCTGCCTTTGGCTTAGGTCATGATTCCAGTGTCCTGGGATTGAGCCTCACATGGGCTCACTTCCTTCTCCCTCTCCCAGCTTATGCTCGCTTGCTCTTTCACTCTCTGTCTCTTTTAAGTACATAAACTCATTAAAAAAAAAAAAAAAAGAAACCTATTAATGACTGGATCACACTCTAGACTGATTTAATCGGAATCTTTGGGGCTGAGGTCAGGACATCAATTTTTCTTTCTTTCCTTTTTTTTTAAGATTTTATTTATTTATTTGACAGAGAGAGAGATCACAGTAGGCAGGCAGAGAGAGGGGGAGAAGCAGGCTCTTCGCTGAGCAGAGAGCCCCATGTGGGGCTCGATCCCAGGACCCTAAAATTATGACCTGAGCAGAAGGCAAAGGCTTAACCCACTAAGCCACCCACGTGCCCCTACATCAATTTTTCTTAAAGGATCTTCAGGTGATTCTAAGGTACAGCTAGGTTGGAGAAACACAGACTATATTATGCAGCTATGAACTGTTTAATGTTTCTTTCTACATGGAAAGGATATATTTCCCTGCATTTCAAAACCTAGATGAATCGTATCATTAAATACCTAGTCTCTGTTAGAAAGGAACTTCAGAAGAGCTGTAATTTCTCTTCTTTAGTTCTGATCGCTATCTCATTTCCACAAAGTTAATGTCTACCTGTCTTTTGAGGACATTTCCTCTTCCTTAAAGCTTTTCCTGAATATAAGGAAGAAGAAAATGTATATTCTTTTTTACTTATTATTTGTTTGCCACTATATAAATTTAGTCTTACAGTGATTTTATGATAGTATATGATAATCTTTTGGTAATGATTTAAACACTTTCTCTAGTGTGGTTTACCATCCATCTCATTTATTTTATTTTTATATTTTAAAGATTTTTCTATTTACTTGAGAGAGCACACATGTGCAGGAAGGAGGGGCAGAAGGAGAGGGAGAGAGAGTCTTAAGCAGAATCCACTGAACTCAGAGCTTGACCCTGAGATCACGACCTGAGCCAAAACCAAGAGTGAGATGCTCAACCCACTGGACCACGCAGGTGCCCTGACCGTCCATGTTACTTAATCCACACACCGTCCTGTGACTAGGAAGAGTTTAACATCTATTGAGTACTTACTACACATTACGACAGTGAAACTTTAAGCTTCACTTTATTGTTTATATAATCCTCAACAACAATCCTGTCATACAACCATTATCATCTCACTTTACACATGAGGAAACAAAAGTTTGGAGGATACTAAATTTAGCGAGTTTCCCAAATTTCATAGTCCTGTCATTTATAAACATTGGAACTACACCTCAAAACCAAGTTCTCTGACTCACGGTCCTGGGCTCTTTCTGCTGTATTTGTAAACTTATTTCCTAAGCTTTCATGATAAACAGTCCTTGTTTTATGCATTGCTGTGTCACATATGAACTTATATATTGAAGTTGCTTAATCAGTATTGATTTATTTATAATGTAATTTGATCTGACTATATTTTCCATTTTAAAGGTACATCTAGCTCCAATAACTCCATAGGAATGTTTGCTTCTGTATTTTTTATTTATTCTTCGATTCCTTTATGTTGTAGTTTAAAAATTATTGTGAAACATTTCAAACTTGGTGAAGTGCAGAAAATAATGGAATACACATGTATATACCCATCTTACTTTGATCTCTCACTTTTTAAAAAAGAAATAAGATTATTATAGATAATGCTGAAGTTCCACACTTGTCCCTTTGTCCTCCCTCTTTCCCAAAAAGCAGCTATTATTCTGAGTTTGGTATAAGTGTCTGTATACTATTCTTATACCATAAATAAAATATTTTTATTAAATTTTAGATAAATGGAATTATTATATACATGTCCTTTAAAAAAAAAAAGGTTGAGCCATATTTTACATATCATCTAATTCACCGTTCCAAATAATACAATTCATTGAGATTTTAGTAAACTTACCAGGTTGTTCAGTCATCATCATGAATCAGGCGTAGAGCATTGTCATCACTTGAATATAATCTCTCTTGCACATTAACTATTAATCTTCATTCTTACTGCTTTAGGCAACCATTAATCTCTTTCCTGCCTCTGTAGCTTTTCCTTCTCTGGATATTTCATGTAAATTAAATATATTTGGTCTTTTGTATCTGACTTTTTTCAGTGAGCATGTTTTTGAGGTGTTTCTGCTTTGTAGCATGTATCCATTTGCTATAAGAAAAGTCCATTTCTTTTTATTGGTGAATATTATTACATTATCATTATGTTTTGTCAATACATTCACTGTCAGTCCATTCCATGAATATTTAGCTTCTTTTCAATTTTTGGCTATTATGAATAAATCTGCTAAGAACATTTGTATGTAAGTCTTTATGTGGATATGTGTTTTCATTTCCCTTGAGTAGATACTTAAGAGAATTGCTGAATCATCTGATATATTTATTTTAACTTTTTAAGAAACCGCTAAACTGTTTTCCAAAGTGGCTTCAGCATTATATACTCTCTTGGTGATATATGAGAGTTCCCATTCCTCTGCATCTTCACCTAGGTTTGTTCCTATTTTGTTGACACACCTTCCATAACTTAAATTTTTCTCTCAGTTTTTTGTTTTTGAGATTTATTCTTATTGATACATGCAGCTATTATGTATTCCCTTTCACTGCTTTAGGGTATGTCATTGAATGAACATAGTAAAATTTCAGCCATGATACTGAAAAATAGCTTTCTTAAATTCAGCTGTGTAAAATGTAGGGTTGGTTATTGTAAGGTTATTAAAAATCAGTGTTTTTGGTCCTCTATATTGTCATATAAGGTACAGTGGTAAGGATTTTGAAACTTACACTTAATACCACTGACTGAAAACTGATCTCAGAAATTCTCAAGTCGTCACAAGGCAATCATTTCCTGAGTCCATTCCACAGAAAATAAGAATTTTAGCTTTATTTGAGAAATGGGCAGAAAATGGCCTCTATTATTATGGGAAAATATAATTGAGTTTTATCATGGGAGATATTATTATGGAGTTTTACTGACATAATTTGCTTATTCTGTTGATGAACATTTAGGCTGTTTTAAATTTTCACAGACATACTTTTATATACCAGTTGTCTTGTACATGTGTATACTTCTTCTAGGGAGTGAAATTTCACATATTCAGCCATACTATATATTGTCAAATTGTTCTCCAAACTTCCCCTGTCCCGAATCTGGCTTTTCTCCTTTAGTAATGTAGTATGCACATAGGCACATAGGAATGATTAGGAATAGGTGTATAGGTTAGTGTTATCCAAGTTTGATGCTAGTAAGTGTAATAATAAGTTTTATATATATATATATATATATATATATATATATATATATATATATATATATAAAATTACATAATTGTGTGTGCATGTGTATATAGGTAGAAAATGGAGCCTATGCATCAGATTACTTTTTAATCTTCGTTCAGTATATAATTCTGATCTGCAGGAATAATTTTTACTTACTTGAGAAATTTACTTGATGTGAAAACCTTTGGCATGTGATTCTTGATGTATTATTTTGGAAATTATTTTGTTTTTACCTGTCACTTGTTGAGAAAACACAGTATTGAGTGTAATTGGTATTAAATATTAAAGGTTAATCTCAATTTCTCTACTAACCATGGAATTATCAGAGTTTTGTTACATAATGTTTACTTGAATATTGAGACTGTCAGAAGAGATTTAGTTAAATATGGTTTGTTTTTTGTATTAGCTAGTAATAAAATAATTAGAGAATATGCATATGTTCACTTTTAATTGGGAAAATTATGTGAATTTTTTTTTTTTTACCTTTTTCTAAAATGGAAATGGCTTTAAAAAAATCATACGGGGTGGGGGGCATTTGGGTGGCTCAGTTGGTTAAGCAATTGCCTTCAGCTCAGGTTGTGATTTTGGGGTCCTGGGATCGAGTCCTGAATCAGGCTCCCTGTTCAGTGTAGATTCTGCTTCTTTCTCTGCCCTTCTCCCTGCTCGTGGCCTCTCTCTTTCTCAAATAAATTAAATCTTTAAAAAATAAAAATAAAAATCCTACATGGAAGCCAGTCAGTAAAGACTACATATTGTATGATTTCTTTTATATGAAATGTCTGGAATAGGCAAATCTATAGAAACAGAAAGTTGAAGGGGTTGCCTGGAGAAGCGGGGGTTCGGGGGAGATAGAACGTAACAGCTTATGGATATGGGGTTATTTTTTGGGTGGGGAATAATGTTCTAAAATTACTGTAATGATGCTTGCAAACTCAGTATATATATGAAAATCTTGAATTGTATACTTTAAATGGATGAATTATATGTGCACTATATCTCAGTAAAGCTATTAAAAATGTGATAAATGACCCTTTGTAGAAATTATCAGTAATACAAAAATGTATAAAAAAGAAAATAAAAAGTACTCCAAACTCCACAGTTCCTGTGTAGAGAATGTAGAGAAACAGAATCATTTAAAATGGCTGTTTAATAAATTTCATTGTGTGGATGTACCACAATTTAATTCTGTAATAATGGACATTTAGTTGTATTGTAAGTAGGGTCCTTATATGTTATTTTTGTGCAGCTCATCTTTTCAGGATCAATAAAGTCTAGAAGTAAAATTGTTGTAGAAGTAAGAGATTAAGTACATTTTAAATTTTGATTCATGTTTCTAAATTGCCCTTTGGTCTTAAATAAGATGCACTAGTTTGTTCTTTCCCAGTGGTACATGATAGTGTCTGGAGGAAAATCACTCATTAAAATTGTATTTCTTTGTATAACTTTTATGTCCTTTTTGGAGAAAAATTTAAAATACTCCTTTGTATTTCTATTGAGATAATCTTTGTTTTGTATTGTTATTTAGAAACCCTTTATATATTAAAAATATTTACTTTTTGTTATATAGGATGAAAATATTTTTCAAGTTTGTATCTCATATTTGTTTTTTCTCCACTATACAGAATTTTAAAATTTTGTGGAATTATATTTATTACTTAAAAATATTCTTAGTTACTTGGCTACATTCCAAGATTATTAAAATATTCCATCATATTTAAAGTTATTTTAATCATTTTATTATGTTTAAATATTTGATCCATTTGGCATTTTTTTTTTTAGAAGCAAAGAGGAGAAAGATCTACTTAACCCAGCTCACTGACAAATTTTTATCTATGAAATGTTAAAATATCACATACATCTGAGCCTGTCATTTTAGTGGCAAATCTGTTCTTTTTTTTTTTTTTTATTTTTTAAGATTTTATTTATTTATTTGACAGACAGAGATCTCAAGTAGTCAGAGAGGCAGGCAGAGAGAAAGAGAGAGGAGGAAGCGGGCTCCCCGCTGAGCAGAGAGCCCGATGTGGGGCTTGATCCCCCAGGACCCTGAGATCATGACCTGAGCTGAAGGCAGAGGCTTAACCCACTGAGCCACCCAGGCGCCCCGGCAAATCTGTTCTTATACCATTCTTTTAATTATTGTAGTTTTAAATAATATATTTTAATATCTGGTGGACTGATTTCTCTTTTACTCAGAAAGCAGCATGATCTAGGGATTAAAACCAGGAGCCTTGCAACTTATTTCAGTGTATGGTCTTGGGCAAGTTATTTAACCTTTTTTGTGCCTCCCTCAGTTCAGTGGGGATAATAAAAGTAAGTATCACATAGGGGTGCTACAGGATCAAAGCAGTTTTTGCTCCTGCTTCATTAATGTTTCCCTCATTACTGCTGTCCCATGCAGTGATGCTGTTATCTCTTCCATCTTAAAAACACCCTTTCTAATCCCACTTTTTTAGCTACCTTTTGTCACAGTTCTTTCTTCCTTTTGGCAGTAGAACTTCTCTGACGAATTATCTGTATTTTCTGTTTCCAATTTTTCTCTTCCCATTCTCTTAAAGTCATCATAGTTAGGGCAAAAAGTTTCCACCACTAACTATTCTGAATATCTGCCATCATAGTTACCAGTAGCTTCCACATTGCTAAATCCTGTGGTAAATCCTTGTCGTTACTTGAAAGCTGTTGGTAGCATTTGATGTAGGTCTCTCTTTCTTGATAAATTTTCTTCATTGTTTTCTAGGATAGCATGCCTTCTTGGTTCTCTCTGTCCCGTTGGTTGCTTCTCAGTTTCCTCCATTGGTTTCTTCTAATCTTTCTTACTTACTTTGGAGGGCATCAAAACTCAGTATTTGACCTTTTATCTTTTCTTTTTACGTTTGCTGCATCTGATCTCATGTCTTTAAATACCAAAGTATTCAGCCTAGCCCTTTTATCGGAATTCCAAGTTTATATATCTTATTAATTTATTTGGCGTCTTCACAGAGCTAATTGTTCTCTCAGAGTAGGTATGTTAAAAGTGACTTCTTGTTTTTTTCTCTTTCAAACCTATTTTATTTAGCTGCAGCCTTACGGTTTCTGTTGAAACCTTTCTAGTGGCTCAGGTAGAAACAGTGGAGTCATCTTTTTCTAGTTGCTTTTGTTTGATATAATGGTATATAGGTATAATATACCTATAATGTTATATTTAATTTTAAGTGAAATTTAGTGAGAATTACATTGAATTAAAAGAAGCATTTATATTCAGCTTTAGAATGACTTTATTCCTAAGTATATTGTTGTGGAAAGTTACATTCTTTCAAGCTTAATAAAATACAGATCTCTTGGGTTGAAAGATAAAGTGTTGTTTCATCCAGATTGCTAGCTTTATTTTCTCAATGATAAAGAACATTCTCCCTCTCCCCCCACCATCCTAAAGGGGAGCCCGAGTTTCAGCCTACATAGAACGTTTGTGTCTTTTACTGAAACATACTCTCTGGGCTTCTCTGCCCAAATTAGAGTGAATAGTTTTTCACATGCTTAGGAAAGGGACATTTCAGGAGGACTTTTAAACTTTTCCTATTTTATTTCCTTTGGAATTGTTGTCAGAGGTGGTGAAGATCTTATTAGGGAAAGTGGAAAGTAAGGATATAAGACAGAATGTGAGAAACCAGTGTGTATTAATATGTGGAACGAAGTTTTAATTGTTATTGGGGAAAAAAAGGTACGTAATGACTACTTGCAACTTCTTACGGGTTTAATTCTTTCCTGGAAATTACTTAACAAATGTTAACTTAAAATGACTTGGATTAAAACTTTCTGTTCTTAAGGTAAGGGTTTGAATTCTGTGTTGCATAACATGATTCTGTGTCAGAAACATGTATTGGTGAGTTGTACATGTGGGTGGTAGTTCTGAGCAAGGTGATCATAAGCCTAATTTGCTTGGGAAAGTCCTTTGTATGCCTATTATCCTGCATTAATTATTCTTAGCACCCCTGCATTTTCATTTTTCCCTTGAATATTATTGCAAACTTAGTGGTTTAATAGAACACAGAATTTTAAACTCAGTTCTGTAGGTCAAAAGTCCAATGTGGGTCTCATGAAATTAGAGAATCTGCTGTTCATTCAGTTTTTGGGGCAAAATTTATTTCTTTGTGGTTGTAAGACCTAGGTCTCCATTTTCTTGTCTCCTATAAACCAAGAGCAATTTCCAGTTTGTATAGGGAGCTGTTTCTGGGCTTATGATCACTGTCTCCATTTTCGACCAGCAGCAACAAGTTGAATCCTTCTCCTCTGCTTCTCTCTGACCCTTCTCCTGTAGCATCTTTCTTTCTGACTCAGGTGATTAGGATGAGCCTACCAATGTAATCCAGGATAATTTCTCCATTTTGAGGTCCATGACTATAATCACATCTTGAAAATCCCTTTTGCCATGTAAGGTAACATATTCACAGGTTCTAGGGGTTAAGGCGCGGACATCTTTGAGGGAGTTGGTGCATTGTTCTGCCTTCCACAGCACCTTTTCGCTCTTGGGAGTGACCCAGTTTGGACACAATGATATGATTATTCAATTTCTAAGCAGCCAATTGAATTATTTCAAATAGGTGTAAAACCCCAAACTCAAGTTTTTGTCTCCCTCTCTTAAAATTTTGTCTCAGTAATTCTTTCCTTTTTCACTTCCTCTCCTGGGTTCTCTTTGATACCTTTGCAAAGGTGTTGAATAGTTTTTCCAGCTCACTTGATAGAAGTCAGCATGGAGAATATATATGATTTCTTTTTTGCCCTTATTTATGAATAAAGGAGCAACATGACTTATAGTCTGATAGCTTATATCATTCTTTTAATCTTTGGTCATTGCAGACTGCATGTTCTCAGTGTTAGTGACAAGGGAGTAGGCAAATTCTGAGGTTGTGCTGTTGCTTGTGCTGTACATTGTCATTAGACTGTTACTTGGCAAGGAAGAAGAATCAAGACAGCCTTCCCCCCCCACCCCCTTTAGGTTTTATTTAATATGGAGAAGTAGCTGGGCATTGCATTCATTCAAACAGCTGCTGATTTTGTTTTGGAGGGGGTGGGTTATTATTTTATAGAATCAATTTTACTAGTGCAGCTGTCTTTTAAAAAGTAGATACTTAAATGTTTCTATTTCACATTTTTGAAAATTTTTATTAAGCTACATTAATTGAAGAAAATAATTATGTATTTTTTGTGTGTATCTAAAGACCAAATTGCCATTTATGTCTACTCTTCAACTTAAATTTGTAGTCTGGAATTTTTCCCAAAGCACAAAATATAATTTGTATTCAAATGGATTAATTTGTTCCTTGGACAATCTAAACAAAGACCAATTTATGATTTTTAATCCTATATCTTGTTTTAATAAGCTAAGTAGATATTTGATACTTGCTGATTTATATATACTTGTGTCCTTAATTTAATAGTGAATCCATCAGAGTTTAGATTTAGTAATTAAGACATAAGATGAAACCGGCGCTACATACCTCTCAAGTTAATTTCTTTGTTTTCAGTTTACAATGCCAGTTTTACACTCCATTTGCTGTCAGTGAAAATGTAGGTGGCAGACACGCCACATATTTATTATCACTAAGTTCACTATATCATACAGGAAAAGTACATTAATATGCCATGCAGAAAATCTAACACACATAAACAACCACTTAGCATTTTTAAGAACATATCTGACTTATTGATTAGCTTAAATATCTTTTAGTAGAGTGAGACACCCACATAGAGTGCATACGTTCACTTACTTATCAGAACAAGTGCTTCTTGTGCTGATGAATGAGCACATCTCCTCTTTACGTATCATGATGAAGATCAGACCTTCAAAAGCTTTCCCCTTTCCATTGGAATCCCTAAATCTTGACACAATTAAATTATTCCCAGGGTTCTTCAGATAAAGTGCACTCTGGAAAACAACTTTTAAAAAACCTTATTATACATTTACATTAATGGTTAGTGTTCTAAGTCTCTTTTCCTGAAGTTTGTGCTGTTTTTCTCTGTTCTAGGCTCAGTGGTGGGTGGAGTGGGGTTTGAGAACTCAGTTTCTGTTTTCCTTATGAACACTGTGTTCTACAGGCTGCACCCTGTAAATTAATCTTAAATTGGACTGTGTGTATGTTTTAAAAAATATGTACTATACCAGTTAGATTTTTTTCTTCATTGGAATATTTTATTGAAATTAGGAAATACCAAAATATAATATCTAGTTTACATAGATACTGACCTAAACCTGAGAAAACAGTAATAAGAAATAAAGTAGTTAATTAAAAAATGGGAGGAGTAATGTAACTGATACAAAGCCTAAGGAGCAGATGAAAATGTCTTTCTTGTAGTCTTTTATGGGTAGTTACGTTACATACATTCCAGAATTAACACATTTTATTTTATTTTATTTTTTAAAAAAACTTTATTTATTTGACAGAGAGAGAGAGATCACAAGTAGGCAGAAAAGCAGCCAGAGGAAGAGGGGGAAGCAGGCTTCCTGCTGAGCAGAGAGCCCGATGCGGGGCTTGATCCCAGGCCCCTGAGATCATGACTGGAGCCGAAGGCAGAGGCTTAACGCATTGAGCCACTCAGGTGCCCCCAGAATTAACACATTTTAGAAGAAAAGTGTTCTTTCTTTCTTTCTTTTTTTTTAGTGAAGCAATACAATAGGATGTTACATGTTGAAAAGTTCTTAGTTTCCTGAGATACTTAGGTTTTCCCTCTGGTTTATATCCTCATATTTTCTCTCTAAAACAAAAACAGTATTTAAAATTCATATTTCCCTGCTTTCTAAGACCCTGTGTGTTTACTAACTTTGGTTAAGGTTTCTGTGAGTGCCCTCTCTTGGATATTGTGTCCTTATTTCTTGAGTCATTCCCTCCGGCCTGAACTATCTAATAAAGCCAGTAGTTCCATTTTGTTTTGTTTTAGTTAATTTCCACAGATATATTTGTATACTTTGTTAAATAGTGTGGAATTATCTTGAGTCTCTGCTCTTTACTATTTCTTTCCCTTTCTTTTGAAGATTTTAAACTGTTAAAGTTTCATCCAGAACTCTAAAATCTGTAGCTCTACGTATAACCTCATTCTCAAATCTCTGTTTCTCATTTCTTCCTGTCTTGAGTACTGTTTTCCACCACAGTGAATGTCTGGAACTGAAAGCATATTTTGCCCCTAACCTGTTGTTTCCAGCCAAATCCAACCATTCTTGACTTCCTTCTCATTGCCCTCTAGATTTCTTTCTCTTGATCCAGCAATTCATGGTCTCATCCCTTACCCATCGTTATCTTATTACTCGGTAGTTATAGTAATAGTAGTTTTTGCTCCTGCCAGTTCCTCATTCCTTACCATTCCTCCAAACTGGCCTTAATGCACTCCTCTACAGCCTTATTCCTGGAATACTTAAGAGGCTTTTGCTATCCTTAAATCTGTTCCATATATTGTCAGATTAATCTTCCTAAGGCATTGCTTTTACTCTGTCACTCTCTTGCCCAGGAACCTTCAGTGGTCTGACTTTGGAGTCTCTAGCCTGGTCTGCCAAGTTCTCTTATAAATTTGTACTACATTAACCTTATCCTCCACTAGTCAGTAATAAAAATTCTCCTATTTCTGTCAAGGTTGGTCCAACATACTGAGAATCCTACATTTGCACATCCTTTCTCATTTCACAGTATTTTGTCCCTTCTCCTCCTTTGTACATGGTGATCTCTCTCCTGTTTTCTTTTTGCTCCTCCAAAGCTTAGATTTTCCAAACTGCAGCACATGTCTTACCTTCTCTGTGAAATCTTCCTGAACAGTATGGCCTTGTGTGATCTCACCATCTTCTGAACTCCTGTTTGCTTTGTTGCTATTTACAAGGTACTTTCTGTCTGGTGTTTTGCACTCTTGTTCTTAGTTAGTTGGGTCTAGGCCCTGTGTGGTAAGTGGATTTTAAGTATCCAGAGAGCAGGGACCATGTTCTGTTTCTTTGCATCTCTCTTACGGGGCTAAGTACAATTCATTAAAAGTCTCAGTTGATAAACTGATTTTTGCTCACTTACTAGTTCCACAAATATTAATTTGATTACCTAAACTTTAAACACTGTTGTTAAAGAGGTAAGCATAAGAGGTATAAAACTTGCTTTCATGGACTTTCATATTCTAGAAGGGAGAGAGAAATAGTCTACAGCCAATTTAACAGGGCCTATTTAAGTATGATTGAAGAATATGGTTTGCCACTTTTTTGACAAGTGGAAAAAAAAATAGGAAATTGCCTCCTCCCCCACCCCATTGTTACTTGTATGTATAATTTTTCTTATTTTAAAAATAAGTTTTTATAGGGTACATTGCTCTTGAATTCATAGGTTTCCAAGTGGTAAATCTTGTTTTGTTCTAAATGTACATAATACTGATAATGCTTTTTATCTAGCTAAATCCAGTAAACAAAATCATATAATGATTCATATATTTTTGATATTAAAACAATTCTAGGAAATTTGTATATTGTTTATTTGATATTTAAATTGATGTGAAATAATTAAAAGATAATGAAAATATTTTTAAAAGGAAGATTTGCTAAACTCAGAACTATGAGAACTTCTGAGTTAATATTCTAAAGCTTTCTTTTGTAGGAAAATAAAATTAAAGCTGAATATGTTGTTGGACACATTATTATTTTAGCTTTAACTGTTTTTTCCAATGGCTTGAACATGTATTTAATAGGTATGATTTTTTGAGATTGTAATAACCATAGAAAGTTAATGTTAAAAGAATGGCAAAGTATGCACTGCCACGAAAAATTATTGTATTTGCAAATGTAAAATCATAATTGACATAAATGTTATAGTTAGGAACATTATGAATGTAAATATGCCTTCTCTATTCTCAGTCCTGTAATGCCATTCTTTGTCCAGTGGGAGATGAAGAGTGATGTTGAGACTGCTGTTTAACCTATTATAACAGCTTTAAAAAAATTAAATAGCGTTGATGTAAATATGAGGAGAGAAAAGAGTATTTATCTCCATTAAGTGACATAAAAAGCCATGGTAAGAATAACAGGCGGGTGGGTGTGCATTAAGCAGTGAAATCCCTAAATTCAGATGCTAATTATAAGCACAAGGACAATTGCCTCCCACATACTTGACTGTTGTATATTTTCTTTAGTCAAAGTGTAATTCAGAGTTTGTGAAGTGGCTTTTAGTCTTTCACTTCCCCTTAACATATATGTTTAAAAAAAAAACAACAACAAAAAACAGTAGAAACACTTCTCCTGGACTGTGATTTTGACAGATATAGACAGAATATTAAACCAAATGCTACAAAGATAATTCACATGCTTACTCTTGGGTAGTCTTTATTGAGTGTCTTACCTCCTTCCCACTATTAAAAAACAAATATTTAGTAGTAAAGTTTAAGTTTTTGAAGTATATTTGAGCATAATTTGCTTGCTGTGGTGTACTAAGGACTAATTTAAGGCTTAGACTGGGAAAGGATGTATTAGTATTTGTTTAGATTATTATGATTTTTTTGGAACTTCTTTTGATTATGGTCTCTGGCATCTTGTCTTAAAAGTACAATACTGCTTTTTTCCATTATCTGAGAAAAAGAAATTTCCTCCATTTTCTATAGAACCTTTTTAATGGTGGTTTTGTAACATGTTCATCAGTTGTTGAAAGGGTCCATAGTGTGAAAACCCTGTTCTTAGAAGGTAGATAGCTTTGAATTGTAGAATAGCAGAGAAAGTGTTAGAGTTTTAAATTATTTTTAAAACTCTGTATTTAGAAATAGAAATACAAAAAAACTCTTTGTAATTTTGCCACTTTTTAAATTCTTAGGTATGCTTTTTATTTAGCTTTTAGTAACTTGTAATTTAAGATCACAGTTATTAGGTGTATTTCTGCATTTTATATATCGCTCCCAGATGCTACAGTATTAGTTTTTATCACTGCATATTTTATGAAATGTCAGCCTTCTGTTGGCTGTTCACGCAGCATTGTTAGTGATCAAAGACACAACATAAAGAAGAAGAATCTAAACAGTTGGCTTATCTTTGTCCTTCATTGTGACAAAAATACTATAAAATTACTTTATTATAAGAAGTCAAATAGAGGCAAAATCTAAAATGCAGTAAAAGAATAAATGTCTTTGCTTTTTAGTGAAATAAAATCTTAAAATGTTTAATATCAAGAAAACCAGCACTAAAGAGAAATAATTTCTAGTTTTACAAAGTTTTTTTGGTAAGGAATGAGGCAAATATGTTGTATGTAATGTTGTCATACTCCGCTGACTGACAGTGCTGTGCCTAGAAAAAGCCACTTAGTTTTTGTCAATGTAAGAGGCTACTCAGTTTAAACTTTTAATTTTGTTACTCAAAATACATTTTAGAAAAGTGGCTATTAGTTTTAGTGTGTGTGTTAAGTTGTATGTTATTTGGTTTATTATTTGTCATTGAACTGACTTACTTTGTAGTTTAAAACTTTACTCCATAGATTTAAAAATCCTTTTTTGCTTGGGTCAGTGATTTCAATATCAAGATAAAAGTATAGAATGGGAAGAAATTCTCAAAGCCTGAAAATCTGTAAGAATAAAAGTCTTGAATGATTTTGATCAGCTGTTGTGTATGCCCACCACAGCAGTTGGTTCAGTCAATTTTATGTTTTGAGATGGTTTTATTAAAATGAACTGCTGCTTTCAGTAAATCATTGAGAAAGATGCTGGCTTTACACATGCCTTTTTTTTTTTGGTGGAGGCAGGGCAATAATGGTTTCTCTTTGCAGCCTTATAAGTCAGTGAAGTCGGAGAAAATTCCTGACCACCACAGAAGTCAGTATGTTTCTGTGTCATTGGCCTGGGTATTTGGAAGTAGAAGTAAAATTAAATGAAAATTTAGACTAAAAAGTGATTTTTTTTTTACATGTACTTTTATGGCAGTTGGCAGGAAACTGCCATTTCTAAAGGAAAATAATTATCATCAGGTAATAATGGTTTTTTAGTATCTTCTTTTATTGAAGATTTTTATTTTTATAAAAGAAAGATGGTTTTTGTGGGGGAGAAATTTGACTTTTGAAAAACAGCTTAAAAGACATAGCTATGGGGATGCCTGGATGGCTCAGTTGGTTGGACGACTGCCTTCGTCTCAGGTCATGATCCCGGAGTCCCGAGATCGAGTTCCGCATAGGGCTCCCAGCTCCACGGGAAGTCTGCTTCTCTCTCTGACCTTCTCCTCGCTCATGTTCTCTCTCATTGTCTCTCTCTCAAATAAATAAATAAAATCTTAAAAAAAAAAAAAGACATAGCTATGTATAGTTATAACTTAGGGGCCTCATCTTTTTGTCCTGAGGTACCTGAAACCCCCACCTAAAGTATGGTCCATAGTTAATAGCAATGGTGTTACCTGAGATCTTGTTAGAAATGCAGAATATTGGGCACAACCCCATGTCTACTAAATCACCATCTGCATTTTTAGCAAATTCCCATTTGCATGCCCGTGAAAGTTTGAGAAGAACAACTGTAATACTTCTGAGTCAAAATCTCTCATTTGCTCAGTGTGTGTATGTTTTATTGTGGGTTGCTGATAATGGAGTTGGGCATTTGCAGTTGGAGAGTTGGAGGAGGAAGTGTAAGCTCACATCAGAATTGTAGTTAGGACCCTGAAGAAGGCAATCTAGAACTCAGAGGGATTTGATCTGTTAATTGCAGTTAAAATCAGTCACTGCTTTGTATCAGACATGGGAAGCTTCATATCGTCCTGCTGATGTTAAGCTGGTGGTTTCTTCTGGTTTTTAAGTGTCTTTATCAAATTCCAGATATTCTAATGTTTTCTCCCACTAACAGTGTAGTAGTTAGCATTTCCAAAGTGTATTCATTCTGTGGTGTATTTTTCCTAGGAAGTTCTCTGAGTAGAGAGAGAGCCCATGATCAAATTTTGGAAAGCACTTGTATACTTTCTTTCTCTCTTGGAGAATCACAATATACATTGATTTATATTTAAATATCTGAGGGATGCCTGAATGGCGCAGTCTTAAGCATCTGCCTTGTTTGGACTCCTTGTTCAGTGGGGAGCCTGCTGCTCCCCCTGCTTGTGTGCCCTCTCTCTCTGACAAATAACTAAATAAAGTCTTTAAAAATAAATATCTGAGAATCTGGTGTAGCTTAATTCAGTTTAGCATTTCTCCAAATTAACTTGACTGTAGCATGATGCCCACCCCTCCCTTTTTTAAAAGGCAACCATTATTATCTTTTTCATTAGCATATGCAAACTGACTTCTTTCCATTATTTAATCTTTTTTTCTTTATCCATGTTTTTATTTAAAATTCTAGTTTGTTAACCTACAGTGCGATGTTGGTTTCAGGGGTAGTATTAAGTGATTTATCAGTTACATACAACACCTGGTGCTTACCGTATCAATGCCCTCCTTAATACCCATCACTCATCTAACCCATCCCCTACCCATTTCCCCTCCATCAACCCTCATTTTGTTCTCTGTCCTTTAGAGTCTCTTACGGTTTGTTTCCCTCTCTCTTTTTTCTTTTTCCCCCCACTCCTGTATGTTCATCTGTTTTGTTTCTTAAATTCACATACGAGTGAAATCATAGGGTATTTGTCTTTCTCTAATTTTGCTTAGCATAATATGCCCTAGCTCCATCCAAGTTATTGCAAATAGCAAAATGTCATTCTTTTTGATGACTTGGCAATATTCCATTATCTATAGATCATATCTTCTTTATCCATTTATCAGTTGATGGGCATTTAGGCTCTTTCAATAGCTGGGCTCTTATTGATAATGCTGTTATAAACACTTGGGTGCATGTACCCCTTTGAATCTGTGTTTTTGTATCCTTTGTTTCAATTTTGGTAGGTTGTATGTTTCTAGGAGTTTGTCCATTTCTTACCAGATTGCCCAGATTGTTGTTATATAATTTTTTAATACTGTCTTTGTATTTCTGTGGTGGTGGTTGTGATCTCTCCCTTTTCATTCATGATTTTTAAAAAATTTGGGTCTTTTTTCTTTTTGATGAGTCTGGCTGGGGGCTTATCAAATTTTTAATTCTTTCAAAGAACCAGTTCTTCATTTCATTGCTCTGTCTACTGTTTTTTTGTTTTTTTTTTAATCTGTTTTTGTTCTATATCATTTATTTCTGCTCTAGGCTTTATTATTTCCCTTCTTCTGCTGGCTTTAGGCTTTATTTGATGTTCCTTTTCTAGCTCCTTTAGGTGTAAGGTTAGTTTGGATATTTGAGACTTTTCTTGCTTCTTGAGGTAGGCCTGTATTGCAATATACTGCTCTCTTAGGACTGCCTTTGCTGTATCCCAAAGGATTTGAACTGTTGTGTTTTCATTTTCGTTTGCTTTCATGTACTTTTTAATTTCATCTTTAATTTCTCCATTAACCCTTTCATTTTTTGCTAGGAGGTTCTTTAACTTTCATGTATTTGTGGTCTTTCGAAATTTTTTCTTGTGGTTGACTTCAAGTTTCATAGCATGGTGGTCTGGAAATATGTATGCTCTCAGTCTTTATGTACTTGATGAGGGCTGATTTATGATGTAGTGTGTGATCTGTTTTGGAGACTGTTACGTGCACTTGAAGAGAATGTGTATTTTGCAGTTTTAGGATTAAATGTTGTTAACATATTTGTTAAGTCCACCTTGTCGAGTGTGTCATTAAATCCATTGTTTCTGTGTTGATTTTCTTTCTAGATGATCTGCCCATTTTTGTGAATCGGGTGTTGAAGTCCCCTGGTATTATGTTTTATTATCAGTGGGTTTCTTTATGTTTGTTATTAATTGATTTATATATTAGGGTGGTCCCAAGTTGGCATAAATATTTACAATTGTTAGATCTTTTGGTGGGTAGATCCCTTAATTATGATTTATGCTCCTCTTCAACTCTTGTTACAGTCTTTCGTTTAAAATCAAGTTCATCTGATATAAGTATGGCTACTCTGGCCTTCTTTTGGCATCCATTTTGCCCTTACTTTCAATCTGCAGATGTTTTTAGGTCTAAAATGGGTCTCCTGTAGACAGCATATAAGTGGGTCTTTTTCTTTCCTTCTTTCTTTTTTTTTAATCTATTCTGATACCTTATGTCTTTTGACTGGAGCATTTAGTTCATTTATGTTCAGAGTGATTATTGAAAGATATGTACTTATTGCCTTGTGTTACCTGGTAAAGTTGGTGTTTCTGGTGATATTTTCTGTTCCTTTCTAATCTTTGTTGCTTTTGGTCTCCCCCTCCTACCAACCCACCAACACACACACTCATGACTTAGTGGTCATGAACTCCTTCAGTTTTTGTCTGTCTGGGAATCTCTTTCTTTCTATCCTTAATGACAGTATTGCTGAGTAAAGTATTCTTGGCTGCATATTTTTCCCATTCAGCATGTTTAATATATCCTCCCATTCTCTTCCTGCCTGCAAGGATTCTGTGGACAGATCTGTTGTGAACTTGACTTGTCTTCCCTTCTAGGTTAAGGACTCTTTTTCCCTTGCAACTTTCAGAATTCAAAGGTAACCATAAATAAATAAATCAAGCACTTTTCTTTTTGTGTCTAAAACAAAACCAAAAAGAAGCCCAAAGGAAGCGAGATCCTGTTTCCTGTAGGGCTGAAGCTGTGCAGCACTCTGTATGATCAGTAGACTTGGCACAGGTGAAAGATTTGTGCTGTCTTCTGGAGGAGGGGCCTGTTGCTGTCATTCTCAGGTGTGTTTGCCCTAGTAAAAGTGAATCTAGGGCTTGTAGTACCTCTGGTCTCCTCTTGGTGGTTATGTTTAGCTCACTGAGTTAAGTCAGTGCTGGTGGGAGATTGCTTTTCTGTTTCTCTGGAGTGGGAGATCCATGCCTACCACTCTTCAGGAAGCCCTTACTGATGAGTAGACATCACCTCTTGTGTCCCTGGCTTCTGTCAGATCACTTCCTTCACCCTATCCTTGACCGAGCTGCCCTACTGGTGGTGCAACACTCCAGTGTTTTATCTCAGTCATGGCTATGTTTCACAACCCTACATTTCAGAGACTTCTGTGGTGGTGACTGACTGATCCTCTGGAGCAGGGACTTGATTTGATGTGGCCCATGCTGCCTTGTCTCAGAAAATAGTCCCATGACTGCATGGAGTTTATAGTGCCACAAAGCTGGCGCCAGGGTATGCTGCCTTCAGCTGGAGTCCTTGTTCCTATGTTAGTGAACAGGCAGCTTGATGAAGCCCCCAGAGTCCTTTGCCAGAGGAGAGGCTATATCACCTCTACCAAATGCACTCTGAGTAAGGGAGCCACTTTTTCCCATGTGACCCAGGGGTTCTTCAAACTGCACTGCCTCCTCATAGGGCTCTGTATTGATTCCCATCCAGAGCACCCCTAAGCCTGTTTGATATGACCTTGGCTGGGGCACTGACCTCTGAAACTTCAGACTCTGTGCTCCACTGTTTTTTTTGTTGTTGTTGTTGTTGTTTTTTAAAAGATTTTATTTATTTATTTGACAGAGAGAAATTACAAGTACACTGAGAGGCAGGCAGAGAGAGAGAGAGAGAACGAAGCAGGCTCCCTGCCGAGCAGAGAGCCCGATGCGGGACTCGATCCCAGGACCCTGAGATCATGACCTGAGCCAAAGGCAGCGGCTTAACCCACTGAGCCACCCAGGCGCCCTGTGCTCCACTGTTTATAAAAGAAAACAAAAACAAAAACAAAAAACTGGTTGTACTAAAACCCTCTCCTATTTCTCAGTCAGCAGTTTTGGGAAATAGTTTTCTTGTGTATTTACCTGTCCATGTTTTCACTCTTTCTCATTATTCCCTCCATGATCAGGGCTCCCTCCCCTGTGCAGTGCCCATGGCACTTTTCTCCCAGGAGTCAACCCTCCCCTGTTCTTACCTTCGATGGGTGGTGTTTTCTGTTTGTAGATGTGCAGCTTTGTTCTCCAAGACCTCAGATGGATATCTTGGGTGTTCAGAATGATTTGATATTTTTTTAGCTGTGTTTGAGGGCGGAGGCAAGCTTAGGATTGCCTACTCATCTTCGATCTTAACTCTCTTCCCTAGTATTTATTCTTTTTCATCAAAATAAGAGATGTTTTGAAACTGTCATGACATTATTCTACTTAAAACAGACTTTCCTGTATTGTTATTTAAGGGGTAAAGTTATTGGTAGAGCCTTTGTACGCTGAAGGGGTCAAACATGGCACACATTTTCAATGCTCGAATAACTAAGAAAGCATCTTTTGGAAAGTAAATGTTGAATAGATCCCAGTCAGGTTCGCGGGTAGATGGAAGGTTCCCCTGTTTTTAGAATGAGGAAAACCATGAGGAGTGGAGCAAGTTAAACATTTGAGTTCAATAATTGTTTACTGAAATCCTTAGTGTAGAATAGGTTCTATACTTAGCCTTCACTATACTGTAGTGTGAAAGATACAGTTCTGCCTCTGGTTGCTTATTGGAGTATGTATAGTTCATCCTGATAAATGTCTGAGAGCTAGTATCTAGAAAAATAGGATTTTTCGTGGAGATTTATAAAAACTAATGTTGACCAGATTACTGTACTGGAGAACCAGAGACAGGATGCAGTTGTACTGACAGGTGCCTACAGTTGAGGAAAATAGAGGAAAGAAATGAAGAAAGAGAATTTTAAAAAGTAGGATAAGGAAGACCAAACAACTATGGAAATCTTAGTGGTAAAGATGGGGCTGAATCTGTCACTTAAAAAACAAAACAAAACTAATAAAATACTAAAAATCCAGTGTATCTGATAGATAAAACCAATGTTAGACTCTGGAGTAAGACTGGGCTTACCTGCTGATCACATCACATTGTGAGGCCACATTCTCACCGTCACATGGAATTAAAATGGTAGGAAAGAGAGTAAATGGCGGCTTAAAAAATACTTATAAGTAGGAATAAATTCAGACTTAGAGAAGAGTTGAATTTTTACCTGGATTCAGTTACTTTAAGATTTTACCCTGTTGGCTTTATCATTTAGGTATTTTCTCTCCTTTCCCTCTCAACTTCTACACACACAATATTGTTCCCCCCGAACCTGTTGAACAGAGATTGCAGAGATCGATATACCATTCTAAAAGTACATCAATGTATATATCCTAAGAATAGGGGTATTTTCTTCCATACCTAGTATCATGAATAACTGCAGTAAATTTGACATTTAACCTGTCATTCATATTCTACATTTAACAGATGGCCCAATAATATTTTTATAGTATTTTTCCCCCTTCAGTAAGAATTCTGTCTAGAATCAGTTACTGCATTAGTTGTCATGTCTCTTTACCTTTCTTTAGTCTGAAATGGTTCCATAGCCTTTCTTTGTCTTTTTTGACATTGACATTTTTTTAATAATATGGTCTTTCATTTGTCTCCCTATCACTCTTTATTTGGAATTGCCTGCTATTTCCTCATGATTAGACTCAAGTTATATATTCCACTCAGAATACATAGATGTAGTTATGTCCATCTCAGACTGTCACATATGGAGGCACGTTGGTCATGTTAATTTTTATCCTTTGGCCAGTGATGTTAATTTTTATCATTTGGTCAGCATGTTGTCAGATGTCTCTACTATAGAGTTACAGTTTCTTTCTCCTGCAACTAACTAATAAAAAGTCTGTGGGGAAACAGTTTAAGATCATGCATGTATCCTCCTCATCAAAATTTCCGCCTAGATTTAGCCTCTATTAATGATTATTACCTGATACAATTTTTTTTTTAAGATTTTATTTATTTATTTGAGAGAGAGGGGTTGAGAGCACAAATAGGGCGAGGGGGCAGAAGGATAAGAAGAAGCAGACTCCCCACTGAGCAGAGAGCCTAACACAGAGCTACATCCCAGGATCCTGGGATATTGACCTGGGCTGAAGGCAGACACTTAACCGACCCAGGCGCCCTTGGAACAGTTTTTTCTATAATGGGTGCAGACTGCTGATATTCCAGTTCTAGCCCCCTTCCAGTCAACATCAGCATTCTGACATAAGCAAAAACTTTTCCTTGACTGCCCAATTTACAGTTGACCCTTGAACAATGTGGGTTTAAACTGTGGGTCCTCATTTATATGGATATTTTTTCCAATAAATACAGTGCAGTATTATATATAAATATATTTACATATAAATATATATATAAATAGAAATATATTTTTTCTTCTGATCCTCTTAATATTTTCTTTCTCTATCTTAATTTTAAGAATACAGTATGTAATTCATATACAAAATATATGTTAATTGACTGTTTATGTTATTAGTAAGACTCTGGTCAAGAATAGGCTATTAGTCGTTAAGTTTTGGGGGAATCAAAGTTAATTTGTGGATTTTTGACTGTATGGGATGTTGGTGCCCTTAATCCCTGCATTGTTCAAGGGTCAGCTCTGTTTATTCATTCAATTGCTGATCATTGGTATTAGCTTATGAATATCTGTTCTTTTTAGTGCTTTATAATTCATTACTGAATTAAAAATTTTCCAGGTTTTGTTAGTGGATTAGTGCATAGAAAGATCTGAGAAAAGAGGCTGAGCTAAAATAAAAGCATTTATATGGGGTCTCAGATTTGCAATTTGGGGACCACAGATTTGGGGCAGCAGCTCAAGTAATGTGTCTCTTTCCCCCATGTCCCCAAAGGTCAAGGATTTTCTATGGACAAAAGGGAATCCTATACACACGTGCACGTGCACACACACACACACACACACACACACACACACACACACAATTTTTTTTAACAAAAATTTTGATTGGTGTTGACAGGAGAAGACTAATCTTGGCTGAATATAATTGGTTAAAGTTATCACCAAGCAAATTCTCTTACTTTAGCAAGTTGCAGGCTGAGTCCTTGGAATACTTCCTGTTTGGCCGGGTTCAAAAGTTCATGGTTCCACCTGGTGAGGACATGCATTTGGCCCATCTCTTTAATGGGCTCTTGGCTCCATTTTAAAACCCCCTAAGTGACTTAATTTTATTTTATCTTTCACTACATTTCCCTATTACATTTTTGAGTGCTTTCTTCCTTTATGGCAAAACAAACTGTCACAGACTTATCTTTGATCTATTCTGTGCTAGTTCTGGACAGCCATTTCCCTGAAGAGCACTGGTTGGTATTAGTGGAGGAGTCACGTTAGAGATCAAGATCTGGCTGCTCTTGCACCCGTTATTACTGGATTGTGCTCATCTCTACAGGGTCTTGGCTTTTAGGCCATTTTACAGAGGACAGAGCTAGGAAATGTAGGCATATATATATACTTAACACATTTACATTGACACATAAATATATCCATACATTCATACTAATAAACGTACATTATACATTTTAGAAATTATTAGGTCACACCAGTGTGTCTAATGCTAATCTATGCCCACAGGGTTCTTTCTTATCTTCCACCTTCCCATATTATATGTCTCTTCTTTCATAGTGAGAACATTGGCTTCCAGTAGCATCAGCACATTAACTTACTGTGCAACTTATTAAAATCATTTCAGAATTGGTTCATTATACCACTACACCAAAAATCTACCAAAAAGAATTCAATATTGGTTTGAAGTACTCTTTCTTCACCCCACTAAATTCTGTGGACTATATCTAATTGACTACTATACTCATAATTACTTCAATTATTTCTTTCTTTTTTATCCCTTAAATATGGATTTGGTATTAAATTGAAATACAGTTCAGTTCACTCATTTTAGTTTCTTGTCAGCTTTTGAATTTTTTATCCTTTTTTTTCTTTAAGATTTTATTTATTTATTTGGTAGACAGAGATCACAAGCAGGCAGAGAGGCAGGCAGAGAGAGAGGGAGGAAGCAGGCTCCCCGCTGAGCAGAGAGCCCGATGTGGGACTCGATCCTAGAACCTTGAGATCATGACCTGAGCCGAAGGCAGAGGCTTAACCCACTGAGGGACCCAGGCACCCCTTTAATTCTTTATATCTTTGTTAATTTAAGTTTTTGAATATGTAGAAAATGATCATTTACTTTTCCAAAAGTAAAATTTTATGAGAAGGTATTCTCAGGAAAGTGTCACTTTATTTCCCCCATTTCACCACATCATAATAGGTATCCCACTTTATTGTTTTATAGTTCACTCTTCCTTTTCTAAAGATAGGCAGATAAATTTTCATAATATTTTTTCCTATTCTTTCTTATGAAACACAGCATAGTATATATGTCCTTTTGCTATTTACTTTTTTCATTTATCAATATCTTTTGGAAATCACTCCATATCAGTTTATAGAGATCTATCTTACTCTTTCATTTTTACATAAACTTAATACTTTTATTTTCTGTCCATACATGATGTTACTCAATGGATCTTTTATGCTTGGACCCTTAGGTAGTTTCTAGTATTTTGAAATTGTATATAATGAAACAACAAATAACCTTGTGTGTATATATTTTCATATTGTCGCGGATTTATTTTCAGGGTAAATTTCTTGAAGTGGATCACTGGTTCAAAGGATAAATGCTTATGTAGCTTTATTAGATGTATGCTTAGTTCTCCTACACCATTTCGTATTTCCACTACTAGTGTGTGGGAGTGCCTGTTTCCCCACAGGCTTGCTGACAGACTCTACTGTACAACTTCTGAATTTTTCCCAGTCTGATAGATGAGAGATGGTATCTCAGTGTACATTTTATTTGCATTATCTTATGAGTGGAGTCAAATGTCTTTTCCTATATTTAAGAACCACTTTCTGTAGGATATTTGACCTTTCCCCTCTCGGTTTTGAATGTTTTTGTAATGATTATCAACCATTTATATTTATCAGTAGTAAATATTGCAAATGTTTTCTCCCAGTTTGTCATCTGTCATTTGATTTTGCTTATGGTATTTTTTCTTGTAATATAAAAGTTTCATATTTGGATTTTGGTCTTAGTTAGGAAGTTACATGCTGTTCAATGGGGAGTCCAATTCTCCTTCTCCCTGTGTTCTCCCTCCCCTGCCATTCATGCTTGTTTTCTCTTTCTCTCTCTCAAATAAATAGAATCTTAAAAAAAAAAAAAAAAAAAGAAGTAACCTAACATGTGAAGGATGCTGATTGCAAAAATAAGGAATTTGTGTGGTCATTAGATGAGATAATCAGATTTCTTTTTGTAGTACATAGTAAGTTTGAGAAATGAAAGTGAAGGGACTGCAGCAGGCAGGCAAGTTAGGAAGCTAGCAGCTTTGTTAAGAGGTATTGAGTGCTTATATTAAGGTATGAAACTGGAGAATAAAGAGAGACAAATTTGATAGAAACTGCAATATTATTCAGTCAAGTATAGCAACAATGGTGATCTGAAAGTACAAAACAAAATTATTGAAGACATCAAGATTTCCTTAGAAAGTGATGAAGGTGGAGTAGTAAAGTTTTGGAGAAACATAATGAGTTCTGTGACAAAGTACACAGAAGGTGCTGATGTGGACTATCAGATGGAGAAAAGTAAGGAATGATTAGAGATGGTTTCTTCTATAGTGCTAGCTTCATCTGATACTACAGTGACTGTCCAGAGTAGTCATTTGAGGCAGCATCCAACCTACTGGCAATGTGTGTCTACCTTGTCTGTTACGTAAATGCAAGCATGGTGTAGGTTTTGGAATCCAGGATCTGGACTAGAGACATGAGGACAGAAGATGATAGCCGAAGGAAGGAAAATTAAATGAGACATTACGGAAGAAAAAAAAGCCAAAAGCAAATAAAAAGAGACTAAAGAAAAAAAAATGAAATGAGAAGGGAATCAGCCAAAGAAACCCTATATGTTAATTAGGTTGCAGTAACAGAAAAAGGGTCAGAAACTAATGGGTTTGTTGTTGGGCAAAAATTGACAGAAACAAGGTCAAGAGAGAATTTTAGGAAAGAGATCCTGGTTATTAGGGCTATAGAGAAATCAAGGAGTATAATGACTTTGGAAAGGACATTACATTTGGGCCATTGAGAGAACAATTTCAGTATTTCAAAAATGACAAGAATTATATAAAAAGGGACTTTTGTACTTTTGTAAAGATAATGCTGAAGAGAAATGGGAAGAGTTTTTGAAAAGTTGGTAGTACTGTATTTTGCTAGACTTTGAAAACATTTGTAAAATATAATATGAATGATAATTTGAAAAAACCCATCCTGGATTAGGAAATGAATCAGAGATAGGAAATGAGAAAGTATGATGAGTAGGCCTGTATATGAAGTGACCTATATAAACAGTGGGAATCCTCTGGAAGCATGGGGTGAGTAATTCGCTCCAGATTTTTGGATGATACTGAGGTCTAAGGAGGCAAAATGCTGGTAAGGCAAATGGTGAGGGATAAATGGGAATGCCACTGAAGGCTGCAGGGCTGGGTAGGGACCTGGCAAAATTCTCTCATTTTTGGCAGCTGCGAAATGATTCTTTAAGTAAATTGACCTTTGTTTTGCTAAGAATAATGAGTTGTGACTGGTTGATTCTGATATAGGAAAGAAATAGGATATATTGGAGACCTTTTAGGGTACACTTAGAGATATTGGCCCACTCTGATAATATGACCAAAAACCAGCAACTACAAAAGGGTATTTTAATTGCAGAAGTAGTTTGGTCTGAATCTTGTAGGCTATATACTGATTGCAGCTCTTGAGAAGTCAGTAGGAATGAAACTGAATTGGGGACTGAGGGGCTCAACTATGAATTTGCAAATGTACTCTGTAGTGTGTGTGTGTGTGTGTGTGTGTGTGTGTATGTGTGTGTATGTGTGAGAGAGAGAGAATGAGCAATCTTAGTTCTTTTCCTTCATAGTCTTTGATAACTGCAGGTTTTAAATATAAAAAATATATAGTTAGATGTAGAAAGATTGATAATGTGATTTTAAATTATATAGAGTTCCAAGTAAAAGTGTAGATCATGTTGGAGAGATGTTACAAGTAACCATAGGTCATTATCTAAAGCTTCAAAAGGGATTAAATTTGTGTTCCATTTTTAGCAGCTAGCATACATGGGATTTTTGTAGCACACACTAAATGTTATTGAGAAAATATTTTAAATTATAATTAATGGGTTATAATTACCTCAGTCTAATAATACTCTTCTAAATTTTTTGCAAATAATTTTTTTCAAAGTATTACTTTTTGAGTAAATAGTTGCCTATTTAGATCACTTCTCTTCTCTTGTATATTATCTATATATTATATTCCCAAAAGACATTCTGGAAAATACCTAATTTTAATCTAATAACTTTAGCAGCTTTTGCATGGATAATTATTCTCTTCCATAGAATTGAATTAACTCTTGGGGGGAATTTGATTGTCATTTCTTCTCATTTTTACCCTCTTTCTTCTTTCTTACTATGTTGTGTAGCATAGCTGGAGTTGGGATCTCCTTTATTATCTGAAGCTATTGGTTTGTATTGGGATCCTTCTTTGTGGGCCCTGGTATGATTTACTAGTTTTGGGTTATTTTTTTTTTTCCTTAAAGATTTTTATTTAGTTATTTGATAGAGAGAGACACAATGAGAGACAGAACACAGCAGGGGGAGTAGGAGAGGAAGAGACAGGCTTCCTGCTGAGCAGGGAACCTGATGTTGGGCTCAATCCCAGGACCCTGGGATCATGACCTGAGCAGAAGGCAGATGGTTAAAGACTTAGACACTCAGGCGCCCCTGGGTTATATTTTGTTGTTTTCAAGAAAAAGATTTTTTTAAATGTGTGAGTTCTGAACCCTTATTAAGGTTTACTTATTGTAAAGGGCTATGTTTAACTTTTCTGAGGGATATTCTCTCATATTTAATTATATTAAATTTAAATATTTCTTAGGCTAATTATTCCTTCTTCATTTGTATATTACAGAAATTATGTAAACGTCTCCAGTTGGTTAAGCATCTGCTCTTGATTTCAGCTCAGGTCATGATCTCAGGGTCTGGGGATTGAGCCCCACCTTTGTGGGGCACCCTGCTCAGTGAGGAGTCTGCTTCTCCTTCTGTCCCACCACCCCACCCCCCTTGTTCTCTCTCTCTCTCTCTCTCTAAAGTAAATAAATAAATAAATAAATAATCTCTTAAAAATTTCCATACAAATTAATAAGCACTAATCAAAGCTTTCCTTATTAAAATGCTCTCTTAGTCCCTTATCTTACATTACATTAATTATAATATTCTCATGTTCCACATATCATAGATAACTAAAGAGTTGAGTAAGAGTTAATAAAGTAAGAACATTTGAGGATTAGACTTATTAAAGAGTTTATGACTGACTTTATGGTGAAAAGGGCAGGAAAGTGGGCAGTAGAGTAGTGATGAGATAAGATACCTATTTTTCTTGTGTTCTAGTCTGTCACAGTTTAGAAGAGAGTTTAGAAGGTAAGTTTTCCTAGATCTATAGAGCCAGCTTCTATGACTTATCAGTTTTTCAGAGTATAATACAGTATCACAATAATTTGGTGAATGACCTCCATCTTTGTGTGAAAAGGTCTATTCAGTATCATGAAAACATCTATTATTTCACAAAGAATAAATATAATTTCTGTATTGCATTATTGGAAATTAATCAAGCCCTTTTTTTGTTTTGCTTGTTAACTCACAAAAACCTCACAAGATTTGTTTGTCACAATTACACATATTAATATATACACTTAATATTTACTCTTATACTTCCCTAAAATGAAGCACACTTTTTTTTTTCTTTAAGATTTTATTTATTTATTTGACAGAGAGAGATACAGTGAGAGAGGGAATACAAGCAGGGGGAGTGGGAGAAGGAGAAGTAAGCTCCCCACTGAGCAGGGAACCCAATGCGGGACTCAACCCCAGAACTCTAGGATTATGACCTGAGCCAAAGGCAGATAGATGATTAATGACTGAGTCACCCAGGCTCCTGAGGCACACTTTTCTGATCTTTAATCTTTAATGAAGTGAACCATTGCATATGGGGAATTTTGTTTTCTTACACAGTCAAGTATTCTGGTTACTAAAGATAATCCTTTTTCCTTTTTGAATATATTTGGTCCTGTTTTCTTGCCCAAACAAACTTTCCTGGATATAATTTAAACTTTGTGGGATGATTAAAATGGTACTTTTAAGTTCTAAAAATCAGAAGTTCTGTTGAGAATTCTTGTTAGTAAAAATGTCAGGTAAACTAGATATTTTTGTAATGTAATTCAGTGTACTACTTATAATCGAGTTTTGCTGAAGCTCAAATTCCCAAAAAGTTCTAGGATTTTCTGATATACATGGTCCTTAGAGTGCTATAAGATTGGTTGTTGTGTGGGGCGCCTGGGTGGCTCAGTGGGTTAAAGCCTCTGCTTTCGGCTCAGGTCATGATCCCAGGGTCCTGGGATCGAGCCCCGCATCGGGCTGTCTGCTCTGCGGAGAGCCTGCTTCCTCCTCCTCTCTCTCTCTGCCTGCCTCTCTGCCTACTTGTGATCTCTGTCTGTCAAATAAATAAATTAAAAAATCTTTAAAAAAAAAAAAATGGTTGTCTTTAAAAAAAAAAAAAAGATTGGTTGTTGTGTGTTTTATAAAAGTATTTAGTATTCTGTTATTATTGTTGTGGTTTAAGACCTTGCCTCTTCTCCCCCCACCCCCCCGCCCAAATATTTTATTTATTTGAGAGAGAGGAGGAGCTGAGGGAGTGGAACAAGCAGTCTGTAATGAATGCAATGTTTGATCCCAGGACCCCGAGGTCACAATCTGAACTGAAATCAGGAGTCCAGCACATTCAACTGACTGAGAAACCCTGGTGCCCTAAGCTTGACTCCTTTAAAAAATCAAGTTAGTGGGTCACTCGTTAATGCAAAGCACTACTGAGATGATTGTTGTTTTTTATTGAAGAATAATTGACATACTGTGTTATTAATTTCAGGTGTACAATGTAGTGACTTCATATTTACATACATTATAAAATGGTCATCAGAGTAAGTATAGTTGCCATGTGTCACCATACAAAATTGTTACAATGTTAGTAATTATATTCCCTATGCTGTATATTTACATTCCTATGTCTTTATTTTATAATCGAAAGATTGTACCTTCTCTTCACCTTTTTTTTTTTTAAAAGATTTTATTTATTTGACAGAGATCACAAGTAGGTAGGGAGAGGGGAGGAAGCAGCCTCCCTGCAGAGCAGAGAGCCTGGTGGCTCAGTGGATTAAAGCCTCTGCCTTCGTCTCAGGTCATGATCTCAGGGTCCTGGGACCTATTTTGTTCATCACCCCACATACTCCCAGCTCTGGCAACCATCAGTTTGTTTTCTATACCTGAGTCAGTTTCTGTTTTGTTTTGTTGGTTCCTTTTTTTAAAAAAATTTTTTAATTTTCCACATACACACGAAGTCATATGGTGTTTTTCTTTCTCCATTTGATTTATTTCACTTAGCACAATACCCTAGAGGTCATTGCAAATGATAAGATTTCTTTCTTTCTTTTCTTTTCTTTTTTTTTGTTTATTTTTGCATTTTGTGCTTGTGTGTGTGTGTGTGTGTGCGCGCGCGCGTGCATACTACATCTTCTTTATCCATTCATCTATCATTCCACATGTAGGTTGCTTCCATATCTTATATATTGTAAATAATGCTGCTATGAATATAGGGCTGCATATGTCTTTTCAAATTAGTATTTGCATTTTCTTTGGGTGAATCTAGGAGAATTGCTGGATTGTATGGTAGTCTTCTATTTTTAATTTTTTGAGGAACCTCCATATTGTTTTCTATAGTGGTAGTACAGCACAACTTTACATTTCTGCCAGTGGTGCCCAAGGGTTCTTTTTTCTCCATATCCTTACCAACACTTGTTACTTCTCTTCTTGATATTAGCCATTCTGACAGGTGTGAGATGATATCTCATTGTGGTCTTGATTTACATTTCTCTCATGGATAGTGACATTGAGCATCTTTTTTAATACTTTTTGGCCATCTGTCTGTCTTTGAAAAAACTATGTATTCTAGTCCTCCCTACATTTTTAAATTGGAATGTTTGTTTCTTGATACTGGATTTTTAGACTTTATATATTTTGGTTGTTAATCCCTTATTGGATGTATTACTTGCAGATGTCTTCTCCCATCAAGAATATTGCCTCTTCATTTTGTTGATGGTTTTCTTTACTGTATAAAAGTTTTTTAGTTTGATGATTCCATTTGTTTATTTTTGCTTTTGTTGTTCTTGCTTGAGAGAACAGATCAAAATTATTGCTAAGATGAATGTCAATGAGCTTACCGCTTATGTTTTCTTCTAATTTTATGGTTACAGGTCTCATGTCTTTAATCCATTTTGAGTTGAATTTTGTACATGGTGACAAAGTGGTCCAGTTTTATTCGTTTGCACGTAGCTTTCCAGTTTTACCAGTACTGTTTTTTGAAGAGACTGTCTTTTCCCCATAGTGTATTTCTTGTGTCCTTTGTCATAGACTAATTGACCATATAAGCATGGGGTTATATTTTGGCTCTCTATTCTGTTTCATTGAGCTGTGTTTCTGTTCCTATGCCAGTACTATACTGTTTTGATTACTAAAGCTTTGTAGTATAGTTTAAAATTTAGGAGCCTATTTCCAGCTTTGTTCTCTTTTTCTTAAGCACATTTTAGCTATTTGGGATCTTTTGTGGTTCCCTACAAATTTTAGGATTATTTTTCTTTTTGCAAAAAATGTTAATGTAATTTTGATATGATTTGCATCGAATCTGTAGATTGCTTTGGATAGTATGGACACTTGAACAATACGAATTCTTCTAGTCCATAAGCATGCTGTATCTTTCCAATTATTTGTGTGTCTTCAATAATTTTCATCATTGACGTATAATTTTCAGTATACAGGTCTTTCACTTCCTTGGTTAAATTTATTCCTATGCATTTTATTCTTTTTAATACAATTGGAAAGGGGACTGTTTTCTTAATTTCTCTTGTAGTTTGTTATTTGTGTATAGAGATGTAACAGATCTTTGTTACATTCATTTTGTATCCTGCAACTTTACTGAATTACTCCCAACAGTCTTTGGGTAGAGGTTTTAGGGATTTCTATTTATAGTATGTCATCAGGGGACAGTAAGTTTCACCTTTTCCTTTCCAGTTTGGATGCTTTTAATTTATTTTCTTTCTTGTCTAATTTCTGTGTTTAGTACTTCCAATACTGTGTTGAATAAAAGTGGTGAAATTGGGAGTCCTTGTCTTGTTATTGATCTTACAGGAAAAGCTTTCAGTTTTTCACCATTGAGTAAGATGTTAGCTGTGACCTTGTTACATGTGGCCTTTATGATGTTGAGGTACAGTCCCTCTACCCAGTTTGTTGAGAGATTTTTATCATACTTGGAGGTTAAATTAGGAGAAATACTTTTTCTGCATCTTTTGAGATGATCATATATTCTTCCTTTTGTTAATGTGGTATATCATGTTGATTGATTTGTAGGTATTAAACCATTCTTAGATCTCTGCACTACATCCCATTTGATCATGGTGTATGATCCTTTAATTGTATTGTCAAATTTTTCTTGCTTTTATTTTGTTGAGGATTTTTGCATCTGTGTTTATCAGAGATAGTGGCCGCAATTTTTTTTTTTTTTTTTAATGTAGTGTGTCTGTCTGGTTTAAGTCATGGTAATGCTGGCCTTGTAAAATAAGCTTGAAAGAATTCCTTTCTCTTCAATTTTTGGGGATAGTTTGGGACAGGTATTAATTCTTCTATAAATGGGAAAATTCAACTGTGAAGTTGTCTGGTCCTGGACATTGGTTTATTGGGTGTTTATTATTTTTTTTTTTTTAAAGATTCTGTTTATTTATTTGACAGACAGAGATCACAAGTAGGCAGAGAGAGAGGAGAGAGGCAGGCAGAGAGAGAGGGGGAAGCAGGCTCCCTCCTGAGCAGAGAGCCTGATGCGGGGCTCGATCCCAGGACCCTGGGATCATGACCTGAGACGAAAGCAGAGGCTTTAACCCACTGAGCCACCCAAGCGCCCTGTTATGTGTTTTTTGATTATTTATCCAGACTTCTTACTAGTAAATAATTGTATAATTTTTCATAGTAATATCCCTTATATTTCTGTGCTATTGGCTGTAATTTCTCCCTTTCATTTCTTGATTTTACTTATTTGGGTTCTATTTCCTTTTTTTAAAAAATGAGTCTTTCTGAAAGTTTATTAATTTTATATTTTCAAAGAACCAACTTTTAGTTTCATTAATCTTTTTTACCTTTTTTTTTTTAAGATTTTTATTTATTTATTTGACAGAGAGATACAGAGACAGCACAGGTAGAGCAGCAGGCAAAGGGAGAGGGAGAAGCAGGCTCTCTGCTGAGCTGGGAGCCCGATGTGGGGGACTTAATCCCAGAACCCGGGATCATGACCTAAGCCAAAGGCAGCTGCTTAACCAACTGAGTCACCCAAGTACCCTTTTACTTTTTTTTTTTTTTTTTTTTTAACCCTTTTACCTTTTTTAAGTCTCCATCCTTTAGTCTCTATTTTATTTATTTCCATTCTGGTCTTTATTATTTCTTTCCTTCTACTAACTTTGGACTCTGTTCCTTTTTTTTTTGAGATGGGCTTGTATTGTTAGAAGCTTCTCTCTTAAAATTATTTTTATTGTGTCCTGTTGATTTTGGAGTAGTGTGTTTCCATTTTAATTTGTCTTAAGATTTTTTTTTTAATCTTTTTGATTATTTCTTGACCCATTGATTGTTTAGTCTCCATGTATTGTGGGTCCTTCCCCCCTCCCCCCAGTTTTCTTCCTGTAGTTGATTTCTAGTTTCATATCATTGTGGCCAGAAAAGATGCTTGGTATGATACCAGTTTTCTTTTAAATTAAATTTGATATTTGTTTTATGGCTTGTTTTGTGACCTAATATGATAATATTCGGGAAAATGTTCCGTATGTCTTGAGAAGAATGTATATTCTGCTGATTTTGGATGGAATGTTCTGTATATATCTGTTTAGTATAACTGGTCTAATGTGTTGTTCAGGGTCAATGTTTCTTATTAATTTTCTGTCTGGATGATGTATTCATTGATGTATGTGAGCTGATACAGTCCCCTACTGTTACTGTATTACTGTCAGTTTCTCTGGTTTTGTCTATTAATATTTGTTTATATATAGGTGCTCCTGTGACTGTTGCATAAATATTTACATGTGTTATATCTATTTTCTTATTGGATTGATCCCTTTATCATTATGTAATCTGCTTTGTCTGCTGTTACAGCCTTTGTTTTAAAGTTCATTGTGTCTGATATAAATATTGCTCCCACCATTTTGTCTGATTTTAAGTATTGCTGTCCTAGCTTCTTTCCATTTCCATTTGCTTGGAATATCTTTTCCATCCCTTCACTTTCAGTCTATATTTTCAGATCCAAAGTGAGATTCTTGTAGGGAGTACATTGATAGGTCTTTTTTTTTTTTTTTTTTTTTTTAAGACTTTATACATTTGTTTGACAGGCAGAGATCACAAGTAGGCAGAGAGGCAGGCAGAGAGAGAGAGGTGGAAGCAGGCTCCCTGCTGAGCAGAGAGCCTGATGTGGGGCTCCATCTCAGGACCCTGGAATTATGACCTGAGCTGAAAGCAGAGGCCTTAACCCATTGAGCCACCCAGGTGCTTCAGGTCTTTTTTTTTTTTTTTTAAACCCATTTAATCACCTGTGTCTTTCGGTTGAACATTTTGTCCATTTACATTGAAAACAATTGTTGATATGTGTTTATATCCCTTTCATTAATGGTTTGGTTTTCTGGTTGGTCTTGAGTTCTTTTCTCTGTTCCTTTTTTTTTCTTTTGCTTTCTTTTCTTGGGATTTGTTGACTTTTTTTTGGTGCATATTTGGATTCTTTTCTCTTAATTTTTTGTTTATCTGTTACAGGTTTTTGGTTTGTAGTTGCAATGAGGTTCATATATAACAACCCATATATGTAGCAGTCTATTTTAAGTCTATTTTAAATTAGTGGTCCTTTAAATTCTAACGCATTCTGAAATTTATTTATTATCTGAATAATTTATTATTCAGAATAATTTGTTCTGAAATTTATTATTTTCTGCCACCATGTTTTATTTTTGAAGTCATATTTTACATTTTTTTTTATCCCTTAACTAATTATTGTAGATTTAGATGATTTTGCTACTTTTTCTCTTCATTCTCACACTAGCTTTATAAGTGGTTGATCCACTCACTGCCTTTTCAATGTGTTTGCCTGTATGAGTGAGTTTTTCTTCTTCCATATGTTTTTTTATTTTTAGTTATGACCTTTCCTTTTATGCCTAATGAGGTACTTTGAATATTTTTTGTAAAGCCATTTTAGTGTTGATGAACTCTTACAGGTTTTTCTTGTCAGAACCTTCAGTTCTGAAGGTTCAGTTCACTTCAGTTCTGAATGATAACTTTGGTGGGTAGAGTATCCTTGGTAGTAAGTTTTTTCCTTTTCAGCACTTTAAATATATCATGCCCACTCTCTTCTGACCTCCAGAGTTTCTGCTTAAAAAACAGCTGATAATCTTGTGGGTGTTCCCTTATATGAAACAGATTGCTTTTCCCTGTTGCTTTTAAGATTGCCTTTATCTTTGAGGTGCCTGGGTGGTCTAGGCAGTTAAGCATCCAATTCTTGATTTCAGCTCAGATCATGACTTCACAGTCATGGGATTAACCCCTGTGTACGGCAGGAGTCTGCTTGAGATTCTCTCTCCCTCTCCACCTCCTCCTGCTCACTTGCTCTCTCTGTCTCTCAAATAAATACATAAATCTTAAAAAAAATAATCTTTAATTACTGACATTTTAATTATAATGTGTCTTGGTATAGTTATCTTTTCTATTTTTTTTGTTGAAGTTCTTACTGTGTTCATCCTCTCATGAGTTTGGAAAACATCTTTATGACCATTAGTTTTAATTCTTTATTGGATTTGTTGCCTGTCCATTTTGTTTTTCTGAGGTTTTGTCTTGTTCTTTTGTTTGGAATATATATCCTTCTCTTTTTGCCCAGTAGTCTGTGTTTGTTTCTGTGATTTATGTAGCTCAGCTACCTCTCTTGGTTTTGAAGGAGCAGTCTGGTATAGGAGTAGTTGTGTGGGACCCAGAAATGTAGTCCCTCCTGGCCACTAGAACCTGGTGCTCCAGAAGTATTTCCTGTGTGGGCTTTGTGTACCCTCCTATTGTGGCACAGTGTGAGGCAGAGTTATTGTCCTGTCAGCTGCAAGGTCTGGCTGAGGTGCTGGGTTGTGTGGAACTGTCATGGGGCATTCCTCCGGCATTAGTAGTCTTGAGGGAGGATTCCCACATGGCACTCTCCAGCCTGGGATCAACATGGTTGAAGAACTAGCAAAAATGTCTAGAGTGATGCCCACTGCCTCCTGCCTTTCTGGCACTTGTTCCAAGATTGGTAAGTAGATCTCCTTTACCTGTGTTTTGTGAACTTTTAAATTTGATGTTTTGTATTGGTTTCTGGATTGAATGAGTCTGTGTGTGAGCCCTTTAAAAGTGGGTTTTCCTTTCCCTGTAGTTTTCCTGATGTACTTCCTGCTGGATTTCAAAGCCCAGCGTTTTGAAGTCTTGTTTCTCCTGTGCAGGATATTAGGGTTGTGGTGAATGATGAATCTTTCCTTGAATCTTTCCTTCCTCAAGGAAAATTTCCATACCTCTGAGATTCCTCTTGTCCATGGAGCACCACACCTGGGTGTGGTTTATACTTAGTGAGATTTTATCTCTGTTGCTTCCTGCCCATCTTGGTGTTTTCTCTTATTGTGGAGGCTTTTTTCATCCAGTGTCTAGGGACCCTTTATAGGGAATTATTTCAAATATAGTTGTAAATTGTTGTGTTCGTGAAAGGGGTGAGTTCAGGATCTTATTATATACCATCCTGAACCATGACCTTGATACTGTTAACTCTGTGAAGCTGGGAAGGCCAGTCCATTAGGAAATGAAACTCTGCTGCTTTGCAGAGTTTTTGCTCTAATGAGAGCTTTTTGTTTGAAGAAATAATTAGTCTGGAAGAAAACTGTACCAGTCTAAAGATGGCTATTTTGGGTATGTGGAAATCTAAGACTAAGTTGACCTGAAAATAGGGCTCTTAGGAAATTAATAAACTTATGTTAAGTGGTTTTTAGGCACCAAATCTTGTTTAAATACAGCTCAAAGCAAGTAGGCTACTGAGGGTCAAATTAGAGTAATTCTAGTCCAAGAAAATACACTACAGTATTTTTTGAACTTAGTGGTTTTTTTTTTAATTCTCATACTTGAGAAAATGATCTATTAACCTATTTTCTAATAGCAACTTATACATAACATAATATATACCTGGTCAAATCTTATTACCAGGTGAGCTCTGTTTTTTGGTCAACATTATTCCTTTGTTTTAAGAGCCAGAAGAAGTGGCTTAATCTGAAACTTCTGTCTCATTTTAAACATGTTCTGGGGCACCTGGGTGGATCAGTTGTTAAGCGTCTGCCTTTGGCTCAGGTCATGATCCCAGAGTCCTGGGATCAAGCCCTGCATCAGGCTCTCTGCTCAGCAGGAAGCCTGTTTCTCCCTCTCCCACTCCCCCTGCTTCTCTTCCCTCTCCTGCTGTGTCTCTCTCTGTCAAATAAATAAAATCTTTAAAAAAAAAAAAATGAACATGTTCTGACTGAGAAGAGTCTTTTAGGACTTTCTCCTCCCACCTTCACTCCCACCCCAGTATTGTGGGCTGAGAAATTAGTATCATTAGGCATTGCTCAGTAAAGTAGTTTATAATAAAAATTAATTTAAAATAAGTTTAAAATCAGTAAAATAATTAAAAATAAGTAAAATAAATTTAAAGGAAATTTTACGTATTGATGGTCTTTAGATAAGGTCATTTCTGAATTTTTTTGTGGAAGATGGTATTTGGTACATATGTATGCCATTATATTTTATTTTTATTTATTTATTTATTTATTTCAATTTTTAAAATATTTTTATTTATTTATTTATTTGACAGAGAGAGATTATGCCATCATATTTTTAAAGCAGCAACAATTTTAGATTAGGTAACCTAGTCTTTAGTGGATTTTTTTCCTTCCAGCATAACTGCTCTGGATGGTGGCTTGGTGCTCAAGTCACTTATACAAGGAACAGGCTAGTATAGAGGGCTGGAAAGGAAGTCCTTAACCGGGTTCCAGCCTTTTTGAAATCTGTCATTGTAGAAGCATAGTAGTTAACATGTGTGTACTGTCATATCTCCTTTCTTTTAGCTTAGATGAGAGAAGTCACTATAAAAACATACATAAAAGACTTTGAGCTTCATTTCTTATAGGATTGCCTCTGGGGAATTTTTGCTTTTAATGTTATAAGATTTGGGTACCTTATTTGGGTTTTTGCCCTTTGAGAGTAATAGCCAAGAGCTTCAGAATCCTTGCTGAATTTCCAGTATACAAAATAGAAAATAGTAATTTTTTGGAATAGCTTTGTAACCCATCTGGGTTATAAAACTAAAAGTTTTGGTATACTGTGTTTACCATAGTTATGATTTTCCTCTTTGCATTTCACCAACTTAAAATCTCCTAACCCCATAGAGCATTTTTCTTAATGGGATTTTGAATATTCTTAGTTTTATACATTTTATTGCCATATGACCACAGTAATAACTTTGTTTAGAGTCTTTAAATATTTTTAAAGTGTTTTGAAGAATACATTTAAAAAGTTATCCTAAAGAGCAAAAACAATTGACATTAGTAATGTAAATAAATTTACTGCTGTTTTATTAAGTTAGGAGACTGAAAACACTAATACATGTGAGATTTTCTTGAATTTATATTGTTGGGGTGTTAGTTTCATACCTGCTAAACAAATAACTTTAAAATTCGGCTGGATTATTTGTACCTGTTGGTACCTCAAAGTGAGTTATTAGGTGAATCATGGAGACCACAATTTGGCAGCTTTTAGAAGAGAATACTCAATTGGCGAAACTTAAGGCTTCCAGCAGTGTTGTTTAGAACCAAGGAAACTTTAAAAATAAAAGGAGTCTCAAGTAGTTGTAGAATTCGTTGTGAGTTTAGAAACTTCATTTTAGTAATCAAATTAAATTCAAATTACTTTGATAGAAGTTAGCAAAAATAAAATTGAGATCCTTTATTCATTTTTTTCTTTTATCCTCAACATACTTTTTTGGAGCACAGGATATTGAGGTAGCCACATATATGAAGTGATATAATATGTGCTTTTTCTCTTAACGTTTTTTCTTAACTTTTTCTTCGCCCTTTTCCTTCCACATTTTTTTTTTAGTCCTCTGGTAGCACAAATATTCTGCCTAACTCTTAACTTAGAAACCTAGAAAATGCACTGAATTTGTTTCTCTTCTTTCATTTCTATGTCTAGGTTCTACCATTTTTTTCCTCATATTCTTTTGTATCTCAGTTGTCCCTTTCTAAAGCTACTATGCTAGTTTCTCTGCAAGCACTCTGTACCTCATTGAACTTTCTGTAATACTTACTGTTTGCCTGATAATTGATTCAGCCATTTTTCTATGCTGCTAATGATCAGCAACATTAACCAGTTTAGATTTCCTTTATTTCTTTTTTGAGAAGGAGCTAAGAGGCAGTGAGATCAATAAAGGAACAGTAGTTTGATAGTAAAGTAAGTGATGGGAAAGTCGTGAGCCAGAGAGTAGAAAAAAATGTATCTTCAATAATTGAGTCCTTGGTAGCGCTAACTTATTATCTGTTTTCTTTCTGGTTATAATTAGTTTTGTCCACTTCTGTTTTCTGAGAACTAAAGCTTCCTCAGAATTCTAGAATAACTTGAGACAGTGACTACTTTCATAGACTTTCCTCCAGTACAATCAAATATGGTTTGAGTTTTTCTTTTTGCATAGTTTGAACAAGATAAATTACAGTATTCATTGGATAAAAGGTGACAGTCAGGTAATGCTATAAAAAGGCAACAGATTAAAAAAAGAAACTCTGAAACAAATGGGATAACATAAGGAGGAGTAGTTAATGAGATGTAGAATAATTTAATTAGTCTGGAACTGAGAATTTAAGAATACAAAATAAAATTATGGACAGTGCTTAAACTTTCAGCCTGTTTAATTAAAATAATTTCTTCAAAAATCATATTTTAGTTACAGGAAGATACTTAAAAGAAGGGAGTACTTTAATTACAAATATGCTTATTTCCTTATTATACTGTGAAGGATGTGTACTTTGAAAAGGCCATGCCTTATGTCTGCCACAGGAAATGGACAAAGACCAAAGCATAAGGGAATTTTTCATCTCATGGAGTCAGGTTGAATCCTCAACTTTTATAGGGAAAACACAGTTCCTAGAGTTTTCTGACTTTTCTCAGGGCATTTAGACTGATCTTCAAGATTGGAATAAACCTCAAGTGCCCAAAGCAAGTCTCAAAATATACCCAGCTTCTTTTGGTTCATTTAAATAGAGTAATTGAGACTGGCCTGTTTTTTTATTTTTAAGCTAATTTGATCTTGGTATTTACAGCTTGATTCTAAATGGATCCTAAATGGAACCAGGATATAGGGAAGAGAGGTTATCTTATTGACATTGAGAGAAATAGTAGAAGATACAATCTTTAAATCACAAAGATACTTCTTTGTGGGGCTTCTGGTAGTATAGAATCTAACTTGGTACTGACTATGGTTGGTGAAAATGAGCATGACTCTTTGAGAGAAAATAATGTTATATACTATTTTGAGGTGAAGAGTCATTTAGGAAGATATGGTTTATTATTAGGACAACATGAAAGCATTTCATTTAACATAAAAGCCAGAAAGACAGATTTATGTGTGTCAGTATTTTGGGGATTGTTGGCTGCATAAAGGTTTATAAAGTTAAGGGAGTTCATGAATAGCCTGAGTAATGGTCAGGTAAATTACCTTTAACATTGCCTTTAAATTAGCGTAGCATGTTATAATGGTTAAGACCATGTGGACTGTAGGTTCAGATCACATGGGTTCAAATCCCAGCCTTTTCATTTGTAAATGATGAGATCTTGAGCAAGTTAGTGTACTGAGGCCCCTCTTAGCTGTTTTTGTTGTTGTTGTTGGGGGTTGGTTAGGATGGAGGTGAGAAGGCATTAAATGAGATATACCACCTAAATATCAGCATCAAAGTATAGAGCCGATGTTACTATTACTGAAGTTCTTTTTAAAGCAACTTTTATTATTTTTAGCTTTCTATTCCCTATCATGGTCTTAATGTAAGTCACAGGATCAAAAACAACCTCTTTGATCTTTCTTTGATCATGAAAATACAAGCAGATACTATGTATTAGACTTTAAATTTTTTTTTTTAAAGATTTTATTTATTTTTTTGACAGAGAGAGATCACAAGTAGGCAGAGAGGCAGGCAGAGAGGCAGGCAGAGAGAGAGAGGTGGAAGCAGGCTCCCTGCTGAGCAGAGAGCCCGATGTGGGACTCGATCCCAGGACCCTGAGATCATGACCTGAGCCGAAGGCAGCGGCTTAACCCACTGAGCCACCCAGGCGCCCCTAGACTTTAAATTTTTAACTGCCCTTATTTAGCGTCACAGATAAGCCTTGAAAGAACAATATCTATCTTGAAATTTCAAAATTAAAAAAATTTAATTCAGTTAATCTTGGATGAAAGCTTGGACTTTTGGAGTTTGCTGGAATCGTTAAGTCACTAGAATTTTGTTAAGGCAGCCCTGACTGAGTACGCCAGTAGATCAGGTTTATGGGAGCTACCAGGGCAGTGACTGGAATGTATGCCTCCATAGTGACAATGCGGTTTCATGTAGAAAGAAGGAGGATAGACACTAATCTTTTAAGTGATCTGAAATGTCTGGAAATATAGTAGACATTTTTTTTCCTGAATGCTGCTTTGGTACTAGTGTGTGTTAGCATCTGTTAGTGTCATTAGATAGGGTTATATGTAATCTCTTAAATAATTTTTTGAATAGCTCTTACTGTATTAGATCCTCTTACATACTTACAAGATTCTTTAATCAACAGTATGGTTTTTTTTTGAACAAAGGTTAACTTTTGTGATAAAATTTTCTTTATAAATCATTCATCTCCCTTAAAGATTCCTATGTCTTTTGATGTATGTATCTCTAGATGACTTTGTTTTAATCATAAGACTCAACTCTATATTAAAGAAAATAAGTTCTGATGGAGGAATTTTATGTATTGGTAAAACTGCTTTTGTTTAATCATCCCTCTTTCCATTGGAAAGGACCTTGATAGTAGTTGTTAAAAATATCTGAAATATTTATACTAAGTTGGATACAGTTTATTTTATTTTTTATTTTGGTGGGAAGAGAGGGGGCAGAGGGAGAGAGCAACTCTTAATCAGACTCTGTGCCCAGCACAGAGCCTGATGTGGGGCTCAGTGTGACAGCCCTGAGATCATGACCTGAGCTGAAATCAAGAGTTGGATACTTAACCAATTGAGCCACCCAGGTACCCCAAGTTTGGTACAATTTAATTGAATGAAATGAAGTAATATATAGGTTCAACAAATAATTTAAAAATTCTTTGGTTGAAGAATGGAAAGTGGTTATTGTAGGTAGGTATCTTTTAAAAAGCTTGAAGGGTGATCTATTCCACTTCTGTATCAGAATCCTTGAGAGGATCTGCTTGGGAATCTCCATTTTAAGAAGTTTCTCAGGTGATGTTTATGCACTGTAAAGTTTTAGAACCACTGCTGAACTCTCTACCTACAGCTTTTAGGGTATTGGTTTTTGGCTCTTTTGATGACAACTACTCTTCTTCCATTAGAGGGAGAGCAGGGGCAAGCTGAGGTACTGTTCCTGATGACCTGCCATGCCATATACTCTGATATTTTCAAAGCTTTTGGTGTCAGGCTTGGTTTCTGCTTTAAGTCCTCCCTCAACTGGAACTCCTGTTGTGAAGGAACAAGTTACATTCATGGTGATGCACAAGCCAGTGAGCTGTTGGAGAGGCTTTATATGTTTCCTAAAATGTCAGTATTTCTTAGCAATATAGGAATTGCAGGTGAGGAAATGTAAGAGAGCTTAAGTGGTCTTCTGGGGCCAGGATTGAAACCAAACTCTTGACACTATACCCTCCTTTTTAGTGGAAAGAAAATGCTGTGGCTTCAGTTATGCTTGGGTTGGAAATGTACCTCTATCACTTCCTGGTTTTATTAGCAACTCTGGTACTTCCCTAAACTCCAGTGTCCTTATCTGAAAAGTAAACTCAATAGTCATTAAATTCTAAGGTTATTATGTGTGAGGATTGTTTTTGTGTACGGTGTAAGAGAATGGTCGTTTCATTCTTCTACACATAGCTGTCCAATTTTCCCAGCACCATTTATTGAAGAGACTATCAGTTTTCCACTGTATATATTTTCCTGCTTTGTCGAAGATTATTTTTCCATAGAGTTGAGGGTCCATATCTGGGCTCTCTACTCTGTTCCACTAGTCTACTCGACCATTCTCTTACACCATACACAAAGATAAACTCGAAGTGGATAAAAGACGTCAGCGTGAGGCAGGAATCTGTCAAAATCCTAGAGGAGAACATAGGCAGTAACCTCTTGGACATTAGCCACAGCACATTCTTTCAAGATAGATCTCCAAAGACAAAGGAAACAAAAGTGAAAATGAATTTTGGGGACTTCATCAAGATCAAAAGCTTCTGCACAGCAAAGGAAACAGTCAAACAAAGAGGCAACCCATGGAATGGGAGAAGATATGCACAAATGACACTACAGACAAAGGGCTGATATCCAGGATTTATTAAAGAACTCCTCAAGCTCAACACATGCAAAACAAATAATCACATCAAAAAATTGGCATAGGGGCAACCTGGGTGGCTCAGTGGGTTAAGCCTCTGCCTTCGGCTCAGGTCATGATCCCAGGGTCCTGGGATCGAGTCCCCTGTAGGGCTCTCTGCTCAGCAGGGATCCTGCTTCCTTCTCTCTCTCTCTCTGCCTGCCTCTCTGCCTACTTGTGATCTCTCTCTGTCAAGTAAATAAAAACAAAATCTTAAAAAAAAATGGGCATAAGACATGAACAGACACTTTTCCAAAGAAAACATACAAATGGCTAGCAGACATATGAAAAAATGTTCATCATCATTAGCCATCAGGGAGATTAAAATCAAAACCATATTGAAATACCGCCTTACTCCAGTTAGAATGGCCAAAATTAACAAGACAGTAAACAACAAGTGTTGGAGAGGATGTGGAGAAAGGGGAACCTCTTACACTGTTGGTGGGAATGCAAGTTGGTGCAGCCACTTTGCAAAACGGTGTGAAGATTCCTCAAAAAATTAAAAATAGAGCTGCCCTATGACCCTGCAACTGCATAGAGATGTAGTGAAAAGAAGGGCCACCTGTACCTCAGTGTTCAAAACAGCAATGACCACAGTTGTCAAACTGTGGAAAGAACCAAGATGCCCTTCAATAGAGGAATGAATAAAGAAGATATTGTCCATATATACAATGGAGTATAATGCCTCCATCAGAAAGGATGAATACCCAACTTTTGTATCAGCATGGATGGGATAGGAAGAGATTATGCTGAGTGAAGTAAGTCAGGCAGAGAGAGTCAATTATCATATGGTTTCACTTGTGGAACATAAGGAATAACATGGAGGACACTGGGAGATGGAGAGGAGAAGTAAGATGGGGGAAATTGGAGAGGGAGACAAACCATGAGAGACTGTGGACTCTGAGAAGCAAATTAAGGGGTCACCTGGGTGGCTCAGTGGGTTAAAGCCTCTGCCTTCGGTTCAGGTCATGATCCCAGGGTCCTGGCATCGAGCCCCGCATCGGGCTCTCTGCTCTGTGGGGAGCCTGCTTCCCCCCGTCTTTCTGCCTGCCTCTCTGCCTACTTGTGATCTCTGTCAAATAAATAAATAAAATCTTAAAAAAAAAAAAAAGAAAACAAACTGAAGGATTTGGAGGGGTTGGGTGAGCCTGGTGGTGGATATTAGGGAGGGCACGTATTGCATGGAGCATAAACAATGAATTTTGGTACACTGAAAATACAATGGGGGGAAAAAGATGTTATTGTGAGGATCAGTGACCTGATGCGCATTTTTAGAGTGCTTCAGCATATTTTTAGTGGTTTTGATTGGAGGTGGGCACTATAATAAATGATAACTATTGTTTACCAATGTATGGCAAATATGCCTATGGTGCTAACCAGTCATAGGCTAAATGAGTTTGTCATATTATGAAGTATATGTCTTTCTGTTCTGATATGGTATGATAGTTAGAAATGAGGAAGATACAACATGTGTGCGGGATTTTTTTGCGGGGAGGTGGGAAAGCAATGTAGGCATCTTTTTTTTCCTATTCATATCCTAATAAATTCTACATTTGATTCTAGCCCAGACTGTTCTTAATCCAGACTATTATAGCTCTAGATGTTTACATTGAAGAAGCCCTAGATACTTCTCCAATGAGTAATCGCATTATATGTCCTATTCTAACTTGGGCGATTTCTCCCAACAACTGATCTTCTTCTAGATTTTCTTGTATCAGTGAATGGAATTGCTATCCAGCTTCATCCTCCACAAAATCTAGTCTTTCACCAAATTCTTCTGATTGCCCATTAATCTCTTTCTTCCATCTCCTTTACCTTCTTTACTACCATCACTTCAGTCTAAGATACTGTCATCTCACACCTAACTTCTCCCTGTACCTTTCTTGCTCCTCTTCATAAGTCAGCCAAATTGGATAAATTTTCAATGTATAATTGATTGTCATACTGTATTTAAAACTCTATAGTAATTTTGCCTTAGTGACTTGTGCCCCATTTTGTTTTACATATATTCTCTCTTTAGCTATGACTGGCTCCTTGCTTCTCTTTCTTGATTTTGAATGTGCCCTTTCCCTTAATGCTTTTGAACCTTAGTACTTGCTATGCCTAAACTGTAACATTTTTCTTACTTTTCACATCTCATCTTAAATAGTCTCTCTTTTAGGTCTTTGCTGACCCTCTGAGCTAAATCAAGTCTCTTGTTACAAAAAATCATGACTCACCCCTTTCCATATTTCTAACAGCATTTATCTCTGTTTGCAGTTATATATTTGCATTGTTATTTGAAACTTTCTGATTTCCCAAGTAAAATATAAGTTCTATGAGGGTTGAAAATTTCAGTGTTTGCAAAGGCCTAGAACAGTCTTAACAACAGATGAGTAGTAATAAATGACTGATTGAAATATAGAAACTAGGCAGTTAAAATACAGAGTGTTTAATTGTTAAGTGAGGTACAGATGGAGTCACAGTGTTGGCATATTAAACATTGTTTTTGGGGAGTACTTTAGTATTTAGTATTTAGTATTGTAGTATTGTAACATTTGTTTGATTGGCTTCTGATTTTAGTTTTTCTATTAAAAATAAAGATAAGTAGTAGTTTGAATTAGTACAGATTAAGAGCTTCTGGAAGTTGATTGTACTTGAATGCACATCAGAGTAAAAATTTTCCCCTTTCTTCACATCTGTACAGGATTTGAAGTTTACTATTCAGAAACATATAGCTGATTACATACTTCTTGATGCTTACCATATGGAATGTGTTTCCCGTATGTTAGTTGCCTGAGGCATAACAATTTAAAAATACTACCAAAACTTATAAGGAATCATAGATTTAATGGCAGGTTTCTCAGCTTTTATAAAAATTAAAAAGAAATCAAGAAGATTAATATAAAATTGGAATGAAGCTTATACCTTCTTTTTGGTATTTGGACCTTAAGTTGATGTATGACTGTTGTTGGCAGATTGAATGGTTATTGTGAAAACTCTTAAGACTTTAGTTTTTTCTTAAAAGTTGGTTTAGTACTGTTGTTTACATTTTAAAATTAGTGCTTTCAATAAGATTTTGGTTACCATCTCTGCTGAATTCTCCCTACGAGTGCACAACTTCAAAAATAAAGAGGCACATTCAGCAGAAAAAAGAGGTGGTCTGAGCATTTATGCATTAAATATGCATGTTAATTAGGAAAAAAATTAGAAAAATATGAAAACAGATGTTACATAAATTATTGCAGTCCCAGGGCAGCAGTAACTTATACACTGACAATAATTTTTATATGTGTATATCTATTTCTAGATTTCTCAATATTTATGCAATTCCATAGAGAATAACTAGAAAAAGAACTGGTATATCCTTTCAATAAGACTATGGAAAACATTTTTTCTGCCTATGGGTTGCTGAAGAAGTCTGGTTTCATGCAGTCTTACTGTACAGATGAACACTTTGTGTTACCAGTTTTACATTGTAGTCTTTTTTCTCATTTTTGATTTCTTTGATGGTTATGCTGATGAGATATTTTATTGGATATATTCTATTGGATCAAGAAAGTAAATTATGATCCAAGCACTGCAGTGTAAGAAATGTAAAATTGACCGGAGTGTGAAGTGTGTATTTAGAACAAATTATAACTTCTCAGGACTCTGATTATATTGTCAGTTGTTTTCTTGGTTACTGTCCCACTTCATGAAGAAATACCCATCATTCTCTGAATGCTATTGACACTGTAGAATGACTATATATATTAATGGTTAAATAAATATATGTTTGTCAAATGCGCATATCTTGGAATATTTGAAAGATATTTGAATGTCTTTCATTCTAAAGAGCCATCCATAGAATAAAAATGGTCTGTATTTTTACAAGGGAAAGATGAGAAATAGAAACTTGGTTTATTTTAGCGGTGTAATAATTTTTAGCTCAACCATACAGAAGAAGCATGTGGCTATATTACTGTCCAAGGAGGTGTTGACCGTATTTAAGTATGTTTCACATGTATATTGTATAGTTTGAAAATGAGTTGTTGGTAACTTCTCAGGTAAGATTGAAAAATAAAATAAGAAAATGCTACACCAGAATGTAATAAATCATTTTCTTTATAAACAATGAAAACATGAATTGTATTCAGTATTAGAGCATAAAAATTTCTATTAATCTATCTAGAGATCATTGCCACATTCATTCCCATTCTTTAGAAATCATACCTTGTTATTTGGTTTTAATAGCCTATGATGCTAAAATGTGTTTTAAGTAATTTCTTTTGAATCTCACTATGTTTCAGTTATATCTATTTATAATGTTTTCCAGTTTGTGCTTTTTATGTTTCACATTATATTACCTAATTACTTTTGTCCTTTTGTACATATGGTGAGCCACCAATAAGTTCAAATAGATTAATAGGGACTAAACTAATATAGAATGAAATCTGGAGGAAAGTGGTGGTAATGTTTAGTAGTTTATTATATTAAGAGATTTTAAAAAATTAGATAGCTGTTTAAGATCAGTTTTCATTCTTGCAGATTTCATACAGGTTATATCTATGTCAGATATGATTATTGGAAGAATATTACTAAAGGTGATATTTTTCTTTATGCAAAAAGGCTATGGAAATTAATTTTTAATTCACAAATAATATTTACTTATTATACTGGTACATCAGTATTCTAATTTTACATTTTATTAATACTGTGGAATCCTTTTCAGTGGAATTGTTTTCAGCATTTGTTTTCAAACGTCAAATTTCCATTTTTTTATTTTATGTAATTTCAATACTTGGTATTATTTTACTGTGTATTAGAATAGTATGTTCATTATCTGAACACTTTTATGTCATTTCAGTGAAATGAAGTTTAACATGTGATTTGTTTTATATTGAGGTGTTTTGATTTAAAAATTTTTGTGTTATAATGCCATTTATTGTAAGTATAATGAAATGATTTCCTTTCTTTCAAGAGTTAAAACAGGTGATAGAAAAAATGATTAATGAGTAGGCTAACAATTATTCTTTAAAAGCCTAAAATAATATGTTATAAATTTTTTTCAGGTTTTCTTTCTCACTATTTGCTTTGGTTTAGGATTTCTTCTGGGATAGAATGTTTGAAGCTATTTCATTTATTTTTCTAGGTATTTGCTTTTTTGCCAGCATCTCAGTTGAGTGAAAGCTCAGCTGATCTCTATTTCTTCATTCTTCTTTGCTTCTCATTTGCCAGTCAAGACTTGTATTTTGTACTGAGTCTGAAGTAATCTTTGACCTGTTATAAGAGCAGGCATTTTCAAGTGTCAGTTAGATTTGTGGATCAATAAAGTTCTCTTGAAAGGTAAGCGTATATTTATTCAAAATTTGAATACCATCAATACCTGTCTAAGTCTGTTTGGGGTGCTCTAACAAAAATACCATAGACTTGGTGACTTACAGACACCAGAAATTTATTTCTCACAGTTCTGGTGACTGGAAAGTCCAAGGTAAAGGTTCCAGTGCTTGGGTCATAGACCACCATCCTCTTTATGTGCCTTTACATGGTGGAAAGAATAAGAAAGTTCTCTGTGGTCTCCTCTTATAAGGGCCCTAATCCCATTCATGAGGGTGGAGCCCTCCTGAAGGCCTCACTTGAATACCATTACATTGGGATTTAAAATTTCAGCATATGAGTTTTGAAGGGACAAAGACATTTATCTGTAACAATATCCTTATTATAGTAATGTGTTCTATAGATTCCTGTATAAAAAGTGTGTGTGTGTGTGTGTGTGTATGTGTGCGTGAGAGAGAGAGAGAGAGAGAGAGAGAGAGTTAGTTTATACATATTGCCATGTTTAGATTGTAGACTTCTTCAAGGAATGATGTTATTCCCTAACAGTTACTCCCTAACAGGAACCTAAGAGTTCCCAGATCAGTTTCTTTCCACTTCTTAAATCTAGTCACTGGTTTCCAATCTTTTCCTAATTGTTTTCCTTCTCTTTTAACCAAGCCTTAAGAGAAGACTTAGAAATGTTTTCCTGCTGGGAGACTTTTAGCAGTTTCCATATAGAATGCTTTTTATATCTGTATCTGTCTATGTCCCTTTGGCACCCCACCCCACCCTGTTCACTAAATTTATTAAAGGAATAGCAGAAGTAGAACTATTGAATTTGGAGTTGAAGATATCTCAGATAGGAGACGTTCACATTTTTTTTTTAAACCACAACCCATTGTAAGAAATGAATGTTATATTTATGAGCCATTTTCCACAGGTATAAATGTACCAATGAAACAAACAGAAGTTGAAATAGTTTTAACCTTAACTAACTGGAATGTGTGCTATGCTCTATTCTATTCTAACTTTTGTATATTTCATTTAATACATGCTCCTTCCTGTAACTGATTTATTTCCCTATCTCATAATGGATTGCCTTTGCAGTTTTAAAAACCATACTTTAGATCGCTTAAATGTTAATTACTAATTCAGGATGTAAATAGAATCAGACAGTTTGTTTTCTGTCTCAGTCAAGCTGCCATTTCTCTTGTCTTCTCCATGCTTTTCATCTCTTTCCGTATTCACTACAAGCTATCAAATGGTGTGGTCAAAGAGCTGAGTAACTGCTGGGAAACACCAGAACACTTAACTGTGTACTTCTATAGTGAGAACACAGGTCAGGTACAAATGGTCAAATCTCAAGTTTTGCAAAGGGGCTAAATCTTTGACAGACTCATCCCTTTATAGTAAAGTGTATATTTCTTTATCCTTGTCTTGCTTGTTCTGTCAATGTAAATTTTATGTGAAGGATGATGCCCTCAAGCCATTCCTCATTTAAAACATTTTTAACTTGTTTTAAGTCCTGTATATCAGTTGAGAATAACTCAGATCCTTTCCCAAAGTGGCCTCTTCTACTACTCATTCCTATCATATTTAACATTTTTATTCTTTAAAAAATTGCAAGCATTTTTTTTCTGATTATAAAAGTTGTGGTATATATAGAGGTTTGGTATATATAGAAAAGTAAAAGAATGATAAAATTTATCCCTAATGAAATGTGCAAAAGGAATTGTAAAAGGAAAGTTCATGATAGTGATAAATGCTTACAGTAAGAAACAAGAAAGAGCTCAAATAAAAAAAAAACCTAGCTGTATACCTAAAGGAACCAGAAAAAGTAGAACCAACTAAGCACAAAATTAGAAGAAAGGAACAACAAAGAGCAAAAATAAATGAAATAGTGACTAAAATGACAAGAGAAAATATCAGTGAAACTAAGAGCTATTTTTTCTTTCTTTTTAATTTAAAAAATTTATTCAGAGAGAGTACACAAGTGCAAGTGAGTGGGGGGAGGGCAGAAGTAGAGAAGCCCCAAACAGACTTACTTTTGAGTGTGGAACCTGAGGCAAGGCTTGATCCCACTACTCAAGAGATCACCTGAGCCGAAATGAAGAGTTGGATGCCCAACCAGCTGAGCCACCCAGGCTCTCCAAGAACTTTTTTTTTTTTAATACAAAATAGACAAAACATTATCTAGATGTACAAAAACAAGAGGACTCAAAAAAATGAAATTAGAAACTATGGAGATTTTAGAACTGAAATCACAGAAATACAAAGATCATAAGAGACTACCGTGAACAATTATACACCAACAAATTAGGCAACCCAGAAGAAATTCCTGGAAACATACAACTTATGAAGACTGAATCATGTGAAATAGAAAATTTGAACAGACCAGTCACTAGGAGGAAGATTGAATTAGTATTCGGAAACCTCCCAAGAACATCTCGGCTCATTCTATGGTTTGGCTGTTCTGGACATTGCTGCTATGAACTTTGGGGTGAATGTGCCCCTTTTCACTATATTTGTATCTTTGGGGTAAATATCTAGTAGTGCAGTTGCTGGGTCGTAAGGCAGCTCTATTTTTAACATCTTGAGGAACCTCCATACTGTTTTCCAGAGTGGCTGTTCCTGCTTCCAGGCACCTGTTGTGATGAGCACTGGGTGTTACACACAACTAATGAATCATTGAACACTACATTGAAAACTAATGATGTACTATACAGTGGCTAACTGAACATAAAAAAACAAACAAACAAACAAACAAACAACCAATTTAGTTTTTCTTCCAAGAAAGAAAAGTCCAGGACCGGATGGCTTAACAGGTGAATTTTACCAAACGTTTAAAGCAGAAGTATTGCCAGTACTTTTCACACTCCTCCAAAAAACAGAAGAGGAGGCGATACAGTTGACCCTTAAACAATGTGGGTTTGAACTGGTGTGAATCCACTTATATATGTTGGAGTTATTGTTGCAGTGAGGAATTACGGTGAATGAGGTAATGTTCCCTATATATAAAGAGCCAATCTCCCCATTTTTATTTCGCCTAGTACTGGAAATTGTGGTGAGAGCAATCAGGCAAGAAAAGAAATAAAAGACGTTCACACTGGAAAGGAAGATGTAAAACTGTATTTGCAGAGGTATTATATGTAAAAACCTTAAAGACCTCAGAGAAAATGGTTAGAACTAATAAATAAACTCAGTAAAACTGCAGGATACAAAGTCAATATACAGGAATGTGTCATATTTCTGTAAACTAACAATGAACTTTCTGAAAGCTAAATTAAGAGAACAGCCCCATTTACAATTGCATCAAAAAGAATAAAATGTCTAGGAATAAATCAGTACACTGAAAATTATGACATTGATGAAAGAAATTGAAGAAGGTAGGAATAAATGGATAGATACTCTGTGCTCATGGCTTGGAGGAATTAATATGTTAAAATATCCATACTATTCAGAGTAGTATATGAATAAGATCTAATGTATAACATGGTAACTGTAGTTGATATCACTGTATTATTGAAGTGAAATTTACCAAGAAATTAGAAATTTAATGTTCTCACTAAAAGTATGTTGTACAGTGATGGATGTGTTGATTTCATTAATCCAGTTAATCAGTTTATCAGTTAATCATTTTACAGTGTATATGTACATAAAATCATGATGTATGCTTTGTATATTTTATATTACATTATATTGAGGTCAGTTATACCTAATACAGCTGAACAAAATTTAAAAATATAAAAAACAAAAAAAAATTCCTACTCCTGTACTATGGAGAGGTACTGATCTAACATTTTAAAAATACCACCTTTTTAAAAAAAATGTTACTTAGGGGTGCTTGGGTAGCTCAGTCATTGGTTCATATCAGGATCCCAGGATCCCCCGCATTGGGTTCCCTGCTTGGCAGGAGGGATGCTTCTCCCTTTCTTACTCCCCCTGCTTGTGTTTCTTCTCTCTCTTCTCTGATACTCTTTCTGTCAATTAAATAAATGAATAAAAATCTTTAAAAAAAAATGTTACTTGAACTTAACAGAGGAAATAACAAAACTAAAATAAAACTTAAACAAGTGAACTTTAGATAAATAACATAGATACTCATTCCTAAGAGTCTTCCAAAATAGCATTCTTCTCTTAAGGAAGACTATGAAAATATTTAAGTATTTTCATAATAAGAAAATAGGGAAAAGTTCATCTAAAAGCAGAGTATCTTTTTATTTTAAAGTCATTTTTTTTAAATTATTTCTTGAGGTGAAATTCACATAACTTAAAATTGAGTAAACAGTACCATTTAGCCCATTCATAGTGGTGCACAACCTCCACTTCTCTGTAGTTCCACACATTTCTATCACTCCAAAGTAAAACACCTTACCCTTTTAACAGTTTCTCCTCCTTCTGCCCTTTCCCCAGTCCCTGGTATGTGTCAGCCTGCATTCTGTATTTGAATGTGTCATACGAATGGAATCCTATAGTGTGTGACCTTTAAGTCTGGCCTCTTTCACTTGGTGTACTATTTTCAAGGTTCATCTGTGTTGTAGTGTGGAGTACTTCATTACTTTTCATATTCAAATAATACTGCATTGTGTATATGTATATATATATATATACATATATATGTGTTTATATATATATATATATATAAACATTTGGTTTGCTTCTACCTTTTGGGTATTGTGAATAATGCTTCTATGAATTCATATTTATATATATTTCTTTGAATACCTGTTTTCAGTTTCTTTACATATATACCAGGAGTGAAATTTCTGTGTCATATTATAATTCTTTATGTTTTTGAGGGACCACTTAATTTTTTACCATAGCAGCCTCGGCATTTGATATTCCCACAGGCAGTGCATGTGGGTTCTGTTTTTTCCACATCTTGTCAGCACTTGTTATTTTCTCTTTTTTTCAATAATCAGAATGATCATTATGATCTTAAGATCATTGTGAATGCCTTTGAGCCAAGTAACATTGTAGAGAAGTAATTATATCCAATATTTCTTGTGTAGCAATTATACATCAATTCAGAATATCACTTAATTGTTTTAAACCTTCCAGCTTTAACCAACACATGGACATTGTTTTCCAGAATAAAAGAGTTCTTACTTTTCTTGATTTTCTCAAAATCATTATTGTATTTTATTTCATATTTCTACCATGGTATTGTGTGTGTGTGTGTGTGTGTGTGTGTGTAGTTCTTTGTTTTTAGCCACAGTTTTAAGATGCCGTGCTTTATGTTTAATTCTCATAGGAGAACTATGTCTCTATTACTATGGATAGCACACCACAATTGTACTTCCAGTTTCCTACATCATAAAATAACATTATTGTAAGGTTATCTATGTTCTCTGAAGAAATATCTCACTTATCCTGGACTTTCTATTTTAGTATGAACTAGTGAACCAGAGTTTCCTTGGCCTTTTGCTGAAGTGTCAGTCTCAGATTTCTTGTCATATTACTGGATTAAGTCTGGTGGTATTGCTTGGATCTCATTGTCATCTTTATTCTTAGGTTCCTTTAAATAAATTTTTAAAAGATTAATTGGTGAAATTGTATTTTCTGAGCTATACATATTAGAATTTTTTTCTTTTTTTTATGTTTTTCTTTTATTCTCACAGTTGATCATTTAGTTGGGTATATATTTCTAGATTTAAAATAATTTCTCTCAAAACTCTGAAGATTTTGCTCAGTTTTTTGCCATCCCTATTCCTTCTAAGAAATTTGAAACTGGTCTCACTTACTGAAAAATGTTCTAGGTGATATCACAGTGAAAACAAAATAGAAATTCTTAACTTCATTAAGCTTCAGTTTTAAGGTAGCAAAGTCCACAAGAAGCAAGCTAAATACATTAAATACCTAGTAGGGTAGATGATTGTGCTATGAAGGCAAGTGAAGTAGGGAGTGGAGGATAGAGAGTTCAGAGTATAGGGAAAGGGATGGAAATTTTAAGTAGGGTTGTCAAAGAAAGCCTCTCAGAAAAGGTAACATTTTACTAAAACCTGACAGAGATATGGAGTAAGCATCTTAAGCAGAGGGAACAAGAGGTGCAAAGGCCCTGATATTAGAATATTGCTTATGTGTTCAGGAAAAATGTATGTTCATTGTGGCTGCAGCAAAGTGATGGGACAGTAGTAGGGATTAAATTATAGACATGACTGGGAATCTAAATCTTTTAAGACATGTATTTAGTTTTTATTTTGAATAATATGGAGAGCCATTGGTGAGTATCAGCTGGTTGATAGTTTAAAAGAATTACAGTTAATTTAAAATCAGTTAAAATTTATTTTAAGAGAGCAAGGGCAGGAACAGAGCGATCATACAGAAGGTTAGAGATGAGAGATGATTGTGGTTTAAACAGGATTTGCTGATGGATTAGATTTGAATTACATAAGAGAGCGAGAAAGAGGAGTAGAGAATGACTCTAGTAATGTTTTGGTCTGAATAATAGAAGGTCGAGTTTCATTTGATGAAGAAGGGGAAGATTATGCAAGATGTACATTAAAGGGAGAAGGCTAAGAATGTGGTTTTGAACATGGCTGAATTTGAGGCGTTTATTAGATACCAAGTGGAAAGGTCAAGGAAACACATACACTAGTCCAGAGTTAAGGTAAGAGGTCTGGGATAAAGGAGATAAGCCATGGAAATTGTCAGTTGTAGATGGTATTTTTAAAGGGGGTAATATTGATGTAATCCAGTAAATACAGCTGGAGGCAATTGAAGATCCTGACTTTGGAGCATTTCTAAGTAACAGGGTTAAGGAAAGTAGAATTAGTAGAGAAGGCCAGGGGCCGAAAACTCAGTGAGGTAAGAGGAAAACATATTTGGTTTTCAGAAAATCTGAAAGCTATTGAAGCTAAATGGTGTAAATATTTCAAGGAAGGGGACTGATCATCTGTGACATGGTGCTGAAAGGTGAAGTTATGGATGAGTTGTGATTTGACTGTTGGATTTAGCAATGAGAGGTCATTAGTGACTTTGAGAAGAGTAGTTTTACTAAAGGACAAAATTTGATTGGAGTGGGTTTAAGGGAGAGTGGAAGGAGATACATGGCAGCTTAACAGGGAAGTTGAAGTTAAGAAATTTTTTTTTTTTTTTTAAGTAGAGGAGAACTAGCATACATCAATCAGTATTGAGATTTCCTCAGTGAAGAGGAGTATCTGATGATACAAGAAAATGGAGAATGGCTGAAGCAATATGTAAAAGTAGAGAGGTTGGGCTTAGATAAGAGCATAGTTGGTCTGTCCTTAATAATAGAAAGGAAGGCAGAGATACATGTACAGATCCATGTTTAAAAATCTTCAGTCAAGCTTTGTACTGCTTTCAGGGTATGTGACATAGAAGAGGCATCATGATGACTAGTTGCTTCACACTTCTTTGCGATTATTTTATTCTGTTAATTCACCCTTTCGTGCTTTTTGTGTTAGCACTGTAGATGAGTGGTGGGTTCCATTTTAGGAATTTTGTGTTAAAAATTTTTTGTTGTTAATGGAATTAAGACCCATTACAAGCATTTATTAAAGACCTCTTGAAGTTTTTGAAATGATATTTGTGTAAATATTTCTATAATATGTCCTAGAGAACCATCAAGCTACATTAAGATCAGAAAGCTGAGCCATTGACTCCTGTCTCATACTAGCCTTAGGGAGTTTATGGTTCATATGCACTTATCAGGAAAGTGATAAATTGCTTCATGTCCTAGATTGTTGGAACCAAGGGTGAAACTATGAATGTAAAAATCCATGAATGCCAAGGGTCTGCTATGTTCCTTATGACTCATATTTCTCCCAGTCCCTGCAGTTTAGGAGTACAGTCGATGAATATGGGATACAGTGATAGCATTATTTTAGTGTTTTCTTTCTAGTATAGCATTACTACGGGGATCACGAATGTGTTTCTCAGTTGCATAATGCTTTTCTTCCTACACATTCCTTTCAAGTTCCAGCTCTCTATAGTGATGAAACTCCACTTCTGGCTGGATTCACTGCTCATGATGTCTTGTGACATGATTTAAGCATCTTGTTCACTATGCTCAAATATTGTTGAGCTTAATTTAGTAAGGATAACAGGTAGGACAGGAGCAATTGTAAAAAATCAAACAAACAAACAAACAAAAAAAAAAACAGCTTCCTTGTGCTTATGGTTCCCCATAGCTTGTGGGTGCTGCAGACCCTACCTTTTTCTAAAACCTGGCACTGGGTTCCTAGATCACTGGGCTGGCAAACATTTTGAGTAATATAACTTATATATTCATAAGACTACTTGTGCAGTTAGGACACATCTACTGAGAGTCAGGTTATTTGGTATACTGTCTGTTAGTGTACTTAGTACGCTGTCTTTGGGAGCACCTACTATTATGGATGTAATAGAAATAAGATGACTTGTGCTTTTTTTTTTTTTTTTAAAGAATTTATTTATTCATTTGACAGAGATCACAAATAGGCAGAGAGGCAGGCAGAGAGATAGGAAGGGAAGCAGGTTCCTTTCTGAGCAGAGAGCCCGACGTGGGGCTTGATTCCAGGACCCTGAGATCATGACCTGAGCTGAAGGCAGGGGCTTTAACCCACTGAGCCACCCAGCTGATGACTTATGCTTCTTGAAACTATTTTGATTCCCTCTAAATGCAGGTTCTAGCTTATTGCCTTACCTTTGAGGCAAGAATAAAAGTTCTCTCATTTTTTCTTGGTGTGTACCCATATCACATCTTTGGCTAATATGTGAAATATATCTGTTAGTTTGTAATGAGGCTGCCAGTACTTCATGGGTTGACTCTGAGAAGATACTTCAAGGAAATCTTTTCATGGATGAATAGTTTATGTATCATAGACCAGTCCTTCATCATATTCTTGGCTGATTTTCTGTTATATAACTTTATCATTTAACATCATTTAATGTGTCTCCTTCCTTGGGCTTCATACATACATTTGTCCAGTGGGTTGCCATTTTGTCACCTGGGACTTGGTTTCTGTGATTAGGTTACTGTTGTAAACCATTTGCAGTGACTTTCCCTTTATAAGCACAAACTTTTATGCAAAAATCCCAGCTATCTCGGGGGCGCCTGGGTGGCTCAGTGGGTTAAAAATCCCAGCTATCTCCTTTTGACACACTTGTGTTCCTATGTAAGCTAATATTGATATCTGTCCTCAAACCTCTAATTCTATCCTAATAGTTTTTCTAAGTTAAATAAGCTGAACCATTATCTCTATGTGGTTTTATGCTAGTGGCATATTTTGAGTAACGCATAAAGATTGTTCTTAAATACTATTCATTGAATTAAAAAACTTTAAGTGGGGAAGATCTTTGGAAACATTAGGGAGGTGAAAGGGTAATTCTCTGTTAATAGGCTCTAAGATGTCATCAGCTTTGAGAGTAGAGCCAATCTGAATTCATCTATTTATTTGATCAATAGTTACTTATTAACTGTTTACTCTGTGGCAGGTAGTCTGCTAACTCTTAAATAGATATATAATTTTAAGATGTTTTTCTTTTTAAATTGGATGATGTAAGGAAAATCAATTTTCTTTTTTTTTTGTTTGCTAAGTTTATTATGAATTTTTTAGGTTTTTGATATACATGTGCTGTACATAACTCTCACTTTTCAATAATGGAGAAACAGCCAACTCTAGATAAAACTGAAGTTTGGAAAATACAGAATCTGCTTCACATTCTCTTCCTCTTACTCACTTTTATGGACAGTGAAATTGACCAATAGTTTCAACTCTACTTTGCAGTTCTGCTAGTCCTTTGTGGTAGCTGGTAGACATGAAAGAAGCATCATGAATTGAAAGGGAGAAGTTATATGAACATATAATCAGACAAATAGAAAATGGATCCTTTATAATTGAGAGGTGACTGTATTTCTACTTTACATAGAAATTTGACGTTTTTACTCTAGGTATTCCCATTTAGGCATACTTTGAGGTTTGTAAACAGCTGACTTATTTAAAGAAAAGAAATCTTTAATTTATCATTATTGGACCATTTTGAAACTAACATTTTATTTATTGTTGAGACAAAATAAAGTTTTGGTTATTAGAAATATGTGTTCAGAATTTTTTAAGTGACATGAACTAATTTTGCCTCAACTTAAGAGTTACTTAATTTCTTCAGTATGTAGTGAAATATTGGCTGGATATTTAGAAAGCCTAAATTACTTGGAATGTATTTGAAATCTCTCTTCTTATGTACTTCTGTTCAAAATGTTACTTATTTTTGGATCATTTATAGTATAGGCTTGAAGTTTGGAGTTTTACATTTTCAGCCTTATAAAGACTTATAAATATATTTATGTTAGTTCTATTGGAACTTAGTAATTTTATCCACATAATTGTCATTCAGCTGTAGCTGTCTGGAATAAAATTTCTTGAAATAGGTAGCCATTTTCCACATGAAATAACCATTTAAAAGTGTTTTTCGTCTGATAGCATGTATTTTAATTTTTATAAGTAGCACAGAACAATTGGAGTATTTATGTAGCTAAGGGAGATTATCAGTTCAAGTTCAACTGTATGTTGTTGGACATTATGAAACTGAAGATATTTTATAATTTTTAAAAAATACTTTCATTATTTTTATAAAATACATGTGCTTTTGTTATATCTTATGTGTTCATCTAATTTCCTATTGTAGTTACCGATTAAAAGTGAATTGTGTACCAGTGGGGTTCTAAAACCTTGACATTATTTTAATCTGATAACAAATGGGTTTAAGTTCATGTTCTTTTGGTTGTTGGCAACAAATCTAAACCTGTATTTTTTGGATTTATGAGGATAAGTCCTGCTTTGGCAATCTTGTAGATCCTCCAGAGAATAGTTAAACAGTGATTAATCATTGTTTCTTCACTGAGTGTGCAGAAAAGAATGGAAAAGCTGCATTTCACACTTCTGAAGCAATTAATCCCCTTGATCTTAGCCAGGTTTGTCTTGTAGATAAGTCGGGATACAAAACGGTACCTAATTTATCAATGTATGCATGCCATAAAGTATAAAACACACAATTTATTTCATATCATTTATAGTCAAATGTAAAAAAAGAGTGACTTTGCCATATCCAAGAGTGTTTCCTACATTACCTTCATATAAACTAAGTACCAGAGATTACAATGGGATTCCTGTTTATTGTGCACATCTGGTGCAGTCACTATGCATTTTCTCATTCACTTGCTGGCATTTTTAGTGATTGTGGCATAAATCACCTTGCTAATCAGAAACATAAGTGACGGGAAGTCATCTCCTTTTTTTGAACAATGGGAAAAAACATATGGCTTCTCAGACAGGATTTGGCTGTTATACTATTTATGTGGCATTATATTCTGTATTTAGAATTTCATATTAATTGCAGTGGTTTGATTGAAGGCATTGAATACTCAGGGTTTGTGGTCAAAGTGTTTGTTTTGTACCATTTCCATAACAAATAAACAGAATAAGGTAAAATTAAATGCATTGTATTAATTTTCTTTTTTAACATAAAAACTACTTTAGGAAGAGTTTTTAAGATTAAGATGAGGTAAAGAATATGTATACTTTAAAATGTGTGGATGTTTCTATAAGCACATAGATACAGTAATTTTAAGTTATAAGTTAATTTTTAATTATACCTATTTGAAAACACTGCATGGATTAGAGTAAAAATTACTGTACTCTAAGCGCTAAACTGTAATTGACAGTAGTTTGCTTTTCTAGTAGTGGTATTTCAAGATGTGTTACATTTTTAATGAATTATTGGTTATTAGAACCACTTTTGCATATACCCCAAGTGAAAGTAGAAGATGAAAAAACTTTCTAAAATGTGAGAAATTTGTATGTGCAGACTTCAGAGACAGCCCTTAGTGAATTTGATGCTATTTGTTACAGAATGCTTGCTGTAAATTTGAAGGTATTTTTTCTTTTTCCTCAATAGTCACTTCATTCTCAGAAGGTAGTACATATAATGGCCTTTCATGTTTACTTGGCTTTATAATACTTAACTTCTTATCACTTACAGTTTTCCATTTTCTTACTGTTGGGTAGCAAGGAAAGATTTATTTTGAATGTGTAAATTTCAAATGAAAATTTATTTGTTGAGAATCTTAGGTCTTTAACAGTTTGTTTTCTATATTATATGTGACAATAACTTAGGCAATTTTTTAAACAAATATATCAGAGCCTATTTATTCGAATGTGTGTTTATTTCCTTTGAAGTAGTCCCCTTGGGAAGATGTATACATAATCCATTAATCAGAGTATTTTAGGAATGCCTCTTTTTGAATTTTCTTCAGTGGAATTGATGTATAGCTGCCCCAAATGGATACTTTTCAGGGAGATAAGATTCATTTTGTGTATGCGTGTGCTAGTATTTTTGTTTTTAAAAAAAATCAATCAATCATAATAGCTTGTACCACAGCCTGTGTATATCTTGTAGATAATTGGACACTATGAATAGAAATAGAGTTTTGAAAAACTGTCTGAATTTTAAATAAATGGTCATACTAACCATTTTGTTTTAGACATCTTTTATGATATTATCTCAAGGACTACCTGCAGTAAGAGTCCACATATTGAATAAATGCAACCTGAGGAGAGACTTTTTTTTCCCTGTTCTTGCTTGTTTCAAAAATGCCACTATGAAGATTCTCTAAGATAAGTGTGCTATTTAAAAAAAATACTTACATACAAAAGTGGAGACTTTTTAGATTAAAATTATCCAGTCCTCAGAAATTACCTGAAATCTAGTGCATACTGCCTCAGTCCTTGTCCATTTTTATTTCCTTCCTGCCTTTAAAACTTCTTCCTCCTTGTTCCCCTGTTTTTTGTTTTTTGTTTTTTTTTAGATTAGATGTATGTCTTGTGAAGAACAATTTTAAAGTTGTACAGTTTTAAACACATACAGGTTTCTTTTCTCCTTCACCAAAATATAAAAGGATAAGATGTTAAAATCTAAAAAAAATAGTAGTTTATGACATGACTAAAAGTATCAGAGTAAATGAGGAAAAGTAAAGATTTCTATTTTTAGTGAGTGAATACTTTGGGATTTGTTAGTTTGGGATTTGGAGTTTTAAAGAAAATGTTCTTATATAAAGTGCTTAGTGGAAAAATATATTAACCTAAAGTATTTGCTTATTCATCCGGTTTATAAAGCCAGGGATTTAACTTCTAAGTGTATGTTCTTTTTTGAATAGAATTGAACTACTAGTAATGTTGATATTTACTGTACATTTAGTCTAAAATTTGCTTTTCAGAGATTTTAATTCTCTTTTACCTCTAGTCCATTCTTTGTCTCATTTATATTCATACTTTATTGGTACGTACTACCCTCTAAAGTAGTTCTGACTTGAGTGTAGAATTTGCAAGAAAAGCTTTTGTTCTTTCCTGTGTTCTCATGACTTAAAGAAGGAATCCTTATATTGTAGGGATAAATTTACTGGTAATTTGCAGCCAGGAGGATTATTACTTACAGCCCCTTTCTCTAGCCATCCCTTTCCTGCCTTGGTGTCTGTAAGTGCCTTTAGGAATGTTGACAGAGGCAGAATGCCTTCTGTTGGAAGTGCTGTGGGTTGGTAGTGTGACACTGTTGGCATAATCACACTAAAATTCAGATAAAAATGTTAATTTGTGAACTGTTTCTCAAAAGGGAGGCTTTTCTTTCTGAGTGAGAAAGCTGCGTTGAGTGGCATATACAATTCAGAAACCTTAATATGAAATTTTTAATGGAGTATATTAAGTATGAAAAAAATGGACTGTCCTTTCTTCCTCATTTTTTAGTGTTTGATTCTTCTGGGTAGGGCATTCCCCATGTGGACCTCAATTGTGTCTTCTCTAGGTGTTCTGTCATATATATGGAATATGGTGACCAACAGGAATGGTTTGCTGATAGTCTTTACTGTGTAGGAACAAATGTGATTTTTTTTTTTTAAAGAAAAAATTAAAGAATAAAGAGCCAGACCTGGTGATACAGTATTAGTCATTAGAGAGGCAGCATTTCTGAATGCAACCTGTGGTCTGTTTTGTTTTGTTTTCTGGTCTGGTTCTCTTAGGTCTATGTCAGAGGTCTGTGGAGATAGAGGGTGGGTGTGCTGTAAGAAAAAAAAAAAATTAGAATAGGAGGATAAGGGGGTGCCTGTGTGGCTCAGTCATTAAGCGAGTGCCTTCGGCTCAGGTTGTGATCCCAGGGTCCTGGGATTGAGCCCTGCAGTAGGGTCCCTGCTCAGCAGGAAGCCTGCTTATCCCTCTCCCATTCCCCCTGCTTGTGTTCCCTCTCTTGCTGTGTCTTTTTCTGTCAAATAAATAAAAATGAAATCTTAAAAAAAAAAAAAAAAACAAAAAAAAACACAACAGGACGATAAAGAGAAGTATTGTAAGATAAGATGTTTGGGGAAAGCAATACTGCTCCTCTACTTTCTAAGCTCAGAGACCAGTAGAAAGGCATTCTTTCTCCTCCGTTACCATAATCCACAGAGTCATTGGTATTTGACAGAATGCATTGTGCCACAGTGTTAGAAGAGTATGGGGCGCTATGCGTGACTTCAGTGCTACTTGACAGAAGGATTGTTAGAGCAAAGGGGATGCAGGGCTCTGGGAGAGTGGGTATATGCTGAAGAAGCTGCAGTGGTCTCTGTTAGTGATAGTGGCAACCCATATTCAACAGTGCAGAGCCAAGGCAGTACCTTCTGGATGGAAGGAACAGATGAGGCCCACTCATTTGTTTGGAGGGAATGGAGTCAGCAGACCTCAGATACCACACAGGCACAAAGAGGGGTGAGATGATAATGTGCCATGATGGTAAGTGACTGCTAGCTGATTGGTCTTGCTTGTGGATACGTAGGAGATACTTGAGGATGACTCTTTGAAATGTTCTGGGGGACAGCTTATAGGAGTCTGGTATCCTGCCCTGTAGGTTATTAGAATTCACTCGAGAAACAGATCCAAATCGAGATACACGTATAAAACAGATACCGGCTCCTGTGGTTGTGGAAGCTAAGAAGTCCCACAATATGCCCTCCGCAAGCTTCAGAACCAGGAAAGTCTGTGGTATAATTCATTTGGAGTCTAAGGGCCTGAAAATTGGGGTGACAGAAGTGGGGACGAGGAAGATCATCAAGTCCTGGTCTGAGTCTAAGTATCTGAGCTGAAGCTGAGACCTCGAATTTGCCCTTCCTCCACTTTTGTTCTTTTCGGGTCCTCACTGTATTGGATGAAGTCCACCCACTTTGATGAGGGCATCTTTCTTACTCAGTCTGATTCAAATGCTAATGTCTTGGAGACATTCTCCCAGACACACCCACAAATAACATTTTACCAGCCATCCAAGCACTGTTTTAGCTCCATCAACTTGGCATATAATATTAACCATCACAGAGATGAAGGTGAGAACCAGCAAGTATAAGTTTCATTTATTTTGTAAAATAATTCACGAATTTATAGGAGTACTAAGGGTCTTTTTTTAAACCTTTCTTTTCTTTCTCCTTTCCTTTTCCTTCTTTCTTTCCTTCCCCCCCCCTTCTTCTCTCCCTCCTGCCCTCTTTTTTCCTTTCTTCCTTTCCTTTCCTTTTCCCTTTCCCTTTCCCTACCTTACTTTACCTTTCCTTTTTCCCTTTCCTTTCCTTACCTTTCCTTTTCCTTTTTCCTTTTTCCTTTTCTTCCCTCTTTCTTTCCCTCTCTTTATCTTTCTCTCTCACTCTCTCCCCTCTTTTCCTCTCTCCCTTTCTCCTTCCTTCCTTCCTTCCCACAAAACTTTTTGCTTAACTACCTGTGGTGGCAAAAAGTATTCTAGGTGTTGGATCAATCAAGTTAAAGTATGCTTCTTTTCCTTAGAAGCTTGAACTTTATAGGACAGAGAATGGCATTTGAAAAAATCAACATCTAGTTGGGGGTGGGCAGGGAAAATTTTGCCCATGAGAGAGGCCTTGTGTTGGGCATAATGGTCCTCCTCTAGCATCCTTCTCTGGGGTGAGTATGGCCTTGGCCTGAACACTGCTGTGAGTCTTGAAGATACGACAGCTGGAAATTGGAGTGAACTGTATTCCTCACAGCAGTTTCTCTGATTGGTGCACCTTGTTGGCTATTAGAGTGGATGTGGGATTCAGCTGGTGAGAAATACAAGTAATTCTTTCCATTATTTCTTCTGCTTTCAGCAAATTGATTGTAGAGTCAGAGAAGCTGACTGAAATTGAGTAAGTGTTGGAAAGATTGCAGGCAAAGATAACAGCTGATAGATACAGAACAAGGGTATATATTGATAAACCAGCTATTAGTTGAGATAGTTGTAGCTCATGTAGTCAAGGATTGATTAGGAAGGAAGTGAAACTAGAAGGTCAATAAGGGATTGAAATTAAATGAAATCAACAGCTAGATGTTTCAGTGAGTTTAAAAGCACTTGTACTGAGTGAGGGAGTAAGAGGGAATTGTGATAATAAAGTATATATTAGTTTAAGATTAATAGCCAAACTCTAGGAAATTCCGATACTTTGAAATCCTATATTGTGAATTGGGAATAAAATTTAACAGCAGAAGATGACAATTATATGTATACATCATAGAATCATAACCACAAATACCATCTAAAATTACAAAGATAAAATAATTTAATTTTAGTAGTGTAACTTTTCTGCAAAGTAAAGTTTCTGAGCCACTCATATATCCAGTTTCTTGATTGAATAAGTGTATTCATTTATCAGGGAGTGCAGGATTTTTTTTTTTTTTTCTTTAAGAACTAGTTTTTCTGTGGGTTATTTTTTTTTTTTTTCAATTTGTGTCATAGCCCAAGAAAATATCTCAGTATTTTTTTCCTCATAAGAAAAGCAGGTGGGTTCTCTTCTCAAGAGTCTGTGGCTTTCTAATTGATAGAAAAAAGTAGAAAAATGAAAAACATTCAAAGCATGTATAGCCAAATATTTCTTGAGCTGAAAGAAATAAAGGTAAGATAACGATTTTGAATACATAAAAACTTCAGCAGTTCTCCCTTTGTGGAAGAATTGGGAGTTGCAACAAATATTTCAGACAATTAAAATAAAAAGATTTATTGTTAGAAGAGGTTTGGATGAAATGATAGTATAAAGCAAGTATACAAAAATGTAATTGAAGATTCTAGGTGGTTGTTCACTGTAAAATTCTTTTACCTTTTCTGTGTATTCAAAAATATTTGTAATGTTGAAAAAGTATTACAGCATTTGCATATTTGAAATGCATAAAAATGATAGTCTGATGGATAGAATGGTAGGTATGTGATATGTATAATAAAATGTCAGTTACAGGATCTAGATGGTGGGCAAAGAATGTTCACTCTAACATTATTGCAACTTTTCTGAATGTTCAAAAATTTTCAGAATAAAATGTGCCATAAACAATATTTGTCATTAGATGTCTGAGTTCTTGTTGTGTGACCTTAGGCAAGATAATCAAGTCTCTGAGCTAGTTTCCTCTTCTGTAAAATGGGCATAATATATAATTTGTAGATAGTTTTGGGAATTAGAAAAAGTATCTGTAAAGCAGCTGGGAAATGACAGGCATTTGAAAATGCCTCTGATAATAGTAAAACTATAAACTTCAAATTTAGGGATCATACCTTGGTTTTTACTCAATAAATTTAGAATTTCTGGATATATGAACTAGTTAATTACTTGATGGAACTAGGATGAGGTGAATGCAAGGTGCAATTTTTTATTATCAAGACTGCTTAATTTCGTACAATGCCTGTGTTCCATGTTCAGAGCCTGTGCAGTTTTCTGGGTTATTCTCTAAGTTAATCAGAGTTTGACCCCTACTGATGGGAAGCTAGAACCATTCTTATACAAAGGATGGGATCACTGACTTTCTAGTAACTACCAAGGAAAACTTTATTGTCTTTAAAAGTATTTTCATTCTGGGGCTGCTGGGTGGCTCAGTTGGTTAAGCTGCTGACTCTGGGTTTTGGCTGAGGTTGTGATCTCAGGGTCAAGGGATCAATCTCCATTGCTCAGGGCTTAGTGTCACCATGGAGTCTGGCTTGTCCTTCTCCCTCTACTCCACCAGACCCCCCCTTCTTCCTCACCCCCAACTCATGCTTTCTCTCACACACTCTCTTAAATACATAAATATCTTTAAAAAAATAAAAATATTTTAATTTTGTAAAGTGTACATAAGTTCTCTGAAGTAGAGTTACTGTATTCTTGTCTTCATCCACAGTTCCATCTGAATATATATATACCATACATCATTGTGAGGGTTTTGAGTCACATTATGTTTTTTAGAATATATAACAAATGTAAATCATATTTACTGCTAAATATATATTATGAATTATATTGATAAATATGAGAATAATTTTTGTATAATACTTAGTAGTACTTTATGACTTTCTTATAAAAGTCAGTCATTCTTTGGTTTCTTTTTAAGAAATAAACTTAGATTCCTGGTTTGTTTAAACCTCAGCTTCAAGTGCATTTGTAAAGTACAATCCTCTTGTTTATTTGTTCTGTTTCAATATGCAGGGTGGATAAAAATTACTGAACTTTTTATATTTATGTAAATTTACTTAAAATTAAAATCAAATTTACTACCATATGCCTCAAGGGCTAAACATAATATAGACTATTATAATCATTTATATAAATTAGTTTTAAAAACCAGTTCAATATGTTGAATCAATATGTCATGAATTTCATATCTGTATAGTTGTCATCCTGGTAAATTCCATGGCATGTACTTTTACAGCATACAGATTTTAAATAAAATTGAATAGACTTTTCTAGCCTGCATTATGGAGGAACTTCTGTTATCTTCCAGTTGAATGATTTAATATCTGAAAGAAACCCAGCTACTTAAATGTGAGTCCACCGGGTTTTGTATATCCATCAAATCTTATAGGACAGAGTTTTATCTCTTAGTAATATTTACTGATTGGCCTTCATTTGCTAATCTTTGTGTGATATAGAATAGTATGAAAATATATATTCATTTCAAAGGACTGTTGAGGGAGTGTCCTTGTTTTTTTTTTTTTTTTTTTTTTCCTGTGGGTATTTGCCAGTCTGTTGCTATAAATCTTTGTGAAACTGGAGGGGAATGACAAGGCATCCATGAACACACATACTTTTTGTGTATTAATTAGTATATTTTGTCACCTGGTGAAGACTGAAAGTATGCTTACGTGTGTCTCTGAGTGTAGGGCAGATCTGTGATATTTTTTGAAATCGAAAGAGTACCCTTATATTCAGATAGGAATCATCAGTATTCTAGGAACATCACATATTCCATGGTTCTCATGAATAAAAATTTAAGCTTGAGTAAAATATTAGCAACTTTTGGAAAGAACAGATACAAACAAATATAGGTAGGAAAAAACCGGTAATAAACTTCTTGAGCAAAAACCTAGAACACAAGTAATGAATTATATAGTAAAGACATTTCCTATTGTCAAAACAGAACAAAAAGTTTCTATTCATTCTTAAATGAATCTTAAATGATCTTTTTGTGACTTAAATTTTAATTCACTTAAATTTTGGTAAAAATTTCAAATTCAGGAGATTTCATATAAGCAGGTGTTCTAGTATTTGTCTTTGGCTTTGAATGTTAAACAGTGTGGTATACTATTATTTTTATGTAATTGTAAAAATCAGGTAGTTTAACTTATGCTATTCAGTTGTTAACAAATATTTAATATGTAAACAAAACCAGTTTCCCTAACCCCTTGACATTGTTCTCTTTTCATAACCAAATTATGTTAATACATCTAACCTGCTGGTGTTTGTTATGTTTACAAAGACTTAGAATAACTTATTTTTAAAGAATAATATATACCTTTCTTTACCAATCTTTCATTTTCTCTATTTGCTAAATATAAAATAACAATGAAAAATGTATATTTCTTATATTCTTGTAGAATTTATTTTCTTAAACAGGTGCTTGTCAGGGTCATTTGTTCTTAAATTGTATTCTTCCCACATTAAAAAATGAATGAAAAATGTAGAAAAAAAAGATCCACCTTTATATTACTATATTTTTAAATGCTTTTTAGAACATTATTACAAAAGTCTCCTATGTTCTATGAAGGGATTAGGTATGAAGAAAAGAAGAATTAGTATACTGTCTTAACTTGTTATTTTTATTCAATAGGTCAAGGTTTTTTATTTTGTGTAATCTAAGAATTTTATACCAGGATACTTTTTGTTCTTGAATATTTTTGGGGCTTTTATATTTGTGGGTGGTTTTTAACCTTGTCAAATATAGGTATATTTTGTTTATTTAGACCAATTTCTAATTGTTTTCAGAAGGCATTGAAAGCTGAAGACTCTAAGTAATTTATTTTCAATATGTAGTATTTACTGCTGTGCTGTATATACATTTTATATTTATGTCAGGAAAGGGTTGCAGAGGGGTGCTTTAGAACCACCTTTTCAGCTCTAAATAGCTATTGTGTACATATGGTAAGGTACTGCTGCTTAACAATTAGTAACTGCTTTGATGAAACTAAATTACATGTTTAAGTTCCCATCAGGAAGTCGCTTCACATATCTGTATTAATGTATTCAAGGCTCGAGAAGGAAAGTTAATTTTCCAGCTTAAATATTTAATTCAAGCTTAAAATTTAGTCTGTAATTAGAGCTCCCAAATGGCAGGAACATGGAGTATTTGTCCATTTTAATTAGATTGTTGTTTACCTATTAATTATATATCATATCTTGTCATATAGTTTTGATGGTAACAGATGGTGCTAGGAGTTAGTAAGGGTTTCAACAAAATAAGATTCCACATGATTTATTAAGTTGCACTTTATTAGTGAGTGGTCTGCTTTAGTCAGGTTATTCTCCTGAATAAGAACTGTGCAGCATTCACTAATTTTAGTAATTCTTCTTTTGTGGAAATACTGAAGACAAAAAAGTCTGGACAAATAATGTCTGTTTTGAAACAAAATGGATTACTTCAGGGTTCTTTATTTTTAAGGCGTGTGTATTGTCAAATTGTATAATTGGTATGAGGTTTAGTGCATTTTGCTAGGACAGAGTCAGGGAATCAGAATTCTATTTATCAGCAAAAATGTAGACATAAGGAATGTTATAGATATAGTAATGATTTAGGGTGTGAGACAAAGTAGGACAGTGACTCAGTCATTTATTTCCAAGACATTCCTTCTCTGGCTATTGAATTGAAAAAGAAGACAATGTTCTTTGTTTACCAAAATATCTGGGAGCAGATTGGTATTGGTGAAGTTGACTTGTAGAATTTCCATATTGAAAAAGTAAATGCCGGTTAAATAGAAAGGCCGTCCTAATGTGTTTATACAAGATTTTATTAATTTTTTTGTTACCAACTCAACTTCCTAAAATGAATTAATTTTACATGTGTATGTGTGTATGTCCAGAGAGAGAGAGAAAAACAGAGAGGAGGGAGAAAGGGGGAAAAGGAAAGAGGGATTAAATTTTTAATGTTTTAATCTCAGATTGTTTGTTTGATATTTACTATATTCTTTACTATATTCTTTACTAACTTTCAAGTACATTTGGTTAATATCTCTTAGCTTATAAAATTCTTATTTAAAAAACCTAGGTCGGTATCTAATACCAAAAGGTAAATCGAAGGCACAGCCCCACTTTTATTAATGTTAATACTTGCTTCAGAGGGGCTCCCTGGTATATATATTAAATCTTCAAAACTCTATCTTGTTACATATGTTACCTTCTGTGAGCAGCTTTGTTTTATTTTATCTTGTTTTGTTTTTTAATTTGTCTCCATTTAAATAATGTCAGTTTTTAGAAATATATATTTGTCTTTTGGTGTCATAACTTGTTCTTGATTGTGAGATTGTATTTTAACTTTCATAGTAGACTGTTAGAGATGTGTAATATAGGACTCTTAATATGTATGAAGTGATCACTTCAATATGGCCTTACTTTGATTTCCTTTAGAATGTTGAGTGCTTAGAAATTGATCTCAAATATTTTGCTAAATATTTTGCTATAATGTGGGAACTTTGCTGCATTATAGTTACAGTAACTAAAGAGAATATCTGGAGAAAAATTGTTGCTCTTTTAGAATACATATAGCCTTAGTTTGAAAGTTTGGCTTTTTTTTTAACATTTCCACCTTTTCTGGAAATAAGGGATTATATATTTTTCAGCAAAATTTATCAAATGCACTAGTTTCAACACCAAAAGAAAACTAAAATTTATATGAATAAAATGAAAGAAAACTAATTAATTTCTTAATGATTTTAAAATAATGAAAAGATAGTTGTCCTTTATAAAGAAACAAAGAGATAACTTGATTTCTTTTTTATAAAGCATGTGAAATATACCATATATATGTTACTTTGTTTTATTTGGGGGAAATAAATAACTATTTGGTGATTGTTAACAGAAACAAGTGAAAATAGAAAAATGCTCTTTTAGAAATGAGGTTTTCCTTGGGGTTTACTCTCCCCAACCCCTGATTTACCACTTCATTTCTTGGGATGATTTTTATTTCAGCAGCCAACCATGTACTTATTTGACTATTCCAAAGAAAACAGCAGTCTTGTTACTTTGGTGGAATTATTAAACTTTTTTCCCCCTTAAAATAGCAGTGTAGGAAAAATCTTGATTTATCTTGTTACTTGATACTGATTTCAACCAAATTGGATTTTTTGACCTGTTACTGTTATTTTCTTGTTTTTCACTCATCAAGGGTGTTTACTCTGCTATGTGATAGATTCAAAATTAAACTAATCTGTAAGCAGGGTTTTTAAGACTTGGGAACTCAGGATTTGATGTATGGATGCTAATTTTTTTAAAGGCACATATGAAAAACAGAACAACCATGTATCTCTGCTAAGTACTTAAAATAGAGCTAGAGATGAAGATTTGATAAGGTCCTTAGCAGTATGGTGGGTATACATAGTTTAATACTACTTGTTTCTTTTAACTTGACCTACTGGGTGGCTAAAATCTCCCTAACAGGGTTGCATAAGAGCATTTAGAGCCAATATCCTTGACTGTTTCTGACCGTTAAAAATACATTTATGTTTTACTGTTGTATCTGGTATCTATGGGAAAAAAAAAAACATAAAAAACCATGTGCATTAATAAATGCTCTATTGAAGAATGAATGGTTTTTTATCTTTTATTTTTTTTAATTTATTTTTTATATATTTTTGGGATAACAGTATTCATTATTTTTGCACCACACCCTGTGCTCCATGCAATCCGTGCCCTCTATAATACCCACCACCTGGTACCCCAACCTCCCACCCACTCGCCACTTCAAACCCCTCAGATTGTTTTTCAGAGTCCATAGTCTCTCATGGTTCACCTCCCCTTCCAATTTCCCCCAACTCCCTTCTCCCTTCTCCTGTCTAACTCCCCATGTCCTCCATGCTATTAAGAATGAATGTTTTATTTTTTACTTACTTATTTTTAATTAGGAATGAGTGTTAAATTTTATCAAAAGTTTGCTACATTCAGTGAAATGATGTGGTGGTCTTTTCTCCTTTAGCTTTTTAAGCAATCAGTTAATAGGTTTTCTAATATTAAATTGCCCTTGCAAAATAAATAAATAAGTAGATAGGTAGCTAGATAAGTAGGTAGGTAGAGAGTTTTTAGTTTAGTTTGCTGGCCGTTGTTCTTGAAGAATTCCTTCTGGTCATTATATTTTTGTGAGATTTTCATTCTTGTCCTCTTTGTCAGGTTTTGATGTTTGAGTCATGCTAAGATAAAATGAGTTGAGATATATGCCTTCCTTTTTAAAAAAATTATGAAACAGTTTAAAACATAATAGGAGTTACTAATTCCTTGAAAGTTTGTTAAAAGTTTACCCACACTATAATCAAGGCACCTTTGGTTGGGAGTGAGCCCCACTGTGGTGATGGAGGAAAATCTTTGATTACTTTTCTGATATATATTTTTTTCTTTTTAAGATTTTACTTATTTGACAAGGAGAAGCCAAGCAGGGGTAGTGGTAGGCAGAGAGAGAAGCATGCTAGCATGCTCCCTGCTCATCAGGGAGTCCTGAGGGCTGGATCCCAGGACCCTGGGATCATGACCTGAGCCAAAGGCAGACACTTAATTGATTGAGCCACCCAAGCACCTCACATTTCTGATATCTTCAAAATTATTGGTGTATTCAGATTCTTTGCAGCTTATTGAGCTGATTGTAGAAATTTGTATTTTCTTAGAAAACTATCCATTTCATTAATTTTCCTTTATATTTCATTTAGATCTTCAAATTTATTGGAAAAAACGTAGAGATAATATTTTTTTTTCCTTGACCCTATATTTTAAAAATCTTATCTATGTCTGGTATTACATCCCCATTCTTAACAACGAATATCAGAATGTTCTTGTCTGCTTTCCTTAATTTTTTTTAACCTTTGTAACATAGAATACAAATATAGAAAACTATAAAGGCAAATGTGTGTCTTGGTAAATTATTATGACAGACATGCTTGTAATTATCACTCAGGTCAAGAAATAGAGCTTTGCCAGCCACAGTAGAAGCCTTTATATATGCTTTACTATAACACACCTTCTCTCTCCAAAAAATTAACCACTCTTCTGACTTTTTTTATGGTTTTAATTTACCCAAGTGTGCATCTCTAAACCAGTTGCCAATTTTTAAAAACTATTTTTGCCTTTTAAGTCTTTGTTAGTCTACGGTTTCCCTTTTTTCTTCTTTTTAAGGGATCTAGTGAAGCACTTGGGATGTTTGACCCATAGAGATCACTGTAGTCTGGATTTTACTGATTGCATACTATGGTACAGTTAAACATTTCCTTTTATATTTTCTTTAAATTGGCAGGTAGCATCAGAGCTTGATTGCATTTAGGTTTAATCTCTTTGGCAAGATTTTAGGTGTTGTTTTGTCCTTTCATCAGGAGAAACACAATATTTTAAATGTTGGCAGCCACTGATGCTCAAAGTCTAGATCCATTAACTCATTATTTCATTTACTATATGATGATTTTGTTATATAAGCTATTTAAAAGTGAAATTCATTTCAATTTCTGATTATCTAACAAGGATTTTTTTGGCATCAGAAAAATTCTAGATTTGTAGTATGGTCAACAAATGTGGGTTTTATATTTTTCACGGTATTAAGATTACCTTTGTCTCCTCTTCTATATGAAATTTGCAAATGTTCCATTGGGATTTGAAAGAACTTCTATTTTGCTTGTGCTTATGGTTTAAATGCTTTGTATTTGAATATTAAATCAAATTTATTAATGCATTCTTTAAATGGTCTATTTTTAAAAAATGTATCTCTTCCTGATCAAATTATGGGAGTAAGCTTGCATTTTAAAAAGACTGCTTCTAGTAGTAGTCGTCTAGGATGGTTTTAGAGGTGTGACCCATTACTAGAGATATCAAGATCATATAGTGTTTTTTAATTATTTTTTTTTTGACATGTAAGTGAGAAATCATGACTCTGAATTAAGACATTGATGATAGAAAGTGAGAAATAGATCCTAAAATATTTAGGAAGTAGACATAGAAAATGAGGGAGATAAAAAGGGTATAATTTCTGTTTTGTGATTAAAGGATGGTAGTGTGATCAAGCATGATTAGAAGAGGTTGACTGAAATCAGGTTCATGGGCCAAGTCTGGCCTGCCATCCATTTTTGTACAACCCTCAAGCCCAAGAATGACTTTTACTTTTTTGTTTGTTTGTTTGTTTAAAGTAAGCTCTGCTGCCCATGTGGGGCTTGAACTTAATAACCCTGAGATCAAATCACATGCTCTACCAATAACCAGTTGCCTCTGACTTTTATAGTTTTAAATGTATTAAAATAGTCAAAAGAAAAGTGATATGTCTTGACACATGAACATTTATATTGTTAGAAAACAAAATTCAGACTGAATTTGAAGATCAGTAATTCATGAATTGGACATCATCCCATCTAGGCAACAGAAAGGAAATCTGAGGATCTGTACAAAATGGAAGATTTTTATAGGAAGAAAGAGGTTGGGTAAGGTAGTTTTTCTAGCAAAGAGTAGATTGTTTCAGGCTCCTTTGGGGGAAGACAGGGGTCTTTCAGCTAGATTACCTCCTTAGTGCTGACCATGTAATTCCAAATTGACTGGTTAAGGTTCGTGTTCCTGGGAGCAGCAGAAACTGCAATTAGGTTTGTTATTAAGTCTTGGTTTGCTGATGGGGGACTAAGCACAAGTGACTGCATTTTGGGTCTGTTTCTTTTTTAACAATGACATTTTAATTTCAGTGGCCATAAATAAAGTTTTATAGTAACATAGTCATGCTTGTTGATTTACAGGAGAGTTGAGTATAGTAGTTAAGACAGACTGGCCCACAAAGCCTAAAATAATTACTATCTGGCACTTTACAGATTGAGTTTATCAGTTTACTCCTAGCTGAGACGTGCCCTCTTTTTTCCTTAATTTTCTCTTTTTCATTCAATTTGGTGTTTATAACCAATAATTTCTTATGAGATTATTATTTTTTGAACACTTGCATATAACTGCATGAATTCAACCCTGCTCATGATCATTAATTTTTTATCATTTATCATTTTTATCATTTATCATCATTTATCATTGAAATCCATTTCCCATGCAAATTTTTTTTGGTCTTTTGTATATGATTATTAAAAGCTTTTAAAGTCCATTTGATATTTATGGGGTGTTAAATCAGTGGTTTCTCCTAAATGCTATTCAGTCTTGGCCACTATTGTTACTAAATTGTAACTTAAGGTGATAATTTTATATTGTACAGTCTGTTAGGTTTGTGTTTTCCACAGAGTTTCCCTTTTTCCATGAGCTCAAACTGTAATTACATAAACAAATTGATTGCTAAAATCATCCTGAGAGCAAATCCTTTGAGGTTTTGGAAAAAAGGAGTTTGGTTTTATTAAAGATTTGGTGTTAGAGTTGATTTTATTTACTTATAAAGTCATAGTTTATTGATTTAAAGTACTATAAAATAATAATTTTAGCAAAACAAGGATTCCTGAAAAAGGCTTATCTGGTTATATGTTTATAGGTAGAGAGAAGAGTTTGGCTCTGTTAAAAACAAAAAAACAGGTCCTAAAAGGAGTCTTTTATGCTAAGCCTCACATCACTAAACTGAGACTTAGCTTAGTTTTAGTTTTGGCTCTCCCAGAAATGGACTTTTAAACCAGTCAATCAGGAATCACCTAATCAGCACTAGACAGATAATCTACTTGATAGATCACTCCCCATCCCCTGAGAAAAGTGACCTTGCCATAACCAATATGCTTTTTACTTAGTGTAACTTCCTTGTTCCTGCTCCCTTCTGCCTATAAAAGTCATCATTTCGTATAGCTTCTAGGAGGTCCTTTCTGTTAGATTGGTTGCTGTCCGATTCATGTTCTTTGAACAAAGGCAGTAAGATTTTTAAAATGTGCTCAGTTGAATTTTGTTTTTTAATTGCTGTTACAACCGTATAAATGGGTTACTCTAATCCACAAGAGAGAAAATGTTGTATCACGGGAATTTCTGATGTTCTCAAACGTAATTGTGCTGGGTAAGCAGGAAGCCAGAAGTGACCCGTCATTAGGAATTCAAGATGACACTGTTGTGTTTTTCTATGTGGTTGTATCTTTCTCTGAATCTGTGTCCTGTCTGTTGTACTTAAATATCTGACATTTATTTTTTGGCAAATTTGAAAATTGTTATCTTTTAATTTCTTTCATCTTCCTATAGCTGTTACTTGGTGCCCAGATTAAAAAAAAACAAAAAAACAAAAAAACAAAACAGAAGTAGTCACCAATGGAAGTTGCCATGAAAATCATGCAAAATCTATTTCCATTTGAATGGTTGTTAACAATAAAGTACATTATTAAACTTTATGTTTTTATTTAAAAGAGAGATGTATTGACATACACACTTCTTATCCCATCAAATAATTACATCCAAATAGGACAATTAATTTATTTAAGCCACTGTGTGTCAAAGTTTCTTGAGGAGAGGACCCATCATTCTTTTCCCAAATACCCAGCTTTCATTGCTATCTTGTAAACATTGTTCCTAGGAAATTTCTTAATGTTTGCTATGGTTAGTTTTTTTAATTTAAACTTATTTATCTAGTTCTATTACCGATAAATAATTAGAATCAATACTTGTTCTTTTACTGATTACTTAAACATTTATCAGTGTATAATATGCTTTTCATTCATGTTAAGCAGTTTTTATTTTTATTTTGTGCTGAAGGAGGAAAATACTTCAGGTTTTTTTGACATATGTTTTGTAACTGTAAAAATTGAAGCTTGCTTTGACTTCTGCACTTTGGGGTTTCCTGTCCATGTGTTTACCAGTGTCTTACATGTTCCTTCTGCTTTCTTATTCCTCCTTCTATTCCATTTTTTTTTAAAGATTTTATTTGTTTGAGAGAGTATGCATGCCTGTGAGAGAGAGCGTACATGCGAGCACAAGTGGGGTAAGGGGCATGGGGAGAAGTAGACTCCCTGATGAGTAGGGAGCTCTATGGGATGCCAGGCTGGATCCTGGGACTCAGGGATCATGACATGACCTAAGCTGAAGGTAGACGCTTAACTGACTGAGCCACGCAGGTGTGCCTCCTATTGTTTTTTTTATTTCTACTACTCATCAAAATAATAAAAATGGTCACTGCATGTAATTCACTTTGAATGTAAATTATTGTTCTAAGGACAGTTAATAATGGTCACTTCGTGCTTTTAGGGAGTTTTCTAGTCTGTAACAATCATTTATGAAATGTTTTCCTAAATAATAAATAAGTTATCAAAGTTGAAAATGCATTATCCTTTTGATAGATAAGAGTTTATTTAAGATTTACTTTACAAATGTTATGTATGAACAGTTGCATTCTGATAAGTTTTCAGGAATGGAAGAAAAAGGTGTGCAACAACGCAAATCTTTATCAAGTCCTGGACTCACAGAAGTTATTCTGGTTGTAATATATAAGGTGGTATTGAGGGGGAAAAAAAAAACCAGAAGTGTGAAGGCAGGCTAAGTAGCTATTATAATGTCATCATAGAAATCGAGCCTGCGTTGGGTAATGACTAGACATGAAGAGAAGATGATGAAAAGACAAGTAATGGAAATTAATTTTAAAACCATTGGAAATTTTTCATATGGTTCAACTTAATGCATTCATTGTCAACTACTTTTAGTAAAGAAAAATGCAACTGTTAAATATGTGAATGAAGAAAAAATTGAAAGTTTGTATTCTTTATAAGGAAACGGTCAGTGATGCTAAAATGGAAAGATTCTATGGAGAAAATTGATGTGTTTTCTAATTTCCGAATCCGGTATGCCCTTTAGGAAGAATCTAGTTTAGATTCCATTTATGTAAAGATTTTACTCAGCACCCAAGTACAAAAAAGTGCTCCATGATGGGAGGGGATAGAGAACCTTATATATTTATTTGCCAGCACCCTTTGTTGATTTTCTAAAATGTGTTCCTTAGTAACGTATAATAATAAGGAAGAGTGAACACAAAAGAATAGTTGGATCTCTGTGATTCTCTTCAAGCAGAAGATGTTCAATCTAAGCCTCTTAGATAAAGTTCTTGCCTATAGTCCTGTTTTTGTTGACCTTCTCACTGTCCTGTAAGAACATGTACTATCTCCAGCCTTTGAGAGCTTTCCCATTGATAACATTAGTTATGGCGCCACCTGTCCGATTCTGACTAAAGCTTGCTAGATTACTTCTTCATGAACTAATATACTGTAATTCTTAAAAAAAATTCTTTTCACAAGATGTTTCTGGATGGGTTCCTTTTAAAAGAATGGAATAGTGAAATGATAAATAGTGGGCTTTGGCTAAGGATTTCTTGTATTGACAACCTCTATATAGTGACCTTGCGCTGCTCTTTAAATCTTAGGTTACTCATGCAATATTTTCTTACCAAATATAGTTATGCACTTAAAGATTATGGGTCTTATCTGATGTTTTTATATCCCTTTCTTTAAGAGACAGATGAGGTGAAAGTTGCTTATAAAAATAGCATATACCATGAAAACAGAAGATACTATATCCACTTAGTAGGCTGAGTATTTAGCAAAAGATACTGATAGGATTTAAAGGCAGTAAGGAGTGGTTGTCCATAGGTGATTCAACCAGTCCCCTACTGTTGAACACTTGAGTTGTTTCCTGCATTTTACTTTTATAAACAAATTATAATAAGGGTCTGTGGATTCTCAATCCCTTACCTGAAATCCATAGAGGAACTAGATATGTGTTGGAAAATTTAGTTTTTTGGATTTTAGAATTTTTAATGTGATTCATGTTCCAAAATTATAGAACATTTCTGGGGGAGGAAGCACCAGGTAAACAAATAAGCTTCTGTTTCTGTTGGAAAAAATATGATTATAACATTGTTTGCTAAATAAAATCTATAAATAGCTTCATATTAATTTTGGTCAAATTTTGTTGCCACATGACTATATCAGAATTGGAAAATTGCTGTTGATTTTTGGAGATGGTGGACATGTCTATCCATATATATGTATATGTACACACAGACACACACGTATATTTTGGAAATAATTTCCAGTATCTGTATCAACAAAAACTGTATTTGTGGTAGTGTTAAATACTGCCAAATACCCCTTTCTGCTATTACACCCTTTTCTCCTCTTACTAGCAATATGTGGAAGAAGAGCCTAATATTACTACTAGAATGTGTTTTCAGACTTTGGATTTTTGCCGGTCTGATAAGTGAAAAATAGAATGTTGTAATTTTACAAAGAACATATTTAAGTGAAGGAATGGCAGTTCATATGGCTTTGGTTAAGGACTT